>NC_057734.1:1042836-1053170 GCF_004010195.1 Chiloscyllium plagiosum | reverse complement strand
GCATTTCAGCTCCACTTACCAGTGTTCTCCCCGTAGCCCTTAATTCCTCTAGACAACAAGAATCTATCAATCTCGGCCTTGAAGACATTTAGCGTCCCGGCTTCCACTGCACTCTGTGGCAATGAATTCCACAGGCCCACCACTCTCTGGCTGAAGAAATGTCTCCGCATTTCTGTTCTGAAATGACCCCCTCTAATTCTAAGGCTGTGTCCACGGGTCCTAGTCTCTTCGTTTAACTGAAACAATTTCCTAGCATCTACCTTTTCCAAGCCATGTATTATTTTGTACGTCTCTATTAAGTCTCCCCTTAATCTTCTAAGCTCCAACGAATACAATCCCAGTATCCTCAGCCGTTCCTCATATGTTAGACCTGTCATTCCAGGGATCATCCGTGTGAATCTCCGCTGGACACGTTCCAGTGCCAGTATGTCCTTCCTGGGGTGTGGGGACCAAAACTGGACACAGTACTCCAAATGGGGCCTAACCAGAGCTTTATAATGTCTTAGTGGTACATCTCTGCTTTTATATTCCAACCTTCTTGAGATAAGAGACAACATTGCATTCGCTTTCTTAATCACGGGCTCAACCTGCATGTTTACCTTTAGAGAATCCTGGACTAGCACTCCCAGATCCCTTTGTGCTTTGGCTTTATTAATTTTCTCACCATTTAGAAAGTAGTCTATGCTTTTATTCTTTTTTCCAAAGTGCAAGACCTCGCACTTGCTCACGTTAAATTCCATCAGCCATTTCCTGGACCACTCTCCCCACCTGTCTAGATCCTTCTGTAGCCTCCCCACTTCCTCAGTACTACCTGCCTGTCCACCTAACTTCGTATCATCGGCAAACTTCGCGAGAATGCCCCCGGTTCCCTCATCCAAATCATTAATATATTATGCGAACAGCTGTGGCCCCAGCACCGAACCCTGCGGGACACTGCTCGTCACTGGCTGCCATTCTGAAAAAGAACCTTTTATCCCAACTCTTTGCCTTCTATTAGCCAGCCAATCCTCAATCCATCCCAGCAGCTCACCTTGAACACCATGGGCCCTCACCTTGCTCAGCAGCCTCTCGTGTGGCACCTTATCAAAGGCCTTTTGAAAGTCTAGATAGACCCCATCCACTGGGTTTCCCTGGTCTAACCTACTTGTTACCTCTTCAAGAAATTCCAACAGGTTTGTCAGGCATGACCTCCCTTTACTAAATCCATGTTGACTTGTTCTAATCAGACTCTGCTCTTCCAAGAATTTAGAAACCTCATCCTTAATGATGGATTCTAGAATTTTACCAACAACCGAGGTTAAGCTGATTGGCCTATAATTTTCCATCTTTTGCCTTGATCCTTTCTTGAACAAGGGGGTTACAACAGCCATCTTCCAATCATCCGGGACTTTTCCTGACTCCAGTGACTCTTGAAAGATCTCAACCAATGCCTCTGCTATTTCCTCAGCCACCTCTCTCAGAACTCTAGGGTGTATCCCATCGGGGCCAGGAGATTTATCAATTTTAAGACTTTTTAACTTTTCTAGCACTATCTCTTTCGTAATGGCAACCATACTCAACTCAGCCCCGTGACAGCCACCTCTCTCAGAACTCTAGGGTGTATCCCATCGGGGCCAGGAGATTTATCAATTTTAAGACTTTTTAACTTTTCTAGCACTATCTCTTTCGTAATGGCAACCATACTCAACTCAGCCCCGTGACACCCTTTAATTTTTGGGATATTACTCATGTCTTCCACTGTGAAGACTGACGCAAAGTACTTGTTAAGTTCTCCTGCTATTTCCTTATCTCCCATCACTAGGCTTCCTGCATCAGTCTCCTTGCTATCGGAAGGATATTGTGAAACTTGAAAGGGTTCAGAAAAGATTTACAAGGATGTTGCCAGGGTTGGAAGGTTTGAGCTACAGGGAGAGGCTGAACAAGCTGGGGCTGTTTTCCCTGGAGCATTGGAGGCTGAGGAGTGACCTTATAGAGGTTCATAAAATCATGAGGGGCATGGCTAGACAAAATCTTTTCCCTGAGTTGAGGGAGTCTGGAACTGGAGGGCATAGGTTTAGGGTGGGAGGGGAAAGATTTAAAAGGGACCTACGGGGCAACTTTTTCACGCAGAGGGTGGTATGTGTATAGAATAAGCTGCCAGAAAGTGATGGGGGCTGGTACAATTACAGCATTTAAAGGGCATCTGGAAGGGTATATGAATAGGAAGGGTTGAAAGGGATATGGGTCTAGATGGCAAATGGGACTAGATTAATTTAGGATATCTGGTCGGCGTGGATGGGTTGGACCGAAGGATCTGCTTCCATCCTGTACATCTCTATGACTCAATGACAGTAAGTGTTGATGTGATCATGGTATCTGTTACCTCACAGGGTAGTTTGATATGCCCTAGCTCAGTGCTGAGCTTACATAGTGAGTAGATGCCTAAGGTCCTCTTCATGAGGTTGTTAATTCAATCTATCTTTTAGCATGGTTAAAAATCACACAACACCAGGTTATAGTCCAACAGGTTTAATTGGAAGCACACTAGCTTTTGGAGCTAGTGTGCTTCCAATTAAACCTGTTGGACTATAACCTGGTGTTGTGTGATTTTTAACTTTGTACACCCCAGTCCAACACCGGCATCTCCAAATCATATCTTTTAGCATGTTAGACTGGAGGAATCCCCGTATGTACTTTGATCAGTAACTCCAGGCTTTCAGTACTGGCAGATTTCCCAGTGAATTCATGAAGGAAAGGGAACTTGTTAATTGCTCCATTTTAATGAGTGAAGGATTATTGAGCTGTGTTTTAACTGTGGGTTGTTTTGTGGGGTTAGAGAGAAAGCAGACAGGTGGGATGGAGTGAAATGCTGACCCAGTGCTGAATGGCCTCCTGCTGTGCTGTACCAAACCTGTGATTCCTGCAGATCGACAGAGGTTTTGAAAGTTACCACAGCCCCTTAGTTTCAGCTCAGTCTCATTTCAGAGAATAGTTGGTGAAATTTAGATTTAGATTAGATTTGATTACTTACAGTGTGGAAACAGGCCCTTCGGCCCAACAAGTCCACACTGACCCTCCGAACAGCAACACGCCCAGACCCATTCCCCTACATTTACCCCCTTCGTCTAACACTACGGGCAATTTAGCATGGCCACTTCACCTAACCTGCACATTTTTTGGACTGTGGGAGGGAACTGGAGACACGGGGAGAATGTGCAAACTCCGCACAGTCAGGCGCCTGAGGCGGGAAGTGAACCCGGGTCTCTGGTGCTGTGAGGCAGCAGTGCTAACCACTGTGCCACCGTGTGAAATTTAGTCCAATCTCACAATCTGGACATGAATTTCTCATGAGTAGCTAATGCTGGGTTTGTCAGAGTTGTTCTCATGAGTGGGTCAGAATGAGTGAGCTCTCACATTTACCAATCTGGCTGGCATTCCTGGGGGCAAAGGGAGTCTTTGACATGATACATGTGACAATCAATGCACTGAGTCATTATCCAGAGCCAATCCTCAACCCAATTACACGGATACACAAGCTAACCTTTCAGTGGCTGCAGAACAGACGAATTATTGAGATTTCATCAGTTCACATCCCATCTCTGACATACCTTCATAATGTTGATCCTTCAAATAGTGGAGAGTCTTCCAGTTTAAACAAATCACTGAATCAGGTTATTTGCACTTGGTAACCTTGATTATTGGATGAGCAGCTATACTCAATTCAATGTTAGTTAACTTCCCATAAGAGCATAAGACATAGGAGCAGAAATTAGGCCATTCAGCCCATTGAGTCTGCTCCACCATTCAAGGTGTCTTAAGTTTTTCAACCTTATTTTCTCACTTCCTCCCCATAATCTTTGATCCCCTTGATACTCAAGAACCTATCTATCTGTGTCTTAAATATACTCAATGACCCGGCCTCCACAGCCTTCTGTAGCAATGAATTCCATAGATTCCCACTCTCTGGCTGAAGAAGTTTCTCCTTATCTCCGTTCTACAGGGTCTTCCCTTTACTCTAAGGCTGTGCCCTTGGGTCCTAGTCTCTCCTACCAATGGAAGCATCTTTCCAATGAGCGCTCTGTCCTGGCCTTTCAGTATTCTGTATGTTTCAATTAGCTAACCCCTCATACTTCTAAACTCCATCGAGTATAGACCCAGAGTCCTCAAATGTTCCTCGTTTGTCAAGCTGTTCATTCCTGGGATCATTCTCGTGAACCTGTTCTGGTCCTGCTCCAGGGGCCAGTACATCCTTCCTAAGGTATCAGGCCCAAAATTGCTCACAATATAATCATGGAAGTATGAATGATTTTATTGTCATGTGTATTTTACAATGAAGAAATACAGTGAAAAGCTTCCACCATTGCCATGACCCAACGCCATTTTGAATAGTTTTACAAATAACTTATAAGAAGATATAGCTTAAAGAGAGTCCATAGCCCTTCTGCCACTGCCAACATTAAAGTTGCTGATCCTCATGCCTACCTCACTGATGGAGCAATCGATGCCAGCACCCATGCTGACCCCTCCGCCAACTGCTTCACCACCGTCCGTCAGAGTCCCGCTCTGATCTCACCAGCCATCATGCTCCAGACCCCCACGAAACCATCTTCGTAGCACGATCCTGGTCAATGCCATCACTGCCAATGCCACCTTGACCAAGCTCTACCCAGACAGTAAGTGGAAGCAAAATGTATAAAGTGAAAGTTAAAGAAGAAAGAAGGACAGAGCTGAAAATGTGTTGCTGGAAAAGCGCAGCAGGTCAGGCAGCATCCAAGGAGCAGGAGAATCGACGTTTCGGGCATAAGCCCTTCTTCAGGCTCATGCCCGAAACGTCGATTCTCCTGCTCCTTGGATGCTGCCTGACCTGCTGCGCTTTTCCAGCAACACATTTTCAGCTCTGATCTCCAGCATCTGCAGTCCTCACTTTCTCCAAGAAAGAAGGGCATAAAAGAAAATTGGTTGCAGTGGATGTGCCCCAGGTCCAGGGCCCCCAACACTACCCACTCTGCCGTCACTGACAAATTCCAGTTTCAAAGAATATTCAATGCTGGTGAACTCTCGAATCAGACAATCTAACACACTGGGTAACCAGGTAATCTCCTGGTTAGTGCCTTTGTCATCTTCTGACTTAGTCCTTCTCATGTCTCCCTGTCCAGCCTCACATCCTCCTTGAATTTTAGCTCCTCCCTAAATATGCTTCCTGAATCCAGTCAGAAATCCTGATTCCTGCACCTAGAACCGCTGTGCTCACTGAACTACACCAACTTCCAGCTTCAAAAACAACAAACTTCACATTCTCCACTTCCTGTCCAAATCTCTTTGGAGCTCTTCCTTTATCTCTGTAACCTTCACCAACCCTCCAACTGTCCTAAATCTCTGAATTCCTGAAAAGTTGACCTCTCTTTTATTCACTCATGGGACATGGGTGTCACTGGCTGGTCCCAGCCTTTACTGCCAATCCCTGGTTTCCCCTTGAGAACAAAGAACAAAGAACCTTACAACGTAAGAACAGGCCCTTCGGCCGTCCAAGCCTGCGCCAATCCAGATCCTCTATCTAGACCTGTTGCGTATTTTCTAAGGATCTGTATCCCTCTGCTCCCTGCCCATTCATGTATCTGTCCAAATAAATCTTAAATGACAGAACGCCTCATTTTCCGCCTCGGAACACTTCAACCCCAGAGCATCAATGTGCACTTCACCAGTTTCCTCATTTCTCCTCCCCCCACCTTACCCCAACTCCACCCTGCCAGCCCAGCACCGTCCCCATGACCTGTCCCACCTGTCAATCTCCCTTCGCACCTATCCGTTCCACCCTCCTCTCTGACCTATCACCTTCATCCCCTCCCCCATTCACCTATTGCACTCTCAGCTACCTTCTCCTCCCATTTATTTCTCCATGCCAGAGGCTCCCTGCCTTATTCTTGATGAAGGGCTTTTTGCCCAAAACGTTGATTTTCCTGCCCCTCGGATGCTCCCTGACTTGCTGTGCTTTTCCAGCACCACACTAATCAGGACTCTGATCTCCAGCATCTGCAGTCCTCACTTTTGCCCATTATAGCTTCCGCCCTGACCACCTGCCCTAGCAATGCATTCCAGCATCAACAACCCTCTGTGCAAAGAACTGTTCCTATTTATCTCCCTTAAACCTTTCCCCTCTCACCTTGAACTCATAGCTCCTAGTAATAGAGTCCCCCACTCTGGGGGAAAAAGCTTCTTGCTATCCATCCTGTCTATACCTCTCATGATTTTGTAGATCTCAGTGAGGTCCCCCCTTCTTTCTAATGAAAATAATCCTAATCTACTCAACCTCTCTTCATAGCTAGCACCCTCCGTACCAAGCAGCATCCTGGTGAACCTGCTCTGCACCCTCTCCAAAGCATCCACATCCTTTTGGTAATGTGGCGACCAGAACTGTACACAGTATTCAAAATGTGGCTGAACCAAAGTCTTATACACAACTTTGACATGACCTGCCAACTCTTGTACTCAATACCCCGTCCAATGAAAGAAAACATGCCTTATTCCTTTTTGACCACTCTATTAACCTGCGTTGCCACCTCCTCTGTATTCTGTGACAGTCTCTTTCACTATCTGCAACTCCAGATGGGGATGAGCTGTCTTCCTGAACCGCTGCAGTCCAGTGTCCTTGGGGAGGGAGTTCCAGGATTTTGACCCAGTGACACTGAAGGAATGGCGATCTATTTCCAAGTCAGGATGGTGGGGGGGACGTGCAGGTGATGCTGCTCCCATGTATCTGCTGCTCTTGTCCTTCCGGATGGTGGAGGTACTGGCATTCTGGATGACGATATCTGAGGATCCTATGTGAGTTGCTGCAGCACATCTTGAAGATGGTGTCATCCCGTTGTTCCACCTTTGGTTGCTGTGTCTTCTGTCACAGGGCTCCTAAGCTTTCAAATTCCCTCTTTAAATCTCTCCCCCTCTCCGCTGCTGTCTTCATTACCAGGGGACAGAAAACCAACCTTGCCATCCAAAGTTTTACCCTACCATCCCGCAGCTCCTTCTTTGTTTCAGTGACAAATCCTGTTTGATAATCCATCCTGCGAACAGCTTTGGGGCTTTGACTGTTAATTTGTTATTGTTTTGGTTGTACGTTCTAGAAATTAATTCAGATTCAGATTCAAATCAATACTGAGTGAGGAGCAAACGAAGTCTGTCATCCCTCAGTGGCCAGTGTCATACAAACGATGGTACAATTTGCAAAAGAAATGGAGCCCGACTGAATTGACATGGAAATCTTGTCACTGGGTTAATACAATTATAGCTAAGCTGAATAATCATAATTATTTTGCTTACTGCATAGTTTCCTCATTTCAAGAATAGATTTTGGTGTTCTATGGCATTAAGTGTGCAAAATTAAGGTTCGGAAATGTAAATTTTCCATCTGCGTATATAACATTAACCTGAAAGAAAGCTTAATTTTCATCATTCAATTTCTACCTCCATTAAATTTCCCTAGGCAGCAATTTTTAATATGAAAGAAGTGGCTGGTATATTACAGAACAATTTATTAATATGATGACAGTGTGCAATCACATTTAAATCTTTGGTAACAAATTGGTATTGTTCACGAATCTGTTTATGCACTGGAATCAATGGGATTCAAGGACACCATTCAGCCCCACATTTTGTTCCATCCTTGTATTTGATCATTAGTTGCTCCAGACATTTACCTGGACTCAATTATATGCATTAGTGCAGTCACATACCAATTGACAGTCTCACACACTCACCCTGAAACCGAGACAAACACCATTCATCGGCAACATTAATGTGAGGGTCAAAGCTTTCAAAATCTCTCCAGCCTGGCTTTTTCTGTTCTTCAGTGAGTTAAGCTGCAATGCTGCCTCCTTCCTGAGCAAGGTCCCTGATAGCAGGGCGAATTCACTTTTATATAGAGGGCTTTTAAGGAATTGTATTACTATTGTGATGATACTATAGCTTTCACAGGTGTAGTTTGTCCTGGCTTATTTTTATGAAGAAAGGTTGTGGCAGAAGTGATGAGCCGGTCTGCTCAAAGCCAATAAAGCAAACAGCTTGTGAGGCCTTGGTGTTTTCTAAGATTGGAATAATAGGAGCAACCTGAATAGTAGGGTAAAACTCACACAGAGCCAAGATTTTAAATCTCAGTTTTTTATTAGTAGTTGCTATCACCGTGAAGCTGGGTTCGGAAGCTGCTGTCTGTCTGTCTATCTATCTCACAAAGACATGGGCAGTGGACACACAGGTCACATTGGCAAAAATGAGGATTGCAGATGCTGGAGATCAGAGTCAAGATTAGAATGGTGTTGGAAAAGCACAGTAGGTCAGGCAGCATCCGACGAGCAGGAAAATCGACATTTCGGGCAAAAGCCCTTCATCAGGAATGAGGCTGGGAGCCTCCGGAGTGGAGAGATAAATGGGAGGGGGAGGGGGCTGGGGAAAAGGTAGCAAAGAGTACAATAGGTGGATGGAGGTGATAGGTCAGAGAGGAGGATGGAGCAGATAGGTGGGAAGGAAGATTGGCAGGTGGGACAGGTCATGGGGACAGTGCTGAGCTGGCAGGGTGGAACTGGGGTAAGGTGGGGAGAGGGGAAATGAGGAAACTGGTGAAGTCTACATTGATGCCCTGGGGTTGGAGTGTCACGCTATAGCAAGCCAGCTAGTAAACTAAGGATAGAATTGCATTGTTCCAAATGATTCCAAGGTAATCCCTACTCCAGCCAGAAACTGATAAAAGAAACACAACGCACACCAAATCCAGAGGTGGAGGTGCCGGCGTTGGATTGGGGTGGACAAGGTCAGAAGTCATATGACACCAGGTTATAGTTCAACAGGGTTATTTGAAATCACAAGCTTTCGGAGCTCTGCCCCTTCATCAGGGAAGTGTTGACTTAAGGGGTTTGCGATCTGTAGTCCTTTCGGGATCTTCTCTCGTTTCTTGCACCTCTGCAGAAACTTGGTGTCCATGTTGATAAGGATGCTCTTCATGAAGATCTTCTCCACTTTCAGCTGGGGGTTTGCGGTGTCAATGGTGGCCATGATGTGGAGGTGCTGCTGTTGGACTGGAATGGACAACGTCACAAGTCACACAACACCAAGTAGATTCCACCCAATGAAAGGACAGTGCTCTGAAAGCTTGTGAATTCAAATAAACCTGTCAGACTTGAACCTGGTGTCAAGTGACTTCTGACCAAATCCAGAAGTTCACAGTTCATTGGGAAAAGAGTCACTTGCTGATATCAAATCTATATGACCATTGAGCACTGTATCTCTCTGGATTTCTTTAACCTAGGCTGCAATTATACCCAAATGAAGGCAAAATACTGCAGATGCTGGAGATCTGAAATAAAAACAGGAGTTGCTGGAGAAACTCAGCAGATCTGGCAACATCGATGGAGGGAGAAAGGGAGTAAATATTTTGAGTCTGCTATGAATTTTCTTTCAAATTCCAAGAGTCATATCATACGCAAGATGTTAACTCTGACTCTCTTCCCCCCCTCCCCAGATGCTGCCAGACCTGCTGTGTTTCTCCAGCACTTTGTGTTTTAACATTTTGAGCCTTCTTCATTGTTTCTGTTATATTCCCCACTGTTGGAGCTCTCTGTAGCGCCATTTCTGTCAGTTGTTAGGTCATTAATCCACTTAATCGACAGGACAGATTTAATGTGATAATAGGGTTGTTTCGCACTGCCTGCAGTATTTGACATGTAGGGAAGAAAATTAGATGCCAGGAGAGATTGGCACAAATCAAAGTGTGAATTTAATTCATAATTAACGGAGTTGCGATTGATTTTATATCACTACATAACTGAAGCCCAGGAGGCAGAATAAGGGAGTGGCTCACTGTGAGTTGTGTATTCACTGGACAGTATTGTGATGTGAAGGGAACAATCCTTCCACTGCCTCACTGTGGCTCCAAGCAGTTTACGGCCAGCAGGGTCCTTCTGAGGAATGGTCACTGTTACCATGAAGGAAACACAGCAGCCAATCAGCACACAGCAAGATCCCATCAACAGCCAGGTGAAAATGACCAGTTAACTTGTCTCCATGTTGCTGATACAGGATGGTTACTGAGCCAGAAGCTGGAGATAACTCACCTGGTCTTCTTAAATATAGTTCAACAGGATCTTTAAACATCAGCTGACAGGGCAGACATGTTTGCGATACTGTCTGAGAGACTGACCCTTCGACAGTGCGGCGCTCCCTCAGCACTGACCCTTCGACGGTGGGGCACTCCCTCAGCACTGACCCTTCGACGGTGGGGCACTCTCTCAGCACTGACCCTTCGGTGGGGCACTCTCTCAGCACTGACCCTCCGACAGTGCGGCACTCTCTCAGCACTGTCCCTCCGACAG
>NC_057734.1:1035752-1041932 GCF_004010195.1 Chiloscyllium plagiosum | reverse complement strand
CTCCCTCAGCACTGACCCTCTGACAGTGCAGCACTCCCTCAACAGTGGGGCACTCCCTCAGCACTGACCCTCTGACAGTGAATGCTCCCTCAGCACTGACCCTCTGACAGTGAACGCTCCCTCAGCACTGACCCTCTGACAGTGCAGCACTCCCTCAGCACTGACCCTCTGACAGTGCAGCACTGACCCTCCAACCGTGCGGCACTCCCTCAGCACTGACCCTCCGACGTTGGGGCACTCCCTCAGCACTGACCCTCCGACGGTGCGGCACTCCCTCAGCACTGACCCTCCGACGGTGCGGCACTCCCTCAGCACTGACCCTCCGACGGTGCGGAATGGCAATTGAATAAGGTCGACTCAGATGAGTGAATTAACCCTCAGACCAATGTGATTGAATTCTCAAGGATGTGACGGTCTGTATTGACTGGGATTACCCATGGGACATTATGAATGAATGGTGTGGGTGTTTGGAAAGATTGATGAGTTGTGGCCCTTGGTAATTGAGATTGAGTGAATATTTCCAACGCTGTGTACTCTCAGGTTTGCCTTCCAGCTCTCCATTAATTACGTTGGATTCAGCAACACTGCAATAATGCATTCCTCACTTAGGCTGCTACTTTACTGAAAGTTTATCCGCTTTGATTCATCATGTAATTGCTGAAATGCAGGTATCAATAATAATGTTACACAAATCAACTTACGGCAAGGAGTAAGCGGTTTCGAGGGGATGTGAGGAAATCCTGTTTCACCCAGAGGGTGCTGGGAATCTGGAACTGCCTGCCTGTACGGATGGGAGAGACAGAAACCTTCATTGTGAAGAGGAAGGATTTAGATAGACACTTGCAATGCCACAGCAGACAAGGCTCTCGGTCAGGTGCTGGGTAATGGGATTAGACTTGGGAGATGGTGGTTTTTGACCGGGGCAGGTCCGAACCTGCTTTGATGAGCTGAAGGGGCTTTCTCTAGCGCGATGGAGCTTGATGACTCTCTGACACTGGTGAAAGAAGAGAAGCAAAGATTACAAAACTGATGTGGAAGTTGAATAAAACCAATGACAAACATATACTGTACTCTGACTCACGATGATTAATTATCTCAGTCCTTGTCATAATCAAGCTCACATTGTGATAAGCTGCTGCTCGTATCTCCTTTCCCGAACCCACATCACTCTTAGACATCACTCATTTGGTCATATCAATCAACAGTAATCGTCCACCGAATGGAGAGGGTGAGGCTGAAACACCAACAGAAATTACTGGTAAAACTCAGCAGGTCTGACAGCTAATGCGGACAGAAAGCAGAGTTAACCTTTTGGGTCCAGTGACCCTTCTTCACAACAGATTGCAGGAAAAAGTTGTCATATATGCTGAAGGTGGGCTGGGGGTGTGCGGGAGAAGAGGTGTAAATGATAGGTGAAGGTGGACCCCAGGGAGAGAGAGAGAGAAAAACTGTTGGGCAGAGGATTGGGTAAAGGTCAGTCTGGGAGGATGGATGAACAGTCTGGGGACCATTAGTGACTGACAATGGGCTGTGTATGGTAGCAGCTTATGTGGTGATAAGGCCTGGGGGTATGGGAATTGGGGTAAGGACATGGAAGAAGGTGCTCAGGCCCGAAGATTATTGATCTGGGTATTGAGTTCAGAGGGCTGCAGCGTTCCCAAGAGGAAAATGAAGTCCTGTTCTTCCAGTTATCACTGAGCTGCACTGGAGCAAGCCTGAGACAGAGATGTTGGCCAGGGAACAGGGAACAGTGACAGGTAACTGGAAGCTCAGGGTCTATCTTCCATCAAAGCAGTCACCCGGTCTATGCCTTGTTTCCCCAGTGTAGAGGAGACCACATTGTGAGCAGCAAATGCAGTCGACTGGATTGAGAGAAGTGCAGGTAAAGTGCTGCTTCACCTGGATGGTGTGTTTGGGCCCTTGGATAGTGAGGAGGGAAGAGGTAAGCAGGCAGGTATTGCCTTGTGATTGCAGGGGGAAGGTGTTGAGGGATTGTGGAGGGTGTTGGAAGGGGAGGAGGAGTGTACAAGGGTGTCCCGGAGGGAACGGTCCCTGCGGAAGGGCAGGGAAGGGAATGTGATCCGCTATAGAACCCCTATCATGTGGAACCAGGCCATTTAACCCAACAAGTCCACACCGACCCTTCGAAGAGTAACCCATCCAGACCCATTCCTCCACCCTGTTTCTCTATGTTTGCCCCTGACTAATGCACGCAATCTACACATCCCTGAACACTGTGGGCAGTTTAGCATGATAAGGATAAAGGGGACCCTATCGCTGTGGCGGTAGGGAAGAGAGGGGATGAGGGCGGAAGTGCAGGAGATGGGTCAGTCCCGTCCGAGACCCCTTTCGACCATGGTGCTGGGGAATCCTCGGTTGAAGAAGGTGGACATTTCGGAGGCTCCCTTATAGAAACTCTGCATCCTGAGACTGTTTCCCTTGGTTCTAGACTCCCCAGACAGAGGAAACATCCTCCATGCATCTGAGGAAGGGTCACTGGACCCTGCTTTCTCTTAACAGATGCTGCCGGACCTGCTGAGTTTCTCCGGCAATTTCTGCTTCTGTCTCCCTGCATCTAATCTGCCCAGCCTTGTTAGAACTATATGCATTTTAATTAGATCCTCCTCATCCTTCTAAACTCAGTGATACAGGCCCAGTCAAACCGATCTCTCCTCATGTGATAGTCCTGCCACCCCAGTATCAGCCCAGTGAATCCCTGCTGTTCTCCCTCTCTGGTAAGTACATCCTTTCTGAGATCGGGAGACCAAAACTGCACACAATCCTCCCAGTGTGGGTCTCACCAAGGCCCTGTGTAACTGCAGGAACATATCATTACGTCCGAACTCAAATCCTCTTGCAATGAAGGCCCGTGTATCATTTAGCTTCCTAACTGCCTGCTGCACAGTCCTGGTTACTCCCATTGACCTGGTGAACAAGGGATACCCAGATCCCTTTGACAAAGGGTCAGTTAGACTCAAAACGTCAGCTCCTTTCTCTCCTTACAAATGCTGCCAGACCTGCTGAGATTTTCCAGCATTTTCCTTTTTGGTATCCAGATCCCTCTGTATACCCACACTTCCCAATCAGTCACTTTTGAAATCACATCCTGTTTTTCTGTTCCTCACACTGAGGTTATAGCTTCACATTTAACCACATGGTGCTGCATCTACCACGTGTTTCCAACTCACTCACCTTGTCTAAATCACCCTGAAGTATCCTTGCACCCCTCCTCACAACCACACCCAGTTTCATGCCATCAGTAGACTTGGAAATGTTATATTTAGTTCCCTCATCCAGGTCATTGATACGTAATCATGATTAGCTGTTCAATTTCAGATTTTCAATAAATTTTAATGCCACAATGGGATTTGAACTCATTAGCTTGGCTCTAGATTATTAGGCAGTGACATTACCTCTCCAGCATCAGTAGTTCATGAGCAGTCAAGATTTTAATCTCTCTGGCACTGACAGTTGTGCATTAACTCTCTGAGCTCTGAAATTCTCTTAAACTTTTCCACCTCTCCATGTCTCTCTCTCATTATCACCAAAATGTTCCTTAAAACCATTTCTTTCACCAAGCATTTGCTCACCTGTCCTAGTATCTGTCCCTTGGTGTCAAACATAGTTGGATTATGCTCCTGTGAAGGGTCTATGAGCAGCTTTCATTAACGGCAGGCTGTAAAAGCATGTTGAAACTGAAGGAGAATTGAATAGATCACAGGAAACTCAGTGACATTGGGTGATTTATTCCTTCACTTTACTTAGAACAGTTCATTGCGAATTAATTGGTCCTTGAATCTTCGATTTGAATCATTTGATGAAAATTCAATACAACGTCTCATTACAATTCATTTACTGTCTTGTATCTGCTCAACTCAAACTTTATAATCATTAGAATGAGCATGACGCAAAACACACTAGACAGAGATCAAAGGGAAAATGATTAACTCCTGCATCAACCTCCCTCCGAGTTGCATCTTCTGACGTGGGACTCCGTGCTCTATGGTCTGTTCCCCGGGACGCACACTGAGATGAACATCAACTGTGCCTGGAGGATCGTCAACTTGGTCAAAGATGCTCTTTGGTCTGTCCGAAACCTGTTGATCTTCCAGCTGAAGGAGTTGACCCTGACTGAGTGTTGCAGACTGGCACATTCCAAGGTCCAGGACCACATGTTCAGGGATGTGCTGAAGCTTGGGGCAGCTGCCACCAAGGCACGGTGGGGAAAGACCACCATCTGCCTGCCTAAGAAGAACAGGGGGCCACACAGTCATTTGGGCTCCACTGACTCCTCAGCTAAATATATGGACCTGTATATACGAATGATTAATTCCGAACTCTGTATGTAAAGAAATGGAATATATACGTATGTATGGCATCACCAACTGTATAGATATCAAAATAATTTTATGAATAAAGTATATTTTTGAAATAAAAAAAAGAATCCATCCAAATACAAAACAAGTGCATCATCAAACAGCACTGAATGATATTTCAGAGACTTGAATGAACATCCCTGCAATATGAGTTCAAATCCCATCAGAGGTAGTTTGAAAATTAGTTAATAAGTCTGTTAATAAATACTTGAATTTTACCTATCACTGATGGCCTCGTAGTATTATCACTGGCCTGTTAATCCAGAGACCCCGGTAATATTCCAGGCACCCAGGTTTGATTCCCACCATAGCAGATGGTGGAACTTTAATTCAATAACTGCCTGGAATCAGGAATTTAATGGTGACCATGAAACTGTTGTTGATGGTCTTTAGGGAAACTACGAATCTTACCTGGTCTGGCTGTTACAGACCGGGCCAGACAACTACAAACACTTCATGAAAGTGACTTGTCCCTAACATTGCTCATTGCTTTAAGCAGGTGTACAGTGGATATCCCAGGAGGGATGCAGCTGGCCCAACCACTCAGTCTTAAACAAAACAGAATTTATTGACAAGATTTCCAAACAAAACACAAACAAAAGAGAGCAGAGTATAGAATAACTTAATCTATCCGAAAACCCAGCAGATTAGCCCAACGTTAATGATGCTGTTCCCAATACTTGCAACAATCCCGTTAAACACCACTAGGCACAAAGGTTAAAATCAAACCCAGGATCTTACAGGACAGAGAAGTCAGAGAGAGGGAGGGTCAGCATGGAGCTGCTCCTCTTGGGTCCAGCAGCTTCACAGCTGCCTGACTGTGTTCAGTAAATAGCCAGACTGACAAAAACCAAACCAAACCAGAGAAAGCTGAGCTGGGAGAACTGGCCACTCCCCTTTCATTGAAAAAGTGTTTTCTTTTAAAACTTGAAAGCCTTTTCAAGTAGATCAACCACAGACATTTCAGAATTGCTGCTTTTATGACCTCGCTGAAAAAAGAGCCAAGGACCGTCTAACCTTGTTAAAGGAGTAGCATTGTCACATGGCTGACATGTGACTCCGGTAATTCACTAATAATTCTTCTGTAACGCAGTGGTTGTGTTCTTGTGCAACTCCATGTTATAGAAAAGATGCACTTTAGGAATGTGTTAAAAGTGTTGAGGATGTAATCACGTTACAACCAACACGTTTTGAAAGTTTATATTTTAGAAACAACAGCCCCAATTCATCAATTGCATTACAGTGAACTCGCTTTAATGAAACAAGTGTTTTGGCAGAACAACAGGTAACTGACTCTTACTTTGCCCTCTTGATGATTAGCAATGGGCAATGGATGCTGGCTCAGTTAGTGACATCCTCGTTCTGTGAAGCTGTGAAACATAAAAAAAAATGAACCTGTCAAATTGTCATAAAATTCAACTGGTTCACTCATATCTCTTCAGGAAGAAAACTGCTGTTTTCCACTGGTCTGGCCCTTAAGTAGATCCAGGCCCTCATCAGCAGGAGAATTTTTAAATGCCATCTGAAGTGGCCTCTCAGTTGTCACAAAACCTTATCCATGAATCAAGGACCATTTGCCCGGGGTAGTGATTGTAACAAGGCCAGTCAGCCCAGTGTCATAGAATCTGAGTTCCTTGATTGGGGCTGTTAATCTAGACCAATCAGGGAGCCCTGGCTGACAGATAAAAAGGGCAGTGTCAGGGGACGGGCTGTCCTAGAGGTGGCCGAAAGGTGTGCCAGGATAGCCCACTGGTCGGAGGTGCAACGGGGTGGGTGAGAGCCCAATGGTACGTAGGGGCAGACC
>NC_057734.1:1020907-1034543 GCF_004010195.1 Chiloscyllium plagiosum | reverse complement strand
AGGGTGATGGAGGTTGAATGATGTAGGGAGTCTGGGCTGAATGAGGGAGATGGAGGGTGAGTGAGGGTGAGTGATGTCGTGAGGTAAAAACAATGACTGCAAATGCAGGAAACCAGATTCTGGATTACGGTGGTACTGGAAAAGCACAGCATCCGAGGAGCAGGAAAATCCTGATGAAGGGCTTTTGCCCGAAACGTCAATTTTCCTGCACCTCGGATGCTGCCTGAACTGCTGTGCTTTTCCAGTACCACTCTAATCCTGAGTGACGTAGTGAATTTGGGCTGAGTGAGGGTGAGTGATGTAGGGAGTCTGGGCTGAGTGAGGGTGATGGAGGATGAGTGAGGGTGAGTGGGAGAGTTTGAGCCTGAGTGGGAGGTGGGTGCAGTCTCCGTGACGGAGCAAGGGTGAGGTAGCGGAGAGGGTAACATTTACCCTGAGGGTAGAGCTGCTCTTGCCCCTGTGGCCTACCCGACTGGGCTTTCCTGCAGACAGCTGGGATCGCACTGACCCCAGCAGTGACCTCGGTCTGTGAAGGGGAAGACGATAGTCCTTCTCTGCAACCCAGGTAGCTGTCTGCCACAATACCAGGTGTCACATTCCCCTACATACCATTCCCAGGGCAGATGTTCTAAACCCCACAGGGTAGTTATGACTGAGGTCGGGCAATGGTCTTTAAAAGGTGGCTCAGCTGCCAGGGATTCCAGTAATTTCCAGTATATCCAGGCAGTGGTGAGTTTCTCCAGCTCCAACTAGTGAGCGAGTCAGGCTAGCATTGGACAAGGGGGGTGACAGAGTGGTGTAGGAGGTAGTTAATGAGGAGGGTTTGGGACAAGAGATTGAGGGAAACCTCACTGGACCTTGGAGAGAGGAACCCTCCATGAAATTCAATGAAACTGGCACTTAGCCAAAGAAACGTGCCTGGTTTAATTCACAGTGCTGTGCAATGTCTGCTCCAGGCTTCAACTCTGGCTCCCAACTCTTTCTGGAACCTTTTCCCTGAGTCCACACACAGGTTTAACCAAGCAAACACTGTGAGTAAACAACCCTGCAACATCAAACACACTACAGCCACGACGGGACCCTGAAGGGTTTTTTGAGGAGATAATAAATTCTGAGGGACCCCCAGACTCATTCCAATAAAGGACAGTGGGAGAATTCTGGGATCATGAGAACAAATGGAAGGCCCAAAACTCTAGGGGAATGGTAAACGAGCAGTTCATGTTCCTGCACACATGCCTCATTGTGTTCACTAGTTTAGCTCCAACTGACCACACATTGACTTGACTTCCCTGAAACTAACATGGTTTTCTAATTTGAACAGAAACTAACACTCAGTAGAAAGACAAACAGAGAGGAATCTAAAATGGACTATCAATTCACCAT
Organism: Chiloscyllium plagiosum; assembly: GCF_004010195.1. Classification (NCBI taxonomy): domain Eukaryota; kingdom Metazoa; phylum Chordata; class Chondrichthyes; order Orectolobiformes; family Hemiscylliidae; genus Chiloscyllium; species Chiloscyllium plagiosum. Next base: position 1,033,160 of record NC_057734.1, on the reverse strand, counting down.
CTCCCATTGGGTATTCCTGTCTTGTGCCAATCATGAGCCTTATGTCTGTTGAAGGAAAAGTTTTGGAAAAGACTGTAAGAGATCGGATTCATAATCATCTAGCAAGCAACAATTTGAGTTCAGATATCCAATATAGTTTCGTCAAGGACAGGTCATGTCTCACAAACCTCATTGAGTTTTTTGAGAAGGTGACCAAGCATGTGAATGAAGGTAGGGCAGTTGACGTGGTGTACATGGACTTCAGTCAGGCCTTTGATAAGGTTCCACATGGTAGGCTGTTGGAGAAAATGCAGAAGCATGGGATAGAGGGTGATTTAGCAGTTTGGATTAGAAACTGGCTTTCTGAAAGAAGGCAGCAAGTGGGGGATCTTGGAGTCCATGTACATAGATCCCTGAAAGTTGCCACCCAGGTGGATAGTGCTGTTAAGAAGGTATACAGTGTTAGGTTTCATTGGTAGAGGGATTGAGTTCCAGAGCCATAATGTCATGCTGCAACTGTACAAAATGCTAGTGCGGCCACACTTGGAATATTGTGTACAGTTCTGGTCGCCCCATTACAGGAAGGATGTGGAAACATTGGAAAAGGTGCAGAGGAGCTTTACCAGGATGTTACCTAGTCTGGAGGGAAGGTCTTATGAGGAAAGGCTGAGAGACATGGGTCTGTTCTCATTGGAGAGAAAAAGGCTAAGAGGGGATTTGATAGAGACATACAAGATGATCAGAGGATTAGGTAGGGTGTTCTATGTTCTATGTTCTGATAGGAAGGGTTTAGAGGGTTATGGACCAAATGCTGGCAAATGGACTAGGTTAGGTTAGGATATCTGGTCAGCATGATCAGAGGATTAGATAGGGTGGATAGTGAAAGTCTTTTTCCTAGGATGATGATGTCAGCGTGTACGAAGGGGGCATAGCTACAGATTGAGGGGTGATAGATTTAAGACAGATGTCAGAGGCAGGTTCTTTACTCAGAGAGTGGTAAGGGTGTGGAATGTACTACCTGCCAATACAGTCAACTCAGCCACATTAGGGAGATTTAAACAATCCTTAGATAAGCACATGGATGATTTTGGGATCATGTAGGGGGATGGACTTAAATTAGTTCACATGTCGGTGCTACATCGAGGGCCGAAGGGCCTGTTCTGTGCTGTACTGTTCTCTGATCTATGTTCTAACTCTTACTGATGGTCACAAATTTAATCCTTGACCATCACATGCAGGGCATTGGAATCAAACATTATTGGAATCCTATCAGGCTTTCCTTTTGGTTTTATCGCATCAAAGAATTACCTTTGAACTCCGTTTCTGACCAATTTCCTAAAATACAATGTTTTTTTTATTTTTGAGATACTCACATCCTGACATCTCAAAGTCCCTCTCGTCTCATCAGGGCACACATTGGATCGAGCACTTCCTCTTCTCCTCCAGGTTCCACTCTGGACAACATCTGAGAAACCCAGGAACATTCGAGCCTCTGCCTGTGATTCAGAGCTCACAAGCCACTCCCTCCACCAGCCCACCAGCCAACCAGTGGGCTTGCTTTTTACCATGTTGCCCTCTTGTCCTGTAACTTGAGGTCATGATGAGGAAGTTAAAATGCCACAGAGGGGTCAGTTCCATGCTTTGCTTCTCTTTCAGGACACATTGGGGACTCAAAAGTTAAACATCTCACTGCCAAAGGACTGACTGCAGTATCAACAGAAAGCCTGTACTCTTACAATACAGTCACAACATCTCAATATGGGGAGGCTGACTGTCTTTCAGAAATGGAGCCTAGTGGAGCCACACATGTGGATTCCCCCTGTAGCCCCAGATGGAGGCATTTGTCCTTTCCAGACAAGACTGATAGCCTTGGCTACAACCCTGTTAAACTGCCCCCTGCTCCCATTGTCCTACTTCCCCTCCATATTAGCATAGGGATGTGAATCCCCCATTTACTGAAGGAAGAACCCTTTTGCCTTAATCTCTTCCCTTCAATACATAATCCTGAACAATACAATAATCAGTTTCTGTAATCCATTCACACGTTATCACAGGGCATCGACATTCATCGGGCTTTGTAAATTCACAATTACCTACTTTAAACTATGTGATGAGAATCACCCATGTGACTGATAAACCTTTTGTTTAATTCCTATAAAATATACTGTCTGTGTGTGTGTAGGGCAGAGATTCGTGGAGAGGTGTCACCACAAGTAGACATACAGCTACTTTGAAGATGCTTTGAATCTCTCGGCGGCTGTCCGATAATTAAGCTACTACTGTTGCACAGAAAACTTGCATCATCTGGATTTGTGGAACAAAATAGACATCAACAATGATCCGATTAAACCTCCCTATGTGATATAAAAGGTCTCCCTGGGATGAGGAATAATCCCTTCTCAGAGAGTTGTTATTCTGTTGACATCTCTGCTCTCGGGAAGCAGTGACAGCTGGGGAATTGAATTTATTCAAAGCTGATGCAGATAGATGTTTTGATAGATGGAAATGAGACAAGGTAATGGGGCAGACAGGAAAGTGAAGATCACACCAGAACCTGATCAATGATGATCTTAGTGAATGTTTCAAAAGGCAGAATGATCTATTCTTGCTTGTATGTTCCATGTTCTGTCATCAGAGGTGCACTGCAACAGAATGATTTTTCTCTCGTAACAGAATGGACTATTGCTTCTTCCCATCTCCCTCCCTCTTCCCATCTCCCTCCCTCTTTCCGTCTCCCTCTTTCTTATGGCCTTTACCTGTCGGACGAACAAGAGCATGAAAGACAATGGGAATGCTGTCACCCCTCCCCGCTGTGCCCCATCGCCTGGTATGACGATGAGTTTTCATTCCTGTCAGTGCGAATCCCACAATACTCTAAGTGTGGTTTCCTGTTTCTCACTCCTGGCCTCTTTATCCTCTCGCACCTTCAGCTGCTTTAGACCCAACTCGGGACAATCTTGGATTTATTCTTTGTTCCTCAGCTGCCACTTTGCTTCTTCCAGCTTACTGTCATTGGCAAATCTCATTGTGAAGTTTAATCTCTTCTTTCTAAGTTAAAGGAGCAATGTTTGTAGAAGGGGTTTGATTTCAGTGTTTCGGACATGTTAAATGACACTGAATAAGCTCAGGAATGCTCAGTTAATCACAGAAAAACCAACAGTCATTTACAGCTGAAGTACGACACTGAAGAGGAATATTTCCACTGTCAAATGTTTTTCCATTAAGATGTTATTGCCTCTTGAAAAATTCACATTATGTTTTAGAGTCAGGCACAAATTGTATTCCGTTCAAACTCAGTACTTTATAAATGTTACTGTTGACTCAAACCAAAGAAGACCAGAGTTTAATCTTTTCCTTCCAATAGCAAGTGTCATTGTCCCTGAATACCTACCACTTCAGTCTCAAGCTCTGCCACATTTCACATCACCCTGAGGACTAATAAAGCAACTACAGAGGAATTAGCTCCACTGGTGTGATAGCAGTAACCAGCAGAGACAGATTGAAGATGATTGACAAAGGAAGTGGGATGGGGGCGAAAGGACAGTTTGTTTTGATGCAGTGAGTTATTGTGATGTGAGACATACTGCCTGAAAGTACAGTGAAAGCAGATTCAACAGGAACCTCTATGAGAAAATTGGATAGAAATTCGATGTCATACTACACCAGGTTTAGTCCAACAGGTTTATTTGAAATCCCAAGTGCTCCAAAAGCTTGTGATTTCAAATAAACTTGTTGGGCTATAAACTGGTGGTTTGTGACTTCTGACTTTGCCCCCTTCCTGTCCAACACTGGCACCTCCATGTCATGGATAAATATTAAGAAGGGAAAGTTTTGCAGGGTTATTGGGGAATGAGGACGAGAGTGGGACTGAACTTATAGCTCTTTCAAAGATACAATGGTCTGATTGGATTCCTGTGTTATAATTCTATCATCAGGAATGTGTGAAGATGTTCATGGTTTGGCTCATATAAACTTGAGGTGTCATAGCAGATGTTGGATATTAGGATCACAGACATTCCTGGGGAGATCCTGTCACATCCTGCATAATGCTGTGTTAGATGTTGTGATTATTTGAACTACTGCCATCTGAGCAGAGTTGATTGACGGTGCAAATGTTACATGAATAAAATGGTCTGAGTCTGATGTATGAGAGACTGGATGAGCTAGGACTATATTCACTGGAATTTAGAGGAATGAGGGGGGATCTCATAGAACCCAATAAAATTCCAACAAGACAAGACAGGGTAGATGCAGGAATTCAGAGGGGAATGTTCAGTGAGACCTGGGTAACCATATGCTGAAAATGTGTTGCTGGAAAAGCGCAGGTCAGGCAGCATCCAGGGAACAGGAGAATCGACGTTTCGGGCATAAGCCCTGCGAATCCTCTTACAAGGATGCCTTCCTTGAAGAAGCTCTCTTCCTGCGAATCCTGGGTAACCATATGCACTAGTCACTGAAACTAAGCATTGCAGGTGTAGCAGGCAGTGAAGAAGATAAACTGTATATTGGCTTTCCTAGTGAGAGGATTTGAGTACAGGAGCAGGGATGCCTTGCTGCAATTATACAGAACATTGATGAGGCCACAGCTGGAGCACTGAGAGCAGTTTTCAGCTTCTTATCTGAGGAAGGATGTTCTGGGTATAGAGGGAATACAGCAAAGGTTTACCAGGCTGATTCCTGGGATGGTCGGACTGATGCAAGAGGAGAAGTTGAGTCAGTTGGGATTGTATTCACTGAATGAGGGAGCATCTCTGAGAAACCTCGAAAATTCTAACAGGACTATACTGGCGAGATGCAGGAACAGTATTCCCAATAGTGGGAGAGTCCAGGACCGGGGGTCATTGACTAAGGATTATTACGATTCTTAAGTTCATAAGACATAGGAGTAGAATTAGGCCATTCAGCCCATTGAGTATGCTCTGCCATTCGATCATGGCTGATCTGCTCCTCACCCCCATTTTCCTGCCTTCTCTCCATATCCCTTCAACACATCACCAATTAAAAATCTGTCTTAATCCTCCTTACATTTACTCACTGTCCCACCATCCACTGCTGTTTGGGGAGCGAATTCCACAGATTCACAACCCTTTGGAAGAAGCATTTTCTCCTCAACTCTGTTTTAAATTTGCTCCCCCTTATCCTAAGACTATAACCTCTCATTCTTGAATGCCCCCACAAGAGGAAGCATCCACTACACATCTATTTCATCCATTTTGGACTGCGACGGAGAGAAATGTCTTTACCCAGAGGGTGGGGAGCCTGTGGAATTCACTGCAGCAAGGAAACAGTTGAGGCCAGTTGGGCGGCACAGTGGCACAGTGGTTAGCACTGCTGCCTCACAGCGCCAAAGATGCGGGTTCAATTCCCGCCTCAGGCGACTCTCTGTGTGGAGTTTGCACATTCTCCCCGTGTCTGTGTGGGTTTCCTCCGGGTGCTCCGGTTTCCTCCCACAGTCCAAAAATGTGCAGGTCAGGTGAATTGGCCATGCTAAATTGCCTGTAGTGTTAGGTGAAGGAGTAAATGTAGGGGAATGGGTCTGGGTGGGTTGCGCTTCGGCAGGTTGGTGTGGACTTGTTGGGTTGAAGGGCCTGTTTCCACTCTGTAAGTAATCTAATCTAAAAAAAGAACATTGAATTTTTTTCCAGAAGGAGCTAGATATAATTCTTAGGGTTAAAAGGATCAAAGGGTCTGGGGAAAGAGTAGGGAGTGGGATTGAGTTGGATGATCAGCCATGATCCTACTGAATGATGGAACAGGCTCAAAGGGATGAACGGTCTACTCCAGCTCCTATTTCCTATTTTTTGTAAGGTGTCTCAGTTTGGTTGTAACGCTGTGAGCTTCTGTTGGTGGCTGTGGCTGGGAGGTCTGATCTTTAACCTTTTGATACCTGGAGAGTTCAGAGCTTTCACCGATCATCAGGAGAAGCAGCAATTATAGCGTCATTGAGATGCACAGCACGAAAACAGATCCTTCTGTCCAACCCATCCATGCCGACCAGATACCCTCAATTAATCTAGAACCATTTTCCAGCATTTGGCCTATATCTGTCCAAACCCTTCCTATTCATATACCCATCCAGAAGCCTTTTAAATGTTGTAATTGTACCAGCCTCCACCATCTCCACTGACAGCTCATTCCATACATGTACCACCCTCTGCATTAAACAGTTGCCCTTTAGGTCTCTTTTATATCTTTTCCCTCCCACTCTAAACCTATGCCATCTAGTTCTGGACTCCCCGACCCCAGGGAAAAGACTTTGTCTACTTACCCTATCCATATCCCTCATGATTTTATAAACCTCTGTAAGGTAGCCCTCAGCCTCCAACACTCCAGGGAAAACAGCCCCAGTCTGTTCAGCCTCTCCCTGTAGCTCAAACCCTCCAACCCTGGCAACATCCTTGTGAATCTTTTCTGAACCCTTTTCTCCTGAGTGCTGAAATGGCCAGTGATCAGCTGCAGATAATCGAGGGGGTAAGGCTGAAACAGGAACATCTTATTGTCATACAAAACCTGAAAGGAACACACTCATCAAGGTGCTGACTGGAGCAAATGGAATGTTACCCCAAGTTGCGTAATGAAGTGACTCTTTCCGGCCTTTCTCAGTGTGCCTCTTTGATTAATTAGCATCCCAAAATAGTACAAGAGACAAGAAACAGTTTTGTTTCAGAGTTAGGCTTCAGAGGGTGTGTTTTGGGAGAAATGGGGTGTGGGAGAGAATTCCAGATCCAGAGTCCGGGCAGCTGAACCTGGGAAATTTCTTGCTCGCATATGTTTTCATCACTTTACCCTCCCCATGAGGGGCAGCAGCTGCCCCTATTTGGTGTCCCATCAGGGATCAGCCCTGCTCCATTGAGCCTGAGCTACAACATTAGCTGTGAGCCCAGATCAAAGAGTCTCACTTCCACCAGAGGCACAGGCTTATGGATATTTTGGAAGTCACTTCTAAAGTCCTATTGGGAAGTTTCGGAGGAGAATGTGAGTACTGCAGATGCTGGAGATTAGTGTCAAGATTAGAGCGGTGCTGGAAAAGCACAGCAGGTCAGGCAGCATCCGAGGAGCAGGAAAATCAACGTTTCAGGCAAAAGCCCTTCATCAGGCTTCTGAGGATTCTGAGAAATATTTCTGAGGATTCAACTCTGAGGAGTAGCTCTCTATATAAAAAGGTGCAGAACAACATTCAACATGACTCAATCTCATGAGTCTGCTGAACAAATGAGTACAACATTCCAAGGAATCATTAATCTGTTGCTCTCAAGATGTTTGTAATTATACATAGCTACCCACACAAGCTCTACCTGAGATCAAATGAAGATCTTTATAATATTTAGTTCTGAATGGAATAGAGTTATGGAATGGTTAGGCACACTGGGAGCTCATTCAATCCATCCTGTAGATGCTAGCTCTTTGGTGGAACCATCAAATTAATCCCACAAACGCCCTGCACATGTTTTTTCCAAGTATCCATCTATTCTCTTTGAAAGTTCTCATTAACTCTATTTCCATCAACCTTACAGACAGCACAATCCAGCTACCAACAGCTCACTGTATCAAAGGTCATTCTTACTGTCACTTCCAGATCTTTAGCCAACTATCTTAAATCTGTAATAAAGATGATCTGTAATATTGTTCTTACAGATTATCTGTAAAGATAATAAATCTGTAATAAAACAACTGCAGATGGATGCTGGAGATCTGAAACACACAAAGTAAGGAGAAACTCAGCAGGTCTGGCAGCATCTGTGATGAGAGAAACAGTTAACATTTCAGGTCCGGTGACCCTTTATCAGAACTGAACTCTGATTTCTCTGCACAGATGCTGCCGGACCTGTTGAAATCTCCAGGAATTTCCGGTTTTGTTCGTGTCCCTCAATGTTGACCTTCCCGTTTCTGGAATCGATTTGTCTTCATTCATCTGATCACAATCTTCTATGGCTTTGATCAACCTCTTTCAAAACTTCCTTTAACCTTCTCTGTTGTCAGGCAGACAATCCCAGTCTCTCTCTAATCTGCACAGGAAACAGCTTTGGGAGTGGATCAGAATTCAAACAATGGATGGACTGATTCAAAATGTTGCAGTTAGTGAATAAAGGCAGCAAAGATGAGCACAGACAGCCAGGATTTAGAATACCTTGCCAGGCAGGCTGCAGGGTCAATACAAACATTAGATATAGGAGCAGCAGTAGGCTATTCAGCCCATCGAGTCTGCTCCACCATTCAATGAGATCGTGGCTGATCTGATAATCCTCAACTCACTTTCCTGCCTTATCCTATATCCTTTGATTCCCTTTCTAATTAAAAAAAACCTCTTACCTCAGCCTTGATTATACTTAATGACCTATCCCGGACAGTCCTCTGTGGTAAAGAATTCAACAGATCCACTTCCCTTGGAGAAAAAGAAAAAGTCCTCTTTATCTCTGTCTTAATTGGGTGACCATTAAGAATACTGAGATGATGTCCTACACTCTCTGACAAGGGGAAACATCCTTTCTGTATCTCCCTGTCAATTCCCCTCAGAAATCTATGTTTCAATAAGGTCACCTCTCATTATTGTCAACTTCAATGAGTACAGGTCCAACCTACTCACCCTGTCCTCATGAGGTAATCCCTCCATATCTGGAATCAAGGAATCAACTGAGTGAACTGCTTCCAATAACACAACACTTTCTCTTTCAATAAGGAGACGGTACTGGTTGGAATCAGGTGGATCTTATTGACTATGAGATCCTTGATTGGGGTTGTTAACCTGGGCCAAATAGGGAGCCCTGGCTGACAGATAGAAACAGGGGACTGAGAATCTCCTCAGTTCAAGGACTGCCTCTGAGCTCTATGGTCACAGCGACATAAAGGATGACCTGATGGGATACTGACCTCTGTGCAGTTATTTCAGGAACTAACAGTATTCCAACTGTGGCCTGATGAGTTCCTTGTAGAATTTTAGTCAATCCTCCCTAGTTTTATATACCATTCACTTTAAAATAAAGGCCAACAGTTTACTTGCTTTCACTCTTACCCACTGAACTTGGATGCCAGCTTTTTGTAATTTCAAGTCAATTGCGACCTTCAAAAGCAAAATAAATTCTCAAAGGAGAAAAGAATTATGAGGTTCTGGGGAAAGAATGGGGCAATGGGATTAAGCAGAGTGCTTTTTCAAAGCCCCAAAATAGGAAGATGGGCTGATTGGCCTCCATCTGTGATGCATAATCCCGTGAGTCTATGAAGATTGCATTTTGAATAAGATCACTGAAAGTTGGATTAAATATCAAACCGCACCCAAATGCGATCAAGATCAAATTCATTTCTGAAAAGCTATTTTTTTCAGATGCACCAGATGAGCAAAAGATAGTATTCATCTGAAGGGAAATCAGGGTGTGGAGCTCCCATAAAAAAAGACAAGGACTAATACTGAGATATGCTCACCAGGATTGCACACATGTACCACAAATATATGATTGAATCCTGGAGAGTTGGAAGGGAGTCAAATGTGAGAGACTGGTTAGTCCAGAGCGATAGCTTTATAAGGACTGGATTAGAGAAGTTAGTCAGTGGTTCATCAGCCAAATAGATTCAGCTGCATGGATTAAATTCAGGACAACTCTCCAGAGGTGGCAATGCAATCTGAAACTTAGGAAAATACATGCTTTCCCCTTGACTTCGCATGATATGTTTATGCAGCTGACTTGATTTAGAACCAAGGTTAAATTCAGTACATTACATATCATAAAGTACTTCTTTACTTGATGACAGTGTTGGTATTTAAGCACCCATTCTGCAAACAGCAAAGTCCTATAAACAGCAAATTGAATAAGACATTACACCATTTCTTTATTGATGATGCTGTTAAATTGCAGCAAGAGTGTTAATCTGAATAAAACCATGCTCTTCAGCTTGAGATACAACAGGGTTAGACTGCCTTAGCATTGGAGAGCAAGTCCACTGATATAACGATAACAACAACAAGCTGCATTTAACTGCCCCCCTCCCCATCCCCACCGCCGAGGTAATGAAACATCCCAACACACTTCACAGGAATGTAATCAGAAAAAAGTTTGACTCTGCTCCATTTAAGGAGATATTAAGGCAGTTGACACAATGATTGGTTGAGGAGGTAAGCCTTAAAGGAAAAGAAGGATCTAAAACAAATCAGGAAGGCAAGAAACAGCTCTGACCATTACCACATTGCTGTTTGTGGAGTTGTGCAGAACATGGACTCCTAAACTCCCTACAGTATTACAGTGACTGCAGACTGTCAGGAATGTGTTCACTGTGAATGTTCTGCATCAAGGAAGCTGCTATATAAATGCAACAATGCCGTATCAATTTCTCTGTTTACACTGCTTCAGTTTGGAGCTGTCCAGGTATTGAATAGCAGTGCATTGGCATCGTAAGTTCTGGTGATTATATATGGAACAAAAAGTTTCAGTCTGGCTCTGTGACAGCTCGATTTACCTGCCATCACCCAATGGGGTCAAATTTGGCCCATTATCCCTGGAGTCATATCAAATTGAAAAATTAATTAAACCCCTGAACTGTCCAGTTGTGCCTCACTCCGTTATTCAGTTTACAAGAATATGCAGACCAAATTTCTCATCAACAGAAAAACATTGATTTTTGAAATGAAATTGCTTTTATAACCAACGGCAAAAATAAAACTATATTTGCAAATGTGACCTAAACTCTGCCCATTTTAAAAATTCTCATTGTTAACCCACACTGGGTAGCATGCGAGTAATCAATCCCTGCTATTCCCAGATTATTCCAAAAGTTAAAGATTTTAAAAAGTTGCCAAGTTCCACAATTTTCCTGACTTTGAGATCCAGGTTGACAAAAAAATCTGTAACTACCATGAATAAAGATCATACAACCATAGAATCCCTACAGTGAGGAAACAGGCCCTTCAGCCCAACAAGTCCACACTGACCCTCTGAAGAGTAACCCACCCAGACTCATTCCCCTAACCAATTATCCTATATATCCCCCTGACTAATGCACCTTGGTAAAAACAATGACTGCAGATGCTGGAAACCAGATTCTGGATTAGAGTGGTGCTGGAAAAACACAGCAGTTCAATCAGCATTCGAGCCCTGAACACTATTGGACAATTCAGCATGGCCAATTCACCTAACCTGCATATTTTTGGATTGTGGGAGGAAACCAGAGCACCCCAAGGAAGCCCACATGGACATGGGGAGAATGTGCAAATTCCACACAGACAATCGCCCGAGGCTGGAATCGAACCTAGGTCCCTGGCACTGTGAGGCAGCAGTGCTACCCACTGAGCCACCGTGCCACCCCTCAAAGATCTCTGACTTATGAGTTAAAAACCATTGATTACAGTAACTGATGAAGGGAAATAATCTGGTTCTCTTCAGGCTCGAGATTTCTTTTACTGCAGGGCAGAAGCACAGCTCCTTCCCTTGCAGAGGTCTGATGGTATTTTACTTAAACTTATTTAAACACCTACAATACCTCGGAGCTAATTGCTCAGTTGTTGACAGGCAGGAGACCTTTGTCAGGTATAACTGGATACCATTTCACAGACCAATCAGCTACTTGTTGCTCTATTTGTACACGGGCCTCTGGCTCCAACTCATCTATAGCTCAGTTTGCCCAGCTGCTTGAACCAACAGCTGTGTAAACAGTCCTCACAATGAGCATTCGATAACTTGTTTTTAAAAGATACAGCAACTTCTCCAGCAACCCATGGTTTACAAAACAGTCCTGGTCCCATTTCAGTCCACAACCAAAACCATAGAAAAATAAAAAGATACAATCTTTATGTCACACAAAGAAACAAGGCACAAATATTATGGGTGGGAAAGGAAGTAAAAGTCAGAAAAGCATAGTTCTGGCACTAGTCTGGATCACAGATGGTGATGTTCTGTTTTTTGCAGCTTTCATTGGAGAGAGAGAGAGAGAGACAGAGGGAGAGAGAAAGGGGGCAAGAGAGGAAGAAAGAGAGAGGGGTTGGCGAGAGAGAGTGAAAGAAAAAGAAAGGTATAGAGAGAGAGAAGGGGAGAGAGATAGATAGAGATAGAGAGAGAGAGAGATAGATATATTTATGTATAAAGAGAGGTGGAGAGCGCGAGGGAGGGAGGGTCAGAGAAGGAGAGATAGAGATAGACAGGTGGAGACAGAGAGACAGAGAGAGAGAGAGAGAGAGAGGGGAAGGGAGTGGGAGAGAAAGGCAGAGAGAGAAAGAACAAAGAACAAAGAAAATTTACAGCCCAGGAACAGGTCCTTCAGCCCTCCAAGCCTGAGCTGATCCAAATCTACT
>NC_057734.1:1013124-1019949 GCF_004010195.1 Chiloscyllium plagiosum | reverse complement strand
AACACTGAGATCAGGCTTTCTGGTCTGTAGTTACCTAGATTATCCCTACTACCCTTCTTGTACAGGGGGGACAACATTAAAGGGGGGGGGGGGGGAAGGTGGGGGCGGGGATGGCAGACTGCATTTTTTTTCAAGCAGATAGCTGTAGCCACTTGTCCAAGAACCAATCAAGAAACTATGCTGAACTCACAACACATCCTGATTGGAAGAAAAATCAAAAGAACAACTTTAACAAAACTGTTCTGAACATCATCCCACAGAACTGAGGTCACCCTGTGGATAAACTCACAATGAGTTCCAGTAACCCATTTTTAAACGAGCATCATATTCTTCCACAGATTTCTTGGTTTAAATCAGTATCTTTAGTCTGTGGTCCATTGCTGAAAAGAAAATGTGGTTTTACACATTCTGCAAAATCAGAGTGAGATATTATCACTGGAACAGTCATGGAAGGGTGGTAACTGTCTTCCAGTGGTAAGCATCAGAAATTGGTTCATAACTACTTGATGCAATAATATTAATGGATCACCTTTAAGCCTCGTTGATACACTCTGGGGGATAGATACACTTTGTGGGATAATAGACTGGAGCAATGAAACATTTAAAAATTCAGTAAAGGCAATTTTGAATAGCTATAGTAAGTCATATAATGCTGTAATCTCTACTGGATGAGTCATATATCAGCTTTGATCCAGTAAAGCTAATGTATCATATTTGTAGTAATGGACACATGAGACATCGAAAGCTTATTGAAAAGGCCATGAATCTGTTAAAGTAACCAGGCTCATGAGAAGGAAACTGTCTCAATAATGCTGATTAAAACAATGATCCAAACACTGTGTATTTTTCTTGCAACAATCTTTTTCTTCATGTAACATCCTCGATTATTCAAGGGTTGCTGATATCTGGGTTTATGCCATGATTTGATAACAATTTACAAGGGAGCTTGCAAAAAAGGACCACAGAGCTGAAATCAGGTTTGAACTCCATACAAAGTAAACCAAAGAGCTGTGGATGCTGGAGCTCTGAAACCAAAACAAACATTTCTGAAGAAACGCAGCAGGTCTGGCAGCATCTGTGGGGAGAGAAATAGAGTGAATGTTTTGAGTCCAGTAAAAGGAATGGATGGTGTAGGTGAAAAGTCACTGAACTCAACAGGTTAATTCTGCTTTCTTCCTAAAGATGCTGCCAGGCCTGCTGAGTTTCTTCAGCAATTTCTTTTATGTTTGAACCCCACACTTTTGCCTTTATTAGGAACTATCTACCTGGACTCACCACCTAAACACAGCAGCTACAAGAGCAGGTCAGAGGCTAGGAATACTGCAGTGAGTAACTCACCTCCTGACTCCCCAAAACCTGTCCACCATCTACAAGGCACAAGTCAGGAGTGTGATGGAATACTCCCCACTTGCCTGGATGGGGACAGCTCCAACAACACTCAGGAAGCTCAACACCATCCAGGACAAAGCAACCGGCTTGATTGACACCACATCCACTCCCTCCACCACTGACGCTCAGTAGCAGCAGTGTGTACCATTTACGAGATGCACTGCAGAAATTCACCAAAGATCCTCAGACAGCACCTTCCAAACCCACAATCATTTCCATCTAGAAGGACAAGGACAGCAGATACGTGGGAACACCATCCCCTACCATTTCCCCTCCAAGTTACTCACCATTCTAACTTGGAAATATATCACTGTTCCCTTAGTGTCGCTGGGTCAGTATCCTGGAATTCCCTCCCTCAGGGCATTGTGGGTCTACCCACAGCACATGGGCTGCAGCGGCTCAAGAAGGCAGCTCACCCCCACCTTCTCAAGGGGCAACTAGGGACGGGCAGTAAATACTGACAAACAAATGATGGCCACGTCCTGTGCATAAATTTAAAAAAGTCACTGAGCTTTGCTTTCAAATGCATCTTACAAAGCCAAGAATTAAAATGTAATTGTGCTCATTGTTCCTTTCTTTGCTGTCGATTTACTTTTTCTGTATTCTTTATTCACTTTACTTGAAGTGGTGGATGGGGCTGGTTGGACAATGTGAATATTTCTAGTTATGGCAGAATCCAAACCTTGGGGCTCACCAATCCAAGCTCACAAAAAGAAATAGTGAGAAATGAACTTACTCAGAGATTGGTGAGAAGGTGAAACCCAAGATGAGAGAAAATGGTGGACAACAACAACTCTAGTGTTTCGGGAATGCAACTAGACAGCTCTATGAGAGAGAAAGGGATAAAAAGAGACGCTGGAAGGATGAAGTGAGGCAGTTGGAATAGAAGATGACCTGTATCAATCATAAACACGCCAGCACTGAGGCTTAATGTGCTAAGTGAATCTCTGAGCCAGTAAACCATTGGAATCCTCAGTCAAAGACTCCTCCAATGAAGACCCTGGGTGTGTGGTTTGAAATGTGGAACAGCTGCTTGGAAGCAACCCACTGAGGAGAACAACAGCTGATCACTGTTCAGCAACATTTCCAGTCACAAACTACAGTGCACTGCAATCCTTTCATCACACAATCACCAGGATATGTCCAAGACCACAATTAATATTCCTGTTATCCAATGTTGCAGTCTTATAGGTTCCTACAGGAACACACTTTGCACACCAAGATTTCCAACAAGCTTGTGGTTTTTCAGACTCACTGGAGGGTGTACAGGCTATTTCTCAGGACAGGATAAACCCCCACCCCCCAACTCCTATAATACTCATCTTTGGGATGTTTGTTAACTCATTACATCAATAACAGCGTGGGAGGGGGGAAGTGGCTGTGTTTCCTGCTCTCCCTTGGGAACATGGCGAACATCACTCAGCTGCAATGTTAGGCACCACGTGACACCAACTAAACCCCATTTCTCATCAGCAGCAATGGGGTTAAAATCAAGTCTCTGACTAATAGATCTCCGACAGATTGCCAGAGGTAAAACCACTGGACCCAAATGGTCACAGAAGCTACGTCAAATAAGAATAAAGACTTGCATTTCTGCACATCTCTCATAACCTCAGGGCAGCCTAATGGTTTCCTGATCATTTCAATGTACAGATACTGTTGAAATGTTGTAAGTGGAGCAGTCAATTTATGCACAGCCAGTTTCTACAACTAGGTAATGTGTCGATAACTGGATAATGTTCCTGGGATATTGTTAGGGACTAACTATTAGCCCAGATATTGAGAAGAATGAGGTAAAAACAATGACTGCAGATGCTGGAAACCAGATTCTGGATTAGTGGTGCTGGAAGAGCACAGCAGTTCAGGCAGCATCCAAGGAGCAGCGAAATCGACGTTTCGGGCAAAAACCTTCATCCTGATGCTGCCTGAACTGCTGTGCTCTTCCAGCCCCACTAATCCAGATATTGAGAAGAATGACACTGTCCTTTTGCAAAACAATGCGATGGAATTCTTCCTAGAGAGACTAGACAGGCTCTCAGTTTAGCGTTTTAATATTGCAAATGCAGCAGCGAGTTGTTTACAAATAACAGTGTTTCCAAAGTGTGCCGCGGGTAAAAGAAAATAAGCAAGCAAGAGATAAAACACTTTCTAAAATAAAACAAGAAATGAGAAAATGAAAGCCTCTAGCATATTTTGAAAACTGAGACCCTCCAAATAAACAATGGTGGGTGGCATGGTGACTCAGTGGTTAGCACTGCAGCACCAGGGACTCGGTTCGATTTCAGCCTCGGGCGACTGTGGACCTTGCACATTGCACATGCTAAAATGCCCATAGTGTTCAGGGATGTGCAAGCTAGGTGGATTAGCCATGGGAAAGGCATGATTACAGGGATAGGGTAGGGGATGTGGGTGTAGATGGATGTTCTTTGGAGGGTCAGAGTGGACTTGATGGGCTGAATGGCCTGCTTCCACATTGTAGGGTTTCTATGAAACAATAGGTTCTACTGTACTTGCTGAAGGCTACACTTCCTGACAAGGACATGTGTCTGCATGTTATTTTAAAGAAGGCAGGTTTGTGTATCCTGTGTGGCACCAATGCTTCAAGGAATGATTTAGTTCCTTGCAAGTTATTTAATTTATTTTCCTCTTTTTAAATTCTTTTCCCTAAAGGTCTCAATTAAGTCATTTTCTTTTCTTGTCCACAAAACAAAATTCGTGATTCATGATTTTGGACCATTACGAAATGTCTGCAGTGACAGAATGCTAAAAGAACACAGCAAATAATAGACAGATGGAGTATTAATGTTCAAAGATGTCCTACTCTCCAGCTCACCACATTCTCAAAGGCCAGAGTAATGCTGGCGTTGCAATACGCCGGGCTACAAGAGATGACAAATAAAATGAGTAAACAAATTACAAAACCTGATCATTAATCTAAAATTCTAGGCAGACAGAGAATTCTCACTGTCCCACTTACAATACCAGAAATAATTAATTGCAATGTTTTCAGTGTATTTAGAATGCAATGCAGCAGAAAATTGTGCAGGAGACCTGAAGCAGTGCTCAAAGAAATGCTTCCATGCACCTGTCACTGAAGGACATCCTAACGCAGAAAGTGCAGTTCTCTTGATGTGCTGTTATCTTTGCAACAGCCAGCCTGTGCACAGCAAGATCCCACAAACAGTGTTGAGGTGATGGTTGGATGAATCTGCTATCGTGATGTGAAATGGGGGAATAAATACTGGCGAGGACACCAATGGCCTTCACTCTGGTCTGATACAGAGACAACAGTTATCGACGCACTCACCACAACCCACCCATCTCATGTAAGGCACTAGATGAACTAAATTGGGACGCATAAGTAGAGGATGGGTTGCTTGAAAACCAAACCTCTGCCACTGATTCTGACATCACATCGACCGTTAACCTTCACCCAGGACCACCTGACTCTCCAGTGCCAGGAGAAAATGCCATCCTGTTTACAAAGTGACTGCTTCACAGAAGAAAATAGGCACATCCTGGGGGAGTGTGGGTCCCAGTCAATGAGGAGGTCTGAACAGTCCCAAGGGACTATCCGAGGCTGTGTTAAGCTGTTGTGGTGCACAGCTCCCCTTTCCCACCACCAAGCCCCTACATCCAAAAGACCCATGACAATGTATCCATGACCATGTTTGGAAAGTGAAGGGCTATTGAAGAATTTCTCAATGATTTGTTTTTCAAATGCACCTCTTTCTGAGATGTTTTATGATTAATCCTGGGACAATGGTGGTTGAGGGTGAGGGAGGCTGGTGGTGAGGGGAGAGGAGGTTGGGGCATGGGGAGAGACTGGATAAAATCGGCTGATGTAACCTAGAGTTTAGAAGAAGGCAGTGTAGCTCAGTGAGCAGAGTGACCAGCACATCGACAAAGATCACGATAAGAACAACAAATTTTTGGATGAACTGAAGTTTATGTGGGAGGCAGATTGAGAAAGCATTGGACTTGTCAAGTCTAAAAACAACAAAGGCAGAATCGCTGTAATGGCTTGGAAATATTCTTACATCTGAACATGATTGGGTCCTTATACTCGTTGAGAGATCCGTATATATCAAAAATGACACCTTCCTCATTTTAATCAAATAGGAACTGAGGCAGTGACCATTTATAACAATGCTTTTCACAGACTGAAAGCTCAAATTACTTCACTGTGAAATATTAATTCAAACCTGCAAACTCCCCTTTACCAATTGATAGATTGTAGGCTGTACAGATTATTGGCCACTTTACAAAATTACTTTCAAAGATTGTACATATGAAAATGAATGTCAACAAATGTGAAATATCACCAGTTTAAAGCTTGGAAGTGTTGAATTTGTGCGATTGCTGTAGGGAATGTTTGAAAATAATTGAATAGAATCAATTCGAGAGATGAAGGATAAAAGCAGTAAAATACTTGACTCCGGCATGGATGGTCAGTGCAATCTTTGCAAAGTTTTACAGAGTGTTATTTCCAGTAAAATGAAAACACAATGCTGAATTCTTTCATATGGTTGCTCACAAGAACACATTAATGTTTGAGAGCTACAAAGAAACCTTGAAATGGTTGCATTTACTGGCCACCATCTTGATCCATTGCAGTCCCCGGGCTGATGGAATCACCCACAATATCATGAGGGAGAGAGTTTCAGGATATTCGGACCCAGGGACAGTGAGAACCCCACTGGGAAAGATAAGTGATGTAGAGGGGAACTTAGATGTAATGCTGTTCCCAAAACATAGTGTTTTGCTGTTGCCAGCACAGAGATGACCAGAATTATCTCAATCTAATTTCACAAATTGACTCTGCCTTCAGAATCTGAGCTATTTGAGCTAATGGATTCTCCAGAGTTGGCCATTCAGCTGGTCAAGTCTGTTCTACCATTTAATGTGATCATGACTGATCCTCTCTCTCAACGCCGTTGTCCTGCTCTCTCCCACTTACTCCTTGACATCATTAGTCTCTAGAAATCTATCTATTTCATTCTCAAATATATTCAGCAACTTCACCTCCACAGCCTTCGGGTGCCAGGAATTGCACAGGTTGACCATCTTCCAAGTGAAGGCATTTCTCCTCATCCAAATCCAAAATGGCTGACCTTGTGACCTGAGACTGTGACCTGGGTTTTGCACCCCACCCCCAACATCACCCTGCTTCCAGTATTTCCAGCCCAGTCAGAACTTTGTATGTTTCAATGAGCTCAAAATGTTTGTTGAGGGTGTATTGCTGGAAAAGCACAGCAGGCCAGGCAGCATCGAAAGAACAGGAAAATTGACGTTTCGGGCTAGAGCCCTTCATCAGGAATGAGGCTGGGAGCCTCGGGGGTGGAGAGATAATTGGAAGGGGGTGAGGCTAGGGGGAAGGTAGCTGAGAGTGTGTTAGGTGGATGGAGGTGGGGGTAAAGGTGATAGGTCAGAGGG
>NC_057734.1:988771-1011998 GCF_004010195.1 Chiloscyllium plagiosum | reverse complement strand
CTTCAACCCCAGGGCATCAATGTGGACTTCACCAGTTTCCTCATTTCCCCTCCCCCCACCTTACCCCAGTTCCAACCTTCCAGCTCAGCACCATCCTCATGACCTGTCTCACCTGTCAATCTTCCTTCCCACCTATCCGCTCCATCCTCCTCTCCAACCTATCCCTTTCACCCCCACCTCCATCCACCTATTGCACTCCCAGCTACCTTCCCTCTAGCCCCAGCCCCTCCCATTTATCTCTCCACCCCCAAGGCTCCCAGCTTCATTCCTGATGAAGGGCTCCTCCCTGAAACATTGATTTTTCCTGCTCCTCAAATGCTACCTGACCTGCTGTGCTTTTCCAGCAACATACTGTCGACTCTGATCTCCAGTATCTGCAGTCCTCACTTTCTCAAACTTTACTGTCACGTTTTTCGTGGATGTCAATGTTGTATCTCTTCAGCAGAAGGTGGCTTGGTCATGACCATGATAGTCTTTATCTCCGCAGTTAGACAGTCTCTCAACAATTCCACTTGTCTTGTCCAAGGGCTGAGCTCAAGGCAGCTTTGGGGTTTGCAAATCTCTTAATCTAGATTGTCTCTGTACCATCACCTAGAATGCCCAAATAGTCAGGAACACAATTCTGGGCATAAAGACCTTCTAAATGTCAATGTGAAAGGATCCCTGGTGTAGGCGACTTCATCAATAAACAGCAGCTGTTGAGATCAGTGAGATACAGGATAAGAAGAAGGGTCACTGGACTCGATGGGTTAACTCTGTTTCTCTCTCCACAGATACTGCCAGCCCTGCTGAGTTTTTCCAGTCTTTTATAGTGTCACAGTCAGAGAGTTGTACGGAATGGAAACAGACCATCTAATCCAACTCGTCCATGCCAATCAGATATCCTAAATTAATCTAGTCCCATTTGCCAGCATTTGGCCCATATCCCTCCAAACCCTTCCTATTCATATATCCATCCAGATGCCTTTTAAATGTTGTAATTGTACCAGCCTCCATCACTTCCTCTGGCAGCTCATTCCATACACGCACCACCCCCGAGTGAAAAAGTTGCCCCTTAGGTCCCTTTTAAATCTTTCCCCTCTCATCTTAAGCCTATGTCCCTCCAGTTTTGGACTCCAATTTTTGTTTTTCTTTGGGATAAAAAGATTTGATAATTGGAAATGTTTTGCACTCCCAATCTAAAGTTTCACTTGTTCAACTTATAATCTTCCAAATAATGCAAAGTGTTTACTAATTGGAAAGAAAAACTAGAATTTCACCGGTGCATTGTGGTTTCTCCCACTGGGCTAACTCTGGGTGCTGAGCTAATGAGAGCAAACACTGGATCATTGAGGGGATATTGGGATAATCAAAGCCACATTGTGTGAAATTGAAACCAAGACTGATAGATTGTTTCTTTTGCAAGGAGAGTTTATTGACTTAGTCAGTCTTACCCTGCTCAGTGTCACAGCTGCTCCCTGTTCCTATGTAATCAGGTTATTAAGGGCTATGTCCTGTTTCTCGCTGATAAAGACATGAATAAGCTGAATATGTGATTGACCAGGTTACAGTGGCATTAATTAAGAGATAGTTGTCTGACTCTCTGAGGTACAGCCTTGGGATCAGACACACTGCTGAGTGACTGCCTTCAGGTGCAGCAGCGGGCAGCTATTCCAACACTGGTATAGCACTGGCAGGAGAGTAGGATAAGTGTAAATAGACCAGTTAATTCACTTAACTAGCCACCCACCTCTGTCTAATATCTACAGAGCCACAGTCATACCTGCCTTTGAGAATACACCCTCAAGGGGCAGCAAGATATCTGATACCTGCGACCTTCTACGACCAACCTACGCCTCCCAGCCCATCCCTGCAAGGCAGGGTAAATCCTGGCCAAATTATTACACAAAAACTTGAGTTCTGATTTGAGCTCTTACAACTCATCACTATTTTTATGCCTTCCTGAGTCATGGCTCACTAATCTAACTGTCCTAATAAGGCACACAATCAGACCCACATCATTAAGCCTCCATCCTTCTTTCAGGACAACATAAACATAACCAAGCTCTTCGTCTCCTGAGCCATGAGCTTTTGAATTCAAATAAAGTCAAAAAATTCATGAGATTCTGTGTTTAATTTCCAATATTCATTAAAAATCTAGCTAACCATTTCCTTGCTTACATTTTCCTGACGCTCTGGCCAGTACGAATCCTTAAACTGACAGCTCAAGACATAAAAGTCACACTGAAGGTGAAACATTAACACTGTTTCTCTCTGCACAGATGCTGCCAGACTGTTGGGCTTCTCCAGGGTTTTGTGTCTTTTATTTCAGATTTCCAGCAATATTTCACTTTTACACAATGACAGTAATGTTACCGCTGTTGCATAATCTGCCCACCAGCTTTCCCGCATTGCAATAGTGACAGCACATAAACAGTTGGCAATGCTTTCTAGTGATATACTGAGAATCTGGGGATATACAAATGCAAATCTCCATTGCTTTGAAAAATTCCCTCATGCAACAGAGTCTTGTTACTTCACCCACAGTGATTTTATTCAGTCAATCTCTCCAACAATCTCATTGAGATTGAAGCAGAAACAATTTGGACAATACAAATGTCAAGTAAAACACTGGGGGGTTTGACTGATACTGTTCTCTACTGGATTCATGTTATATAAAAGTGATGCATAAAAATTAATTGGATTCAAGCATGTTTGCTTTTATAATTCCTGCTTGTTCAGTCCTAATTTTAACAGGATTGTTTCAGTTTAAATTCTTTGCAAACACAATTAGGATTTGACTAAAGCTCCAGGTTCATCTTTATTTCATATGCAGGCTTTGAGTGACAGGAAATGAATACACAAATCATTTCTCGGTTAACAATTCATCTGAAGCTATGTCACAGATCCAATAAAATCAAACTTTCTCAGATTAAGGGGACTGAGCAATAGCATCTTTCCACTGATTTGAAACAGGTTTTATTTCCCAACAACAGAAAAAGGAAAGATCAGCTTGCAATCGTAATTTTCAATTTTAGGATTCTCATCTTGGTGTTCAATTCCCTGCTTGACTTCACACATCCACAAACCTCCCCATCTCTGTATGCTTCTGGCTTGTATCACCCACCCTATCTCTGCCACTCCCTTCAGTTTCTATAACCCTCCCTCAATGAAAATCTCAGGAGTGAGTGTTAAGGAGATTATTTGCATTGCTAACTCATTATGATCCAATCTTACTGCATTTATTTGCAGCTTATTATTATTTCCCTAGGCAGTGGAGAGAAACTAGACAGTGCCAATTCCCAGACATGAAGGGTGACATGGTGGCTCAGTGGTTAGCACTGCAGCCTCACAGCGCCAGGGGCCCAGGTTCGATTCCAGCCTCGGGTGACTGTCTGTGTGGAGTTTGCACATTCTCCCCTTACCTGTGCGAATTTCTTCCAGATGCTCTGGTTTCCCCCCACAGTCCAAAGATGAGTAGGTTAGGGTGGATTGGCCATGGAAAATTGCCTATAGTGTCCAGGGATGTGCAGGTTAGGTGGGTAAGCCATGGGAAATGCAGCAATACAGGAAGAGGGGTGGGATGCTTTTCAGAGGGTTGGTGTGATTGATGGGCCAAATGGCCTGCTCCCACACCATAGGGATTCTGTGAATTTCTTCTATGAAGGTCTGAGGCTCCCTCAGTAATGGTAGGAGGCTCAGTGTCTATTGGCCTCAGGGTCATTTCCTCCGAGGTATATAACCATCACCAAACGAGAATGTCCTGGGACATGGTCACAGGACAGAGCCAGCCAGACCTGGAAAAGGACATGTGACCTGTAGAGGGTGGGGGTCATCTTTTCCCAGCGACCATCAAGGTGACAGCAACACTTTATATTAACATGAGTGGCTGCTTCCAAGGATCCTCTGGGGAGCTGTGTGCGATTTCCCACTTCTCAACCCATGATGTATTAAGGCTGTTACCAAGGTAACTTGTACCAAATCACGCCATCTACCTTGTTTCCCCTCTCCCTCCTGTCCATCCCTGTCCTGTCTCTTCCCCTTCCCTTTCCCTCCTTCATCTCCTCTTCTCTTCCTTCCCCCTATCCCCCACATATGTCCTCCCCTTCTCCTCTCCCTGTGTCTCCTTGTTTTCCCCCCTCCCTCCTCTCCCTTGAATAGCCAGCTTCAGTTCTGCAGAATACAGTGTTACAGCCGTAAAGAAGGTGCAGAGAGAGAGAGAGATCAACATTAACATTTGAGAGGTCTGTTCAAAAGTCTGATAACAGTGGGGAAGATGCTGTTCTTGCATCTATTCGTACATGTATAGAAAGATTTTTACCTTCTGCCCGATGGAAGAGGGTGGGAGAGACTATACCCAGGGTGAGAGGGGCCTTTGTATATATTGGTTGCTTTCCCGAGGTGTAGACAGGGTCAGTGGAAGGAAGGCTGGTTTGCATGTTGATCTGCGATGTGTTCACAACTCTCTGCAGTTTCTTGTGATCTTGGGAAACAAAGCTAAGATGCATCTGGATAGGTTGCTTTCTATGATGTGTCTATAAAGATTGGTAAGATACGCACTACAGCACCCATGAAGTCTCCTTCAGCAGCTCCTTCCAAATTTTGAAGGGCAGTAGATAGATGGGAACACCATCCCCTGCAACTTCCCCTCCAAGCCCCTCACAATCATGACTTGGAAATATATTGCCGTTCTTTCACTGTCGCTGGGTTAAAATCCTGGAATTCCCTCCCTCAGGGCATTGTGGGTCTACCCACAGCACATGGACTGCAGCGGCTCAGGAAGGTAGCTCACCCCCACCTTCTCAAGGGGCAACTAAGGACGGGCAATAAATGCTGGGTCCAACCTGTGACACCCACATCGCACGAATGAATATATAAATAAATAAAATGGGTAAAAGGTATCAGCAATACCCAAGAGAACTGAATTTGACATGTGCAGAGATCTCAGATAGTTGTATATGGAGGAGGTTACAGAAATAATGAGTGTTGAAGAGATATTAAAAGCTCCCCTCAGACTTTGCCGTATTCTCAGCCTCAGCTATTGTTCCATAGCTATTTTGTCTGTACATTCATTATCCACTGTGCAGTTTTCCATTTGTTTTGATTTCCCTTGGCTAAAGGGTTTGTGTTAAGTCTCTAACATATTGCTGTCAGGGTCCAAATTTATCTACGAGTTTTAAAGATCATTATCTCTTCAGCCCAATCTCCCCTTTACAGTGACCAACTCTGGTCTCTTCACCAAATGTTCTAATATTCAATGCTTTATCAATGTGGATGTTACTTAGTCAGAGCCTCAATACCTCAGCTGCAGAACAGTGAGAAATAATGTTTCAGGTGTGCAGACCCTTCATCTGTCTGAGGATGCAAATTTTCAATTAGTGAGGATGAAGAAATGGAGGGAATCTGTGAAGAGGCTGTTCAAAAGAAACAGCAATGGCTCAAGGTAGGGCTGTCCGTTTGTGTTACCGAGATACTTAGCATTTAGTGAGGCTGATGATGGCCTGTTATGATAAGACAGCACATCATCAAAGTACATCATTGGCTATAATACTCTTAGGGATATCTTGAGTTGATGATAAGTTAAGGCATAGCAAATGGCCAGTTCAGTAGGGACCTCTGTGTGATCCTCTGAGGTTGAATTGTACACAAACTGCTGGTCTTATTGAATGGGTGATCAGTAGACTACATTCCCATGGCAACAGTGCACTGAACTCAAGCAAAACACAACCCTATAGGTGTACGAGTGCAGTGGGGATGTTATTGCTAGATACTATTATGTTCCATTGCAAGACACCATTGTAAAATTAAATAGAGACATGTTATTATACAGCATTTCACAGCCAGTTAGACACTGTTCAAAGTGCAGCCACTGCTGAAATGTAGGAAATGAATATTTGTGCACTGCAAGCTCCCATGGATGTGGGAGAGTTAGCTTGGATCCTGAGCTCTGGAGTGAGATTTGAAGCTGGGAACCAGTGTTTTTGTGATGAGTGTAGGAGGATGGCTAGTCACCTGGACATCCTGAGGAACCCCCGTGCTCATAGAATTACACAGTACAGAAGAGGCCTTTCGGCCCTTTGAGTTTGTACTGCCAAACATATACCGCTCCTTACATTTGTCTCACTTTCCAACACTAGACCCACAGCCTTGAGTGTTATGGTACTTCAAGTGCACATCCAAATACTTGCTAAAGGTTGTGAGGTTTCATCCTTGCAACATCACCACAGAGTGCAAAGGTGCAAATGGGACCTCAGCTTAACGTGTGATTTGAAAGCTGCAGACACTGCAGCACTCCCCCGTTATTGCAGGGGGAGTACAGGTCCTACATGCAGCTCACAATTGTCAGGAGTGTGTCTGGATCCATACAACACTCTGACCTAGAGATGAGAGAACTACCCACTATATAAAGAAATTCAGTTCAAAATGTAATCAAACAGCAAAAAACCCAACTTGCTAATGCTGATTCTAGTCCATGTTTGGCAAGAGAGACACTTGGATATATCAGTGTCCATTCAAATGTTCACCTTCAGGGATCCACTTTCACTGACATATCAGACACAAATCATATTGCCTTGTGAGAAACAAGAATTTGGAAACCTGTCTCTCAACAACGAGGCCTTTAAAAGGAATAAGCTGGAGACAAAGGGACTGAACACATTTTGGCATGAACATTTCTAACAGATATTTTTAGAAATTAAAAAAAAACTCTTCAGCCCTGAACAGTTGTATTGGACATTATCAGTTTCTCTCCATAGATGCTGAGTTTCTCCAGAAATTTCTCTTTCCATTCCACTCGATTTTTAACTGCTCTGAGGGAAGGTAAATGTTAAGTGTTATCTTCCACAACTTCCATTTGAATAATGAATGGTTCTACTGTCTTGATCAATGTTCTCATTTAATCAAAGCTCTTAGGACTGCGCAGTGCAGTGTGCACACAACTCATTGGAGCCACTTACAGACAGCAACCCAGAGAATTATGTTTAGGTAAAACATCATCACTAAAATGAGTGGAAGGGAACACGGTAGGTAAAATTTGGAATTCCCTTCCTCAAAAAGCAGTGGATGCAGAACCTTTGGATGTTTGTAAGGCAGATGGAGATAGATTCTTAATGACCAAGGGGATAAAAGATTATCAGGAGATATGCAGAAATGTAAAGTTGATGGTAAAGTCAGACCGGAAATAGCAGGCTCAAAGGGCTGAATGGCCCACTCCTGTTCCTGTGTAAATTACAGGCTCTTACTATTTTTGAAGGTATGAATTAGAAAATCAATCTCTACCCATGAAAATGCAGTAGTCCTCGAGGAACCTGGAATAATATCCTTCAGTGTCTGATACTCACCAGCTCCTGAGACACAGTTCTGGTCACAGGTGTAAAAACCTTTCAGAACAGTCACGGGTTTCAAAGCCTGAAATTTACAAACAGCTGTCAAATTGGAAAGATTTCTTCCTCAGAACAAATATCTTCAGGTTGAATGGCTGAGTAATTGGCGTTCTGATCTGTGGTGAATTCCATTTCTTTGGAAGGATTCCCAAAATCCTAACACACTGGGACTCACTGAGGTCACCTCAGGTGTGTGTCTCACATAGACTCATTATCACTGTTTCTGGTCAATAATTTCATCACCATTGGGTCATGTAACCACCAGGATGGGAGAGTGTGAATGAGAGGGACTTTAATCTTTTCCCATCTTATGACTCCTATGCTCCTCACCTCCCTCTAATCCAGGGTGAACTCTTGCATTTCTTTAGATACAATTGGTTGGATTTGTCCCTTTAAACCCATTCCTTCAGAGACAGTGCTTGAGCAGTGGCTTCAAGGGGAAACCAATATTAAGTTGCATCTACATAGCATCTTTAACAAGCTGAAGTACAGGACAGTAATCAGATCAAATAAGGCTTTGATATTGTACAAGTAATATGATCAAAACCTTGCTTCAGGAAGTGTTTGATTGGAGGAGAGAATGAGGTTGAGAGAGGGCAGTCCAAGTCCTAGAGTCCAGGCAGCTGAAGGCATATGACTACTCAAGGTGGAGGGATTACAGGGCAGTGAAAAAGGCTTTTGGCACACTGGCCTTCATCAGTCACAGCACTGAGTATAGATGTTGGGAAGTTATGTTGCAGTTGTACAGGACATTGGTGAGGCTGGACTTGGAGTAATTGTGTTCAGATTGGTCACCTTGCTAGAGGAAAGATGTTATTAAACTAGAAAGAGTGCAGAAGAAATTTACAGGGATTTTGCCTGGACTTAATGGTCTGAGTTATAGGGAGAGGTTGGACAAGCTAGGAGTTTTTTTCTTTAGAGCGTAGGAAATTGAGGGGAGATCTTATAGAGGTATATAAGTCCACGAGAGGCATGGATAGGGTGAATGCACTCAGTCTTTCTCCCAGGGTTGGGGAATCGAGGACTAAAGGGCATCAGGTTAAGGTTAGAGGGGAAAGAACCTGAGGGGCAACGTTCTTTACACAGAGGGTGGTACGCATATGGAATGAGCTGCCAGGGAAAGTGGTTGAGATGGGTACATTAACAACATTTAAAAGGCATTTGGACAAATACATAGATAGGAAAGGATTTGAAGGATATGGGCCAAGTGATGGGAAATGGCATTACCTTGGGCAGACATTTTGGTCGTCTTGGACCAGTTTGGGCCAAAGGGTCAGTTTCTGTGCTGTAGGACTCTATGACTCTATGACTCAGTGACTCTAATCAAGAACGTGCATGAGGTCAGTGGGGAATGTGCATGAGGTCAGTGGGGAATGTGCATGAAATCAGTGGGGAACGTGCTGGAGGTCAGTGGGGAATGTGCATGAGGTCAGTGGGGAATGTGCACGATGTCAGTGGGGAATGTGCATGAGGTCAGTGGGGAATGTGCAGGAGGTCAGTGGGGAACCTGCATGAGGTCAGTGGAGAATGTGCATGAGGTCAGTGAGGAATGTGCATGAGGTCAGTGGGGAATGTGCATGACGTCAGTGGGGAATGTGCACGATGTCAGTGGGGAATGTGCATGAGGTCAGTGGGGAATGTGCATGAGGTCAGTGGGGAACCTGCATGAGGTCAGTGGGGAATGTGCATGAGGTCAGTGAGGAATGTGCACGATGTCAGTGGGGAATGTGCATGAGGTCAGTGGGGAATGTGCATGACGTCAGTGGGGAATGTGCACGATGTCAGTGGGGAATGTGCATGAGGTCAGTGGGGAATGTGCATGACGTCAGTGGGGAATGTGCACGATGTCAGTGGGGAATGTGCATGAGGTCAGTGGGGAATGTGCATGACGTCAGTGGGGAATGTGCACGATGTCAGTGGGGAATGTGCATGAGGTCAGTGGGGAATGTGCATGAGGTCAGTGGGGAATGTGCATGAGGTCAGTGGGGAATGTGCATGAGGTCAGTGGGGAATGTGCATGAGGTCAGTGGGGAATGTGCATGAGGTCAGTGGGGAATGTGCATGAGGTCAGTGGGGAATGTGCATGAGGTCAGTGGGGAATGTGCATGAGGTCAGTGGGGAATGTGCATGAGGTCAGTGGGGAATGTGCATGAGGTCAGTGGGGAATGTGCATGAGGTCAGTGGGGAATGTGCATGAGGTCAGTGGGGAATGTGCATGAGGTCAGTGGGGAATGTGCATGAGGTCAGTGGGGAATGTGCATGAGGTCAGTGGGGAATGTGCATGAGGTCAGTGGGGAATGTGCATGAGGTCAGTGGGGAATGTGCATGAGGTCAGTGGGGAATGTGCATGAGGTCAGTGGGGAATGTGCATGAGGTCAGTGGGGAATGTGCATGAGGTCAGTGGGGAATGTGCATGAGGTCAGTGGGGAATGTGCATGAGGTCAGTGGGGAATGTGCATGAGGTCAGTGGGGAATGTGCATGAGGTCAGTGGGGAATGTGCATGAGGTCAGTGGGGAATGTGCATGAGGTCAGTGGGGAATGTGCATGAGGTCAGTGGGGAATGTGCATGAGGTCAGTGGGGAATGTGCATGAGGTCAGTGGGGAATGTGCATGAGGTCAGTGGGGAATGTGCATGAGGTCAGTGGGGAATGTGCATGAGGTCAGTGGGGAATGTGCATGAGGTCAGTGGGGAATGTGCATGAGGTCAGTGGGGAATGTGCATGAGGTCAGTGGGGAATGTGCATGAGGTCAGTGGGGAATGTGCATGAGGTCAGTGGGGAATGTGCATGAGGTCAGTGGGGAATGTGCATGAGGTCAGTGGGGAATGTGCATGAGGTCAGTGGGGAATGTGCATGAGGTCAGTGGGGAATGTGCATGAGGTCAGTGGGGAATGTGCATGAGGTCAGTGGGGAATGTGCATGAGGTCAGTGGGGAATGTGCATGAGGTCAGTGGGGAATGTGCATGAGGTCAGTGGGGAATGTGCATGAGGTCAGTGGGGAATGTGCATGAGGTCAGTGGGGAATGTGCATGAGGTCAGTGGGGAATGTGCATGAGGTCAGTGGGGAATGTGCATGAGGTCAGTGGGGAATGTGCATGAGGTCAGTGGGGAATGTGCATGAGGTCAGTGGGGAATGTGCATGAGGTCAGTGGGGAATGTGCATGAGGTCAGTGGGGAATGTGCATGAGGTCAGTGGGGAATGTGCATGAGGTCAGTGGGGAATGTGCATGAGGTCAGTGGGGAATGTGCATGAGGTCAGTGGGGAATGTGCATGAGGTCAGTGGGGAATGTGCATGAGGTCAGTGGGGAATGTGCATGAGGTCAGTGGGGAATGTGCATGAGGTCAGTGGGGAATGTGCATGAGGTCAGTGGGGAATGTGCATGAGGTCAGTGGGGAATGTGCATGAGGTCAGTGGGGAATGTGCATGAGGTCAGTGGGGAATGTGCATGAGGTCAGTGGGGAATGTGCATGAGGTCAGTGGGGAATGTGCATGAGGTCAGTGGGGAATGTGCATGAGGTCAGTGGGGAATGTGCATGAGGTCAGTGGGGAATGTGCATGAGGTCAGTGGGGAATGTGCATGAGGTCAGTGGGGAATGTGCATGAGGTCAGTGGGGAATGTGCATGAGGTCAGTGGGGAATGTGCATGAGGTCAGTGGGGAATGTGCATGAGGTCAGTGGGGAATGTGCATGAGGTCAGTGGGGAATGTGCATGAGGTCAGTGGGGAATGTGCATGAGGTCAGTGGGGAATGTGCATGAGGTCAGTGGGGAATGTGCATGAGGTCAGTGGGGAATGTGCATGAGGTCAGTGGGGAATGTGCATGAGGTCAGTGGGGAATGTGCATGAGGTCAGTGGGGAATGTGCATGAGGTCAGTGGGGAATGTGCATGAGGTCAGTGGGGAATGTGCATGAGGTCAGTGGGGAATGTGCATGAGGTCAGTGGGGAATGTGCATGAGGTCAGTGGGGAATGTGCATGAGGTCAGTGGGGAATGTGCATGAGGTCAGTGGGGAATGTGCATGAGGTCAGTGGGGAATGTGCATGAGGTCAGTGGGGAATGTGCATGAGGTCAGTGGGGAATGTGCATGAGGTCAGTGGGGAATGTGCATGAGGTCAGTGGGGAATGTGCATGAGGTCAGTGGGGAATGTGCATGAGGTCAGTGGGGAATGTGCATGAGGTCAGTGGGGAATGTGCATGAGGTCAGTGGGGAATGTGCATGAGGTCAGTGGGGAATGTGCATGAGGTCAGTGGGGAATGTGCATGAGGTCAGTGGGGAATGTGCATGAGGTCAGTGGGGAATGTGCATGAGGTCAGTGGGGAATGTGCATGAGGTCAGTGGGGAATGTGCATGAGGTCAGTGGGGAATGTGCATGAGGTCAGTGGGGAATGTGCATGAGGTCAGTGGGGAATGTGCATGAGGTCAGTGGGGAATGTGCATGAGGTCAGTGGGGAATGTGCATGAGGTCAGTGGGGAATGTGCATGAGGTCAGTGGGGAATGTGCATGAGGTCAGTGGGGAATGTGCATGAGGTCAGTGGGGAATGTGCATGAGGTCAGTGGGGAATGTGCATGAGGTCAGTGGGGAATGTGCATGAGGTCAGTGGGGAATGTGCATGAGGTCAGTGGGGAATGTGCATGAGGTCAGTGGGGAATGTGCATGAGGTCAGTGGGGAATGTGCATGAGGTCAGTGGGGAATGTGCATGAGGTCAGTGGGGAATGTGCATGAGGTCAGTGGGGAATGTGCATGAGGTCAGTGGGGAAACGTGCTTGAGTCAGTGGGGAATGTGCATGAGGTCAGTGGGGAATGTGCATGAGGTCAGTGGGGAACCTGCATGAGGTCAGTGGGGAATGGCCATGAGGTCAGTGGGGAACGTGCATGAGGTCAGTGGAGAATGTGCATGAGGTCAGTGGGGAATGTGCATGAGGTCAGTGGGCAACCTGCATGAGATCAGTGGGGAATGTGCATGAGGTCAGTGAGGAAGGTGCATGAGGTCATTGGGGAACCTGCATGAGGTCAGTGGGGAATGTTCATGAGGTCAGTTTGGAACCTGCATGAGGTCAGTGGGGAATGTGCATCAGATCAGTGGGGAATGTGCATGAGGTCAGTGAGGAATGTGCATGAGGTCAGTGGGGAATGTGCATGAGGTCAGTGGGGAACCTGCATGAGGTCAGTGAGGAATGTGCATGAGATCAGTGGGGAGCGTGCATGAGGTCAGTGGGGACAGTGCATGAGGTCAGTGGGGAATGTGCATGAGGTCAGTGGGGAACCTGCATGATGTCAGTGGAGAATGTGCATGAGATCAGTGGGGAATGTGCATGAGGTCAGTGGGGAACTTGCATAAGGTCAGTGAGGAATGTGCATGAGGTCCATGGGGAATGTGCATGTGGTCAGTGGGGAACGTACATTAGGTCATTGGGAAATGTGCATGAGGTCAGTGGGGAATGTGCATGAGGTCAGTGGGGAACCTCCATGAGGTCAGTGGGGAACCTGCATGAGGTCAGTGGGGAATGTGCATGAGGTCAGTGGGGAATGTACATGAGGTCAGTGGGGAACTTGCATAAGGTCAGTGAGGAATGTGCATGAGGTCCATGGGGAATGTGCATGTGGTCAGTGGGGAACGTACATTATGTCATTGGGAAATGTGCATGAGGTCAGTGGGGAATGTGCATGAGGTCAGTGGGGAACCTGCATGAGGTCAGTGGGGAATGTGCATGAGGTCAGTGAGGAATGTGCATGAAGTCAGTGGGGAACCTGCATGAGGTCAGTGGGGAATGTGCATGAGATCAGTGGGGAACGTGCATGAGGTCAGTGGGGCATTAACCAGTTCTCATATAAATTACTCTCAATCTGGTTTCAAAATGCTTGGCAGGGGAAATGTGAGGAAGACCATTTGTATGCAGTAAGTGGTAATGACCTGAAATTCCCTGCTCATTAGGATTGTGGAAGCTAAAACAAGTAAAAATTTCAGAAGGAGGCTCAAGGGAAATGCACATGGAGGGCTATGGGGATAGAGGTAGTGAGTGGAACCTACTGGATTGTTTCACAGACTGCCAGCATTGGCTTGATGGGCCAAATGGTTTCTTTCTGTAATTTAATGACTCTATGACCCAATATCTCTGATCGTGACTCGATCCTGATGGGCTTCCAAACTGTAAGCCATCCTGAAAATGAAAGCATTGGAGTGGGCTATAGTTCAATGGAGAGAGTCAGTAACTGCACAGAGAGGTCCCCTGGTGGGTGTCCACAACTACAAGGAAACCTCTGATTTCTATCACGCTAAACACAAAACCCCAGAAATGTGTCAACATTTACAGAGTTCCCTCGATAATTACTTTTTTAAAAGAATCTCTACAATTTGAAAACAGGCCATTCAGCCCCTCAAGTCCACACCAACCCTCCAAACACCATCCCACCCAGACCCACCCCATTCCTGTAACCCAGCATTTCCCATGGCTAATCCATCCAACCTACAAATCCTTAGATTCTGTGGGCAATTTCCCATAGCTGATCCACCCTAACCTGCATACCTTTGGACTATGGGAGGAATCCCACGCAGACACAGGGAGAATGTGTAAAGTCCACACAGAGAGTTGCCCAAGGGTGGAATCGAACCCGGGTCCTGATGCTATGAGGCAACATTGCTAACCATTGAGCCACTGTGTCGCCCCACGTTTTACTTACAGCTTGGTCCCTCCATCACATTCAGTCCAAAAGGTACCAACCATACCTTGATGAATCACATACCAATTTTGAGACTGAAGCACAGTGGGGGTCCCACACTTTTTTTTATTTCAAAAATATACTTTATTCTTAAAATATTTTGATGATCTGAACAATTGGTCATGCCATACATAGGTAAGCATTCCATTTCTTGGCATACAGAGACAGAGTAATCATTCATATATACAGATCTGTACGATTACTATCCACATATTTAGCAGGGGGGTCAGCAGAGCCCCCTTCCTGCGTCGGACCCCTGTGCTTAGGCAGGCAGATGTTACACGGCGGTCTTTCCCCACCGCGCCTTGGCGGCAGCTGCCCCAAGCTTCAGCGCGTCCCTCAACATGTCGTCCTGGACCTTGGAATGTGCCAGTCTGCAACACTCAGTCGGGGTCAACTCCTCCAGCTGGAAGATCAGCAGGTTTCGGACCACCCAGAGAGCGTCCTTCACCAAGTTGATGATCCTCCAGGCACAGGTGATGTGTGTGTCCCGGGGAACAGGCCGTACAGCACGGAGTCTCCACTTTTTTTAAATTTCAAAAATATACTTCATTCATAAAATATTTTGATGATCTGTACAATTGGTCAAGCCATATATACGTAAACATTCCATTTCTTGGTATAC
This sequence comes from Chiloscyllium plagiosum, assembly GCF_004010195.1. Taxonomy (NCBI): domain Eukaryota; kingdom Metazoa; phylum Chordata; class Chondrichthyes; order Orectolobiformes; family Hemiscylliidae; genus Chiloscyllium; species Chiloscyllium plagiosum. Next base: position 997,290 of record NC_057734.1, on the reverse strand, counting down.
AGAGACAGAGTAATCATTCATATAGACAGGTCTGTACGATTACTATGCACATATTTAGCAGGGGGGTCAGCAGAGCCCAGATGACTGCGTGGGCCCCCTGATCTCCACATCAGAGAAAGCAAGGCTGCCTCTCCAGAGTAACACCAAGGGGGTGCTGCACTGTTGGAGAGGGCATCTTGACTGAGTATCTGTTGGTGAAAAATGTGTTGCTGGAAAAGCGCAGCAGGTCAGGCAGCATCCAAGGAGCAGGAGAATCGACGTTTCGGGCATAAACCCTTCTTCAGGAATGCCCGAAACGTCGATTCTCCTGCTTCTTGGATGCTGCCTGACCTGCTGCGCTTTTCCAGCAACACATTTTTCAGCTCTGATCTCCAGCATCTGCAGCCCTCACTTTCTCCTGAGTACCTGTTGGGTCATACTTCCTCCTGGTATCCGAGCCAATATTTATTCCCTAACCAAAATCACAAAAACAGATTAGCCCTGCTGTATGTGGTAATTTAGTGAGTGCAAACTGGCTGCTAAACATTTCTTCATTCCAACAATAGTTCAATTTCGAAAGCATCTCATTGGCTATAAAGCACTTTGGGATGTGCTAGCATCTTGGGAGGCATCACGGATATACAAGACATTTTTATAAAGGAAAACACTGCTGGAGAGTCATCAACTGCATAAATACTGACTTTTTATGAGAAGAAAATGTGTTTTTGCTGTAAATTAAACCAGAATGGAAAATCTGATTACTTTCAACAGACCTGCATGAAGGGATAAGGAAGATTGTTAAAAATGTCAACATAACACATGTTAAACCAGACTGATAGATTTTAGTCATAACAGCTTTTATTATCCAGCACAATAGTTGCTGTTAGACATTAACAAAAGTTGCACAGATCAATATTTCATGATTTTACAGTGTCTACTGATAATTCTAGTCAACGGAGATTCCTACAAATCAACACAGTGTTCATCAGCCTGCAACAAACTTCAGATCAACCTATTTAAAATTGTCAAAGTGTCCAAGGTTGCAGACAAATTGATATTGAATCTCAGACTTTTGAAAAGGATAAAAATTCTAAAGCAAGCCAAATATCATTTGATAGCATTCCTATTCTGACAAAATTAATTGAGACTTTTATAGTGTGAATGGGAATTATCAAGTAAAATACACATTTGAGGTGGTGGGGCAAGTTTCATAGTTCAGGGCAGAACTGAAGAAAATGAATCAGATGGATCCAGATTAATCCGAGCGAATTTCATGGGGAGCTACATAAATGCATGAGGGGTAATGAGGTGGAGTACTATGTTACTGGAGTGAGATAAAATGTTCACTCCAGTGAAAACAATCCTAATCTAGCCAATCTCTCCTCATACGTCAATCCCACTATCCCAGAGTCAGCCTGAGAAACCTTCACTGCACTCCCTTAAGAGCAAGAGCATCCTTCCTCAGAAAAGGAGACCAAAACTGCGCACAATATTCTCAGTGTGGCCTCACCAAGGTCCTGCATAACTGCAACACATCCCCATTCCTGTACTCAACCTCTCCCAATGAAGGCCAACAAACCATTTGCCTTCTTTACCACCTGCTGCACCAGTATGCTTACCTTCAGCGACTGATACACAAGGACAGCCACATCCTGCTGCACATTCCCCTCTCCCAATTAACAGTCAGTCATTCAGGTAGTAACCTGCTTTCTTATTTTTGCTTAAATGGCCTCTTCCTGCTCTGTACGATTCTAAATGTATTCATGTTTTTGGAGCTCAGTATTGGCTGTTACTGGAAGGCGAATAAAGCCTGATAAAGTGACAAGTTGGGAGCATCGAACTGTTGTTTCTGAGGTTTAATGGAGAGAGAATTTCTGCTCATGAACAAGATAGTTCCTGAAGTATCTGCCAATGATTGCTCCTGTGAGATGTTCCAGAGCTTGACAACTTTCTTAGCAACTTTCCAACCAGCAAGGTTTGAATGGATTATGTGATTGCAAGTTGTTGATACAAAACCTGCCCTTGTTTTACAGGAACATGAAGATAATCTATTGGTCTGATGCAATGTGACCTTTAATGAGTTTACCCGTTAAGAAGGAAAATTTACACTGTAGTTGCAGTCTAAGGTACTGCATAAAGTTCAACTAATAGTAACAGACAAGATTTGTGTTCAATATAAGAAGCAAATACGGTTAAGATTAGATTAGATTCCCTACAGTGTGGAAACAGACCATTCAGCCCACAAGTCCACATCGATCCTCCGAAGAGCAACCCATTCCCCTACATTTATCCCTGACTAATGCACCTAACACTCTGGGCAATTTAGCATAGCCAATTCACCTGACCTGCACATCTTTGGACTATGGGAGGAAACCCAAGCAGACACAGGGAGAATATGCAAACACCACACAGACAGTCGCCCAAGGCTGGAATCGAACCTGGGACCCTGGTGCTGTGAGGCAGCAGTGCTAACCACTGAGCCACCATGTCGCCCCAGGAGGATCAAAGACTGAAGCTTCATTGGGAGGTGGTATTGCTTAGTTATCGACAGTTGGTACGGGGGCATTTTGTTTTGTTATTGTGTCAGGTGAGTTAGGAAAAGGCTGGCATTTTCACTGAATGAGGAATTATATATCCAACCATTTTGTTCTGCATTAATATTTTCCATTAATAACTTCCAAGGCCTTGAATCCGATACATTATGTCTCCACGTCGAAAAGCTACATGGATGATTTATGATTTTTGAAGGTGGTGGGGGTGAGCTGCCTTCTTGACCCGCTGCAGTCCATGTGCTGTGGGTAGACCCACAATGTCCTGAGGGAGGGAATTCCAGGATTCTGACCCAGCGACACTGAGGGAACGGTGATATATTTCCAAGTCAGGATGGGGAGGGGCTTGGGTCTGATCGCTCACTTAAGACAAAACAGATGAGGAGGAATGTCTTTTCTCTGAGGGGAGTGAGTCTGTGGAATTCTTTACCACAGAGGGCTGTCGAGGCTGGGGCATTAAGTTTGTTCAAGGCGAAGAGAGACAGATTTTTAATCAGGAAGTGAAATCAAGGATTATGGAGGAAAAGCAGGAAAGTGGAGGTACGGTTGGATCAGCCATGATCTCATTGACATTTGCAGCAGACCTGATGGGCTGAATGGCCATCTTCTCCTACATTTTATGGGCTTAAGGAGGGAAACTTGCAGGAGGTTGTGTTCCCATGTCTCCCTCGGGATGGGGGCGGGACGCAAAGGGGCTGAGAGATAGATGGGAGGGGGTGGAGCTGGGGGGAAGGAGGCTGGGAATGTGATAGGTTAGTTGAAGGTGGGGTGATGTTGTTAGGTCGGAGAGGAGGGTGGAGCAGATAGGTGGAACAGTGTAAGAGGATGGTGCCGAGATCTGGGATAAAAAGGGGGGGAGGGCAGATGAGGAAACTGGGTGAAATCAACATTGATCCCGTGTGGTTGGAGGGTCCCAAGGCAGAAGATGAGATGTTCTTCCTCCAGGCGTTAGGTGGTTCGGGTTTGGCGATGGAGATCAACATTGATCCCATGTGGTTGGAAGGTCCCAAGGCAGAAGATGAGATGTTCTTCCTCCAGGCGTTCAGGTGGTTTGGGTTTGGCGATGGAGGAGGCCCAGGACCTGCATGTCCTTAGTGAATTGGGAAGGGGAATTGAATTGTTTGGCCACAGGGCGGTGGGGTTGGTTGGTGCGTGTGTCCCAGAGATGTTTCCTGAAACAACCCACAAGGAGGCATCCTGTCTCCCATTGCAGAGGAGACCACATCGAGAGCAATGGCCACAGTAGATGAGGTGTTTGGATGTGCAGAAAAATCTCTGCCAGGTGTGGAAGGATCCTTTGGGGCCTTGGACGGAGGTAAGAGGGGGAGGTGTGGGCACAGGCTTCACATCTCTTACTGTGGCAGGGGAAGGGGCCAGAGGTGGAGGATGGGTTGGTCCGGGGGGGTGGACCTATCAAGGGAGTCACGGAGGGAGTGGTCTCTGTGGAATGCTGAAAGGGTGGGGAGGGAAATATATCCCTGACTGAAAGTGGTGGAAATGGCGGAGGATGATGCAATGCATCCGGAGGTTAGTGGGGTGGAAGGTGAGGACTGGGGTGTTCTGTCCTTGGTGTGGTTGGAGGGGTGGGGTTCAAGGAAGGTGGAGGAGATACGTTGGAGGGCATTGTGATCATGTGGGAGGGGAAATTGCAGTACTTGAAGTAGGAAGCCATCTGGGATATTCTGGAGTGGAATAGCCATCTGGGATATTCTGGAGTGGAATTCGTCTTCCTGGCAGCAGATGCGGTGGAGGCAGTGGAACTGGGAATAAGGGATAGCATTTTTATGGAAGGGCTGGAAGGAAGTGTAGTCTAGGTAGCTGTGAGAGAGGGAGAGCTGTTGAGTGAGCTGGAGGTTCAAAGACAAAGGATACAAGTGCAAAGAACAGCCAAGGTAGCTGCCATTTTGCAGGCTATGTGGCTGTCAATGATTGAGCCTCAGAAATCATTGACCTGGCTTGCAGGCAGCCAAATTCCCACACTTGGCTGTTGGAGTGTTACACTGAACCCAGGACTCTCCAATCTCTTTTTCCTCGCCACTGTCACCATCACTGCCTGAGAGTTTGTGATCTACAATTTGGGAGCCTATGTTGTCAATGGGGCAATGAAGATGGTGGTGATTGAGCCTCAGAAATCATTGACCTGGCTTGCAGGCAGCAAATTCCCACACTTGGCTGTTGGAGTGTTACACTGAACCCAGGACTCTCCAATCTCTGTTTCCTCGCCACTGTCACCATCACTGCCTGAGAGTTTGTGATCTACAATTTGGGAGCCTATGTTGTCAATGGGGCAATGAAGATGGTGGCAGTTATGTAACCCAACCATTGGCATTGCACAGCCATGTAACTACTCGCTCCTATTAATACTGGATGGACAGGTACACCTTCGACAGGCAGATCCCTGAGGACAATGACAAATAGGATTTTCCTCTTGGTGATTACCTTCCCAGCTGCCATAGACCCAAGACATGGAAATGGAGAATAGGAGAGAGCTATTTGGCCCCAGAGTCCACTCCCCATCATCCCTTAAGAGTGACAGCTGATTCAATTGTCACCTTGACTCTGCTTTCCTGTCTGTACTCCACCATAACCCTTCCTTCTCTTGGCAATGTCTGCCCACAACAGCCTTGAATAAACACAAAGTTCCAGTCTCCACTGCTTTCTGGGATAGTAAACTCCACAGACTAACCACCCTGAGGATAAAAGATTCTCCTCAACTCTGTCCTGAAAGGGAGTCCTCTTAGTCACAAATGTGTTCCCTAGTTCCAGTCTCCTTTGTAAGAGAAACACCCCCAGAGCACCTACATTATCTAATCCCTTCAGGATCGTAAATGTTTCAGTCAGATCACTGCCTATTCTTCTAAACTCCAAGAGTAAAGACCTTTCTTCATCAGTAAGTACTTTATCCAGGATAAGACAAGTGAAACTTCTCCAAACATAAACTGTAAATAAACCTTTTTATTCAAATAAGGAGACCAAACCTGCAGCTAATACTCCAGGAGCGGTTTTACCAAAGTCCCATACAGTTACTTTCTATTCCATTTCACTGTAATAAAAACCAACATTCCGTTCACCTTCCTAATCACTTGCTGAACCTGCTGACTAACTTATCTTCATATTCATGTTGCGGGACACCCAGATCCCTCTGCCCCTTCAGAGGTTCACAATCTTTCTCTATTCAAAAGAATATCCAGTTTTTCTATTCATCCTCCCAAAGTGGGCAGATTCACATTTAACCACATTATATTCCAATCTTCTTTTGTCCCTTCACAACACTCTACCTCCTCTTGACAGCTTCTTTCCTTCAATATCTTGACGTCGTTGGAAAGACCAGCCAGGATATATTCTGTACTTCCATCTATGCCATTCAGGTAGATTTGTAAGTGATAGATGCACCAACGCTGATTCCCTTAGCATATAGCCTGCCACTCTGAAAAGGACCTGTTTGTGCCTACTGTGTGTATCCTGTTAGCTAACCAGTCCTTTATCCATGTACACCCGTTACCACCTATACCATCTGCTCTTATTCTCACATAGCAACATTTGATGTGGTTCTCTGTCAAATGCTTTTGGAAATCTAACTGCAGTGCATTACATTTACCAATTCTCCCTTACCCACCTTCCTGTTACTATGTCAACAAACTCAAATACATTAGTTTAACATAATTTCCTTGTTGAGTCTTCCTGACCACATTATGAATACTGCTACACCATAATGGATTCTAACAATTTCTGAATAACAGAAGTTAAGCTGACAAGCCTGTAGTTTACTTATCTTAAGCTCTCTCCTTTGTTAAATGAAGGTGTTCCTATAGATATTTTCCAATCCTCCGGCAACCCTTCCAGAATCTGAGGAATTTTGAATTATTATAATCAATGCATCTACTGTCTCTGTAGCTACTTTTTAAAAAAACTTTAGATCTTCTTGCACATAGATCTCCTTGAGCTTAGAAGTTGGGAAGTTAGGTTGCAGTCATACAGGACGTTGGTGAGGCCATACTTGGAGTACTATGTTCAGTTTTGGTCACCTTGCTATAGGAAGGATGGTATTAAACTGGAAAGAGCGCAGGAGAAATTTACAAGCCTGTTGCCAGGACATAAAGGTCTGAGTTATTCGGAGAGGTTGGACAAGCTAGAACTTTTTTCTTTCGAGCGTAGGAGACAGAGGGGATACCTTATAGAGGTGTATACGATCATGAGAGGCATGGATAGGGTGAATGCACTCAGTGTTTTTCCCTAGGGTTGGGGAATCGAGAACTAGAGGGCATCAGTTTAAGGTTAGAGGGGAAAAAATAAAAGGGAAACTGAGGGGTAATCGTTTTACACAGAGAGTGACACGCATATGGAATGACCTGCCAGCGGAAGTGGTTGAGGCGGGTACATTAACATCAAAGGCATTTGGACAAATACATGGGAAGGATTCGAAGGGTATGGGCCAAGTGCAGGGAAATGGGGTTAGCGTGGATGGACATTTTGGTCGGCTTGGACCAGTGTGGGCCGCAGGGCCTGGCTCTGTGCTGTAGGACTCTATAACTCTATGAATCTACGAATCTATGACTGCATGATTCTATGACTCCTGGTCTGAGAGATCTGTCAGCCTTTAGGTCGGACTGTTTTAGCAGCAGCTTTTTCCTGGTGAGGGTGATTGATTTAAGCTCTGCACTCTCGTTCACCTCGTGATTTTAAAGTATTCTTGGAGAGTTTTCTAACTTCCTACAGTGAAAACAGACCAAAAATAAGGCTGCTCAACACCTCCACTATTCTCTCGTTTCTCTTTTCAGGACAAGACCAGCTCAGTCCACAGTATTAACTCTGGCGATGGACATTGAAGTAACCCCAGCCAAAGCACCTTCTACACCCTTGCCACCCTCAGTCCTTCTTCCAGTTGTGTTTACCAGGGAGAGTAACTGATTCATCAGCCAAGGTGAGAATGGAGGGATGTTAGGAGATAACCAGCAGTCAGTGTCCGTGCTCATGTTTGAGTTGATACCATGAACAGTGGTGGGGTGCAGAGTCAAAGTTTAGAACTCTAAGAAAACCGAAAGAACTGTGGATGCTGTAAATCAGAAATAAAAACAGAAATTGCTGGAAAAGCTCAGCATGTCTGGCAGCATCTGTGGAGAGAAATCAGAGTCAATGTTTCAGGTCCAGTGACCCTTTGAGTCCTGGCAGTGTCTGATAGCTCCTGTTTACTTCATTGAATAAGCATACTGGATTCTTTTAAAAATTCACCAAATGTGCAGGTTGGTTGAGTCAAGTACTCATTGCCCATCCCTAATTGCCCAGAGGATATTTAGGAGTCAACTACATTGCTGTGGGTCTGAAGTCACATGTAGGCCAGACCAGGTAAGGATGGTAGTTTTCTTCCCTAAAGGGCATTAGTGAACCAGATGAGCTTTCCTTGAGAATTGACAATGGATTCATGGTCATCATTCAAACCCTAATTCCAGATATTTATCAAATTCAAATTCCACCTTCTGCTGTAGTGGGATTCCAGTTGAATCATAGAGTCATAGAGATGTACAGCATGGAAACAGACCCTTCGGTCCAACTTGTCCATGCCAACCAGATATCCCTACCCAATCTAGTCTCACCTGCCAGCACCCAGCCCATATCCCTCCAAACCCTTCCTATTCATGACTTCTAAATGTTGTAATTGTACCAGCCTCTACCACATCCTCTGGCAGCTCATTCCATACACGTACCACCCTCTGCATGAAAACGTTGCCCCTTAGGTCTCTTTTATATCTTTCCCCTCTCAACTTAAACCTATGCCCTCTAGTTCTAGACTCCCTGACCCCAGGGAAAAGACTTTGTCTATTTACCCAATCCATGCCCCTCATAATTTTGTAAACCTCTATAAGGTCATCCCTCAGCCCCTGACGCTCCAGGGAAAACAGCCCCAGCCTGTTCAGCCTCTCCCTGTAGCTCAGATCCTCCAACCTTGGCAACATCCTTGTAAATCTTTTCTGAACCCTTTCAAGTTTCACAACA
>NC_057734.1:967638-988395 GCF_004010195.1 Chiloscyllium plagiosum | reverse complement strand
GCCAGTTCTGTATCCAAATGGCTAGTTTTCCCTTTATTTATAACCTTGCTAACCTGTCTCCCATGGGGAACCTTGTCGAATGCCTTAGTGAAGTCCAAAAAGATCACATCTACCAGTCTGCCCTCATCAATCCTCTTTGTTACTTTTTCAAAAACTCAATCAAGTTCGTGAGACATGATTTCCCACGCATAAAGCCATGGTGACTATCCCTAATCAGTCCTTACCTTTCCAAATACATGTACATCCTGTCCCTCAGGATTCCCTCCAACAACTTGCCCACCACCGACGTCAGGCTCACTGGTCTATAGTTCCCTGGCTTGTCCTTACCACCCTTCTTAAACAGTGGCACCATGTTAGCCAACCTCCAGTCTTCCGGCACCTCACCTGTGACTATCAATGATACAAATATCTCAGCAAGAGGCCTAGCAATCACTTCCTCAGCTTCCCACAGAGTTCTAGGATACACCTGATCAGGTCCTGGGGATTTATCCACCTTTATGCGTTTCAAGACATCCAGCAATTCCTCCTCTATAATATGGATATATTTCAAGATGTCACCATCTATTTCCCTACAGTCTATATCTTCCATGTCCTTTTCCACAGTAAATACTGATGCAAAATAATCATTTAGTATCTCCCCCATTTTCTGTGGCTCCACACAAAGGCCGCCTTGCTGATCTTTGAGGAGCCCTTTTGTCCTTAATGTGTTTGTAAAAACCCTTTGGATTCTCCTTAATTCTAATTGCCAAAGCTATCTCATGTCCCCGTTTTGCTGTCCTGATTTCGCTCTGAAGTATACTCCTACTGCCTTTATACTCTTCTAAGGATGCACTCGATCTATCCTGTCTATACCTGACATATGCTTCCTTCTTTTTCTTAACCAAACCCTGGGTCCCAGAACATTGCCTGGATCTCTGGGTTAATAACTGAGAGATAATGCCAACAGGCCACCACCTCTCCTAATGTCTAAAGGGTTGCTGAAAGTTAATGAGTCCTAGTTTGATGATCTCTGCAGTCTGTTAGCTCAGTTCTAAATTAAAGATCTTGCAATGTTTCTTTCACAGGAATTTTTTGTTTCCTTTGAAGTTTAGTAGGAAAGGTTATAACTTGGGTGAATGAGCATGAAGACGGCTTGGATTTTTTTAATCCAACGAAACCAGATTTAATCTCAAAAAGCGATCCCCAAGAACTCAAACCTGCAATTGTCTGACCACACAAGGCCTCACTAGCAACATGGTTACTCAAACAAAAATATTGGTTCCAGCAGGATTAGAATCTGAGGACTCTCTAATTTTAATGGCTTTCTGTTTGTGATTAAAGCCCCAGCACAATTGATTTTAACAATCGGAAATTGTTGCTTCCACACAACAGGAATCTGCCTTTTCTCTTCACAGGTGAGGCTGTCATTCAGTCAATGATAGATTAGTTAGAGACATTAGTTACTAACCTGTTGTCCATTTGAATTATTGGCCAGAGCTCTTGTAAATTTACTGTGGTTAACAAGCTCCTAAAACACTATTCCCAGCTTTCAGACATCTCAGTTAAAATCTGTAAATCAGTATAATTAAAGCACATTGATTGACTGTCAAAACAGCCTGATTAATCACAGTTTGAAAAAGATATTTTGGCTACAGTTTCTTCAAGGGGGGCTGGTGGGAGGCTAATTGCAGGTAAATGGAAAATATCACATATAGTTTATGCTGCTCCTGATTATTCTGCATCATAATCATCGTGTGAATTTGGAAAAGAGTTGCAATAATTCAAACTGTTGATATGTTAGTGGTGTTTTTGTGAGTTGAATTCTTAAGGTCCCAGCTCCTTCCTGGGTTTGATTATATACGAATAAATGTGTGTACACAGTAACAGCATAACTGCTCAAAAATAATCATAATTTCTTGGTACTTAAACCTACAAATCATAGAGTCATAAAGTCGGGCTAAGTCAGCAGTCACACAACACCAGGTTATAGTCCAAGAGGTTTATTATAAATCACAATCTTTCAAAGTGCTGCTTCTTCACCAGATGAATCACCTGATAAAGGGGCAGTGCTCTGAAAACTTGAGATTTCTAATAAGCCTGTTGGACTCTAACCTGGTGCCATGTGACCTCTGATTTTGACCACCTCAGTCCAACACCGACACCTCCACATCCTAACATAAGGAGACTGCAGTGATTGGAACTGGGTGGACTGTATTGATGCTGAATTCCTTGGTAGGGGTTGTCAATTTGGGCCAATCAGGGAGCCCTGGCTGACAGATAAAAACAAGAGTGTTCACACAGTATTGCCCTTTGATGTGAAGGGCACTGCTTGTCACTGGCCACTTGAGTGTTTCCTTTCTTCCTGGTGGTGGGAACTGAATAAAGATTCGTACACCTTCTGTCTCTCACTGTGTCCCACACCTGCACACACACAACAAGGGTGCTGGGGACAAAATAAGCACTACTGCAGTTAGGCAGGAGTGTGGGGTTTTTCTAAAGAAAAAAGAAAAAAAATGAAACAAGAGTGTCTCTGCTCCTAGCCGTGACCAAACTGGCCATTAACAGGTCCAGGGAGCGGGCCATGGAGGGGGTTGTTAGGGCCGACTGCCTGCCCCTATTCCACGGTTACGTTAGAGCCCGAGTGTCCTTGGAGAAGGAGCACGCGGTGTCCACCAACACCCTGGAGTTGTTCAGGTGGTAGTTTGGGGTAAGAAGAAAAAAAAGCAGGAGTGTCAGGCATCCTGTCCACTCTGAGAGCAGGCTCTGAGGGAGCTGGATCAGTGTTAAGAAAAAAAACAGGAGTGTCAGAGAGTCTCCTAACTTCAGGGGCTGACTCTGAGCTGACTGGTGTACTATGCACGTGTAAATAAAGGGTCACTTGTATGGAGGGAAGGTCATATGAGGAAAGATTGAGAGATTTGAGGCTGTTTTCGTGAGAGCGAAGAAGGTTGAGAGGTGACTTAATTGAGACATATAAGACAATCAGAGGGTTAGATAGCATGGACAGGGAAAGCCTTTTTCCTCAGATGGTGATGGCTACCACGGGGGGACATAGCTTTAAATCGAGGGGTGATAGATATAGGACAGATGTCAGGGTAGTGTCTTTAATCAGAGAGTAGGAGGGCATGGAATGTACTGCCTACAACAGTTGCAGACTGCCAATTTTACGGGCATTTATAAATACATGGACGAGAATGGAATAGTGTAGGTTAGATGGGATGCTTCAGATTGGTTTCACAGGGCAGCACAACATTGAGGGCCGAAGGGCCTGCAATGTTCTATCTTTTGCTCTAAGATCTCCTTTTGCAGCAATGTTTTATTTGATAATGCTCCAGTGAATCACCTTGGGAGTTTTTCTTTGCTGTGTTAAAGACAATATACCAATACAGATTTTTTAAAAAATATTATAAATTGTCACAGAAGCCTGTGACACCCTACCTTTATGGAAGTGAACTCACTTTCCTTGTGAAGCATAAACAAGTATTGCTTGACTTGAACTGCATAATTTTGAATTTCTTATTGCTTTGAGATACATTTAGCACAGTGAGGCACTCTAAGTGTCAGCTCACTATGGTTTTAATGAAGGATTAAAACAGAAATGTTTACATTATATTTTAAAACAGCCAATTTAAATACCTTTAGGGCCGTTGACTGGCAACGTTAAGTTAGAGCACATGTATCAATATTGTGAAGACCCATTACACTTCACTATGTGGGAGTTGGTAAATTTGAACACATATCCCATGAGTGAGAGGATACCAGAAACAAGCTTATGCTAATGTTTGATTTATCATTTGTGGTTTCTGTACCTGTGAGTGTCTATTCTCTTGCAACAGAGTTAACAAACCCACCCCCAGAGTAATTATGTACTCTGTGCGAGGCTGCTCCTAAGATAGAAGATGAGAACTGCAATCCCTGTTCTTCCTCTGTTAGTGTCTGAGTTAAACTGACTTGGGGCAAATTTTCTGAAGCTGGGATTCCTCAACCTCATCTAACCTTGTGTTTCTTACATCTGGGACTGTAGTGCCAGGGTTCACCACTCAGGGAGGGCATGCTGTCAAAGGTACCATCTTTCAAGGGAATTATCAAATTAAGAAAGTTCTCCCAAGGGCATGGGAGAATCCCTTGTGGACCTCTGCTGCTCTTCTTCAAAATAGTCACGACGGGATCTTGCAAATCCACATTACAGACACGTGCAATCTCTGTTCAATGAATCATCTGAAGCACAGCACGCACAGCAGTGCAGCACCCCCTCGTTGCTGGACCAGGGTGTGAGAGGGAGATCTCTGAACCTGCAAATATTTTACTGAGAGTCAAGAGGGCAACTCACTGAGTCACTATGATCACATATTTTCACTCACAATAAACCTACAAGAACCTACACATTTCCAGCAAGAATTAATTCAACCAAATCTGAAAACCAACCAAGGAGCACAATAAATCTTGGTGAGTTTCAATGAAAGGTATCTTTCATTTCCAGTTGCAAATGCTTGTTGTAAAATACCTTTATTCGGGGTGGTACTGCAGCAAAATCAATTTCTCTACAGCAGCTAATCTGCATCCATTCTTTTGTTAGAGTCGAGGAGTGTGTGCACTCTGTCCTGGAGTTTCTGTTCACTAGGACTGTGTGTACTGGTGTTTCCTACATAACTTACTCTTACTCTGCTCAGTTGGCTGGATGAGGGAAATTTCCCCATGAACCTTTTCCTGCAGCCTTCAGACTCAGTGAGGAAGTTCCCTGCAGAAAGCGGGACCCGGTGGCCATGAGGAAACAAATGTTTTAAATGTTTTTAAATTGGATATTATTCACCATCGATCCATTCTAATGAATACTTGATTCAATACTGTACATTAAATAACTTTGAAGCATGGTTACCCACAGACATATTTCCAGCTTTATTTATCAAACTACTCCAAATTATCACTCCTGAAACATCAAGGAAATTTCAGAACTTTTTTTAAAAAATGCTTTAAAGCTTAACCCAATTGTTTCGGTCAATGGCAGGTTTTACATTTGACAATGTGCAAGTAAGTTTGATAGAGAATTCGGAGTTCTGTGTGTCACAAGACCAGGTGCTTCCTCAATGTTCTAATCTTTGTTCAATTACAAAAACACAAGTGTAAAACTGTACCATCACCCTCAAAAATCAAAGACTGTGAACAAAACAGAAACCCACATTTGGTAAACCACATGCTCCATAAACTGCTGTAGATTTGTGATAACTCTATTGTTGAACAACGGCAGCAGTCAGTTAGCTGTTTAAACCTCATTCTCACAACGTGGGCAGTGTTGGCGAGACCAGCTGGTGGCCTTGAGAAAGTAGTAGTGGGTTTGATGCAACTTCAGAGGACAGTTAAGAGTCCACTGTTTGGGTGGGGACTGGAGTTACATGTAGGCCACTTCCTTCCAGCATCAGTTGGCTTCCAGTTGTCTGACCAGGATTTACATTCCCAAATTGTATAAGCAGAACTCAAATTCACCAATTACCAAATCGAGGATTGGACTGCAACTCCCTCACCAGGATTATCAGTCAAAGCCTTTAGGATCTTGACACATATAAGATGGTCAGGGAACTTGACAGGGTCAATGCTTCCCCTTGTGGGAGGGTCTAGAACCAGAGGGCACCACCTCACAGTAAGCAGTCACTGTTTTGAGACAGATATATGAAGGAATTTCTTTTCTCAGAAGGGAGTGAATCTGTGGAATTCTTTACCAAAGAGGGCTGTTGAGGCTGGGGCATTAAATGTATTCGAGGCTGAAATAGAGTTTTAATTGGAAAGGGGGTAATCAAGGGTTATGGGGATAAGGTAGGAAAGGGGAGGTGAGGATTAGCAGATTAGCTGTAATCTCATTGAATAGTGGAACAGACTTGATGGGCTGAATGGCCTACTTCTATTCCGATGTTTTATGGACTTATGGATCTATAGAACCTGAGGAATGAAAGTGGAATTGAAGAATCTTGGATTATCCTGATCTCTGCCATGGGGGCTGACAGATAAAGTGTGAGCTATTGTCAGTTGTGCAGAGCTTTCTTTTGACTGCACTATCCCTCAGTAAGGAGACATGGCTCTGGACAGAGTGCAGTTTGGGCTCAATACTGAACTAAAACGGATCAACTCTGAAGGCAGGTCACACAGAGACGATTGTGTTCCCTGGGATACAGAGCTCTTTGAGGTGTGTTTTAGATTAGGTACTTGCAATGATCAAAGGAGTTAATTCTTTTCTTTACAAAAGAACAGTACAGCACAGGAACAGATCCTTCAGCCTTCCCAGACTGCACTGGTACATAGCACCTTTCTAAACTAAAAGTCTTTTGTTTCTACATATCCCTCTATTCCCTCCTTATTCATGTATCTGTCAAGATGTCCCTTACACATTGCTATTGTACCCACCTGCACCACCTTCTCTGCCAGCGTTTTCTAGCCACTTACCACCCAGGGTTAAAAAATAGTTGAAAACACGTCTCTCACATCTCCATTAAACTTACCCCTTTTACCTTAAACCTATACCCCCTGGTAAGTGACATTTCTATCCTGGGTAAAAGACTCTGACTATCCATTCTATCTATGCCTCTCATTATTTAGTAAGTGTCTGTCAGGTCATCCCTCATCCATCGGTGTTCAAGTTGGTACAGTCCCTTCTCGTAGCTACATCCCTCCAAACCAGGTAACATCCCAGTAAACCTTTTCTGTACTCTCTCTAAAACCTCTGCATCCTCCTGGATCTCTTGTGACCAGGGCTGCATACAATATTCCAAATGTGGCCTTACTAAAGTTCTGTCCAGCTGCAATCTGTTTACTATAAATGATCTTTGTAAAGCCTCTTTCTGTCTCCTCCATCATCTACACCAGGAACAAACTGAGGTGGTTCATGAACTTTGTTGATGTTGGGAGGTGAATAAATTCATTCAGTTACCTCTGACTCTCCATGTCCTTCCTCTAGTTACTGGGACTGGACACCTCCCCGCCCCCCCCCCACAAGTTTCTTCCCATCCTAACCCCAAAACTTCTCCTGTCTCTCCCACCCAGTCTGGTGTCTTCTCCAAACCCATCCTTGCCCTAAAAATCCTACCCCTTTGTGCACATAGCTTAAATGGCTTAGTGTCAAACTTATCTGGTTAAATGCCTCGGAATGTTTTACTATACTAAAGGCTCTATATCAATACCAGCTGTTGTTGTTATAGATAAAGAGAAACTATTTCCTCGGATGACAGAGTGCAGAACCGGGCTGCAAAGTAATATATTTCCAGTGTTTTGTTTCCAATTCCCTTTAGAAAGCTATTGAAAATGCTCCAGGCAACGTGTCCCAGATCATAACAACTCCGTCTGCACAAATAACAACCGCCTTCGATTTTTCTATGCCAATTATCCGAAATCGGCATTCGCTAGTTCCCAGCACTACTGCCAGTGAAAATAGTTTCTCTGTGTTTACCTCTGTACCAAAGCTCACTATGACCTCAAACTCTTCTACAGAACCTCCTGTTAACCCTTACTGATCTAAGGAGAACATTCCCAGTTTCTTCAGTCTCTACATGACATGGAATTCCCTCCTCTCCTGCAGTATTCCAGTAAATCTCTTCCCAGCCACTTCTAGATCTTTCCAAATGATGATGCCCAGAGCTGAGCGCAGCACTCTGATGGAAACTGGACTTTTGTTGTGTAAGGGTTCAACGTAGATAGAGTTGGGCTTAATTGTTAATCTAGTCCTTGAATCAGCCTGATCACTTAATCTTTAAATCTGAACGCTGAGGTGGATTCATTATTGTCCAAACTCCCACACACTGAATCTTTAAATAAAAATAGAAACCCTGCAGATGCTGAAAATCTGAAACAAACACAAATGGACTCAGTGGATTTGTGGAGGGAAAAACAGAGTTAACGTTTGAGTCGGTTTTGACTCTACATGGAACTTGGGTAAATGAATATTCTCTCTGTTACTCTGATGAAGGTTCAGTGACTGGGGATGGTGAGGGGACAGTTATTCGGGCAGGAGAAAGTGAAGATGGCAGATCAGAGTCGAGAGTGTGGCAATGGAAAAGCAGGTCGGGCATCATCCAAGGGGCAAGAAAGTCAATGATTCGGGCATAAGCCCTTCATCAGTTATTTGAGCAGGACAATGGTGAGTAAACAGCACTTGTTTCCACTGCAATTAAGTCTGCAAAAGAAAAACTTTTCCCTGCCCTACAGCCAGTTGGGACTCTGATGTTGAGAATTCATGACCTGCAGTTGTGGATTAACGCGGAGGTTTAACTCACTTGGTTGCACAGCTAGAAGCAGTGTGTTGCTAACAGCGTGAGTTCAATTCTTGTACCAGTTGATGCTAAGATGAAGGAATCTCCTTCTCAAACTCTCCCCTTGCCTAAAGCACAGTGACCCTCAGGTGAAATAACCACTGTTTTTTTTCTCTGTCTAATGAGAGAGTAGTCCCATGATCTGGTGGGATTATGGTGACTTTACTAATCCAATATAGAGGGGCACTGTGACACGTGGTAGTGTCCCTGCCTTTGAGATGGAAAGTCGGGGTTTAGGTCCTACCTGTTCCAGAGTTGTGCCTGAACAAGTTGATTCGAAAACTATCCAAACCCAGTTTACAGCCAGCTGTTTCCTCCCTGCTCTCCCAGGAACAACCCCTCGCCCTGTGAGACACCACCATCCAGCTGTGGCCTAGCTTACTATGTAATCCTGGGCCTCCAGGGGTGTCAATTCTGCTAGAGGAAGGATGTTGTGAAACTTGAAAGGGTTCAGAAAAGATTTACAAGAATGTTGCCAGGGTTGGAGGATCTGAGCTCCAGGGAGAGACTGAATAGGCTGGGGCTGTCAGAGGCTGAGGGGTGACCTTATAGAGGTTTAGTAAATCATGAGGGGCATGGATAGGATAAATAGACAAGATCTTTTCCCCAGGATAGGCGAGTTTAAAACTAAAGGGCATAGGTTTAGGGTGAGAGGGGAAATATTTAAAAGAGACCTAAGGGTCAACTTTTTCACCCAGAGGGTGGTACGTGTATGGAATGAGCTGCCGGAGGATGTGGTGGAGGCTGGTACAATTGCAACATTTAAGAGGCATTTGGATGGGTATATGAATAGGAAGGGTTTGGAGGGATATGGGATAAGTGCTAGCAAATGAAACAAGATTAATTTAGGATATCTGGTCGGCATGGACGAGTTGGACCGAAGGGTCTGTTTCTGTGCTGTACATCTCTATGAATCTATAACTTCTCTCAACTTAATTTCCATTTGGGTTTTCCACTCCACATTTTGCATTCACTTGCCTCCCATTTTGATCTGTTTGCTAAAGCCAGCATTCACAAACCTCTTCTCCCCAACGCGCCCTCTCTCTTCCTCTCTCAGTCATGATCAAAGGGTCATCAGCTTGTGTTGTTATCCTACATATTTTCTATTCTCTACAGATTCTGTCTGGCAAGTGGACTCTTCCACAATGTATTCTGTTTTGATTTTTTGTGGAGTGGCGACTGGACATCACCCAATGGGAGAATGAGAGATTCTCAAGAAGCCATTTGGCCCATTGCCCCTGTGCTGGTTCTTGGTAAGTGTTTTCCAGTTAATCCGACTCCCCAGCTCACTCTCTCAATGCTTCTGTAAATGTTATCTCTTCCATTATTTACTAAGCGGTATTTTAAAAGTTACGACTGAATCTATTTTCACCACATTTTCAGGCAGCAAGTCAGAGAAAATGAGCCGTCACTGATATTCACCACAAAGAAAGGCTTCACTTTCCCAGTAAGAATGGCGAAAATCCTCAGAAATCAGAAACCCAGAGAGAGCATTTCCAATTTGTGAGGGCAAAAGTTTGGAAGTGTGCGCGTGTGTGAGCGACTGAGTGTGTGAGAGAGAGTGAATGAGTGACTATATGTGTGAATGGCGTGAGTAAATGACGGTGTGTGTGTGTATGAGTGACTGAGTGTGTGAGTGAGAGAGAGAGAGTGAGTGAGTGACTCTGTATGTGTGCGCGTGTGTATGACTGACCGTGTGCGTGTGTGTATGAGTGACCGTGTGCGTGTGTGTATGAGTGACTGTGTGTGTATGAGTGACTGTGTGCATGTGTGTGTGTATGAGTGACTCTGCGTGTGTGTGCGTGTGTGGTTGGTTTTTGGAGACAGTTGGTCATGTAACTCCAGTTAAACACCATGTTGCTGTACTCACTGCCTGGAAGCTGAAGTGGACAGAGCTGCCTCAGCCAGACACAGGGCTGGTACAGAGTATAGGCAGAGTGCTCCTTTAGAAACTGCAGTACGTCGGCTCCCAGAATCCCTTGTGGAGGGGAAAGTTGGGTTAATCACAGGCAGATGGGTTAATTGCATGGCGGGCTGTCCAGATAGTCTTTGGATTTTTACAAACAGACAAGAACATGCCTCACAAGTGCATAATCCCACTGGGCCTGTCAATTAGTGCTGACATCAAAGCAGTATTTGGCTGAATGTGGAATCGCGGAAATCTGGAATCAATAGGAATCAGGGGACAAACTCTCTGCTGGTCGGAGTCATACCTGGCACATAGGAAGATGGTTGTGGTTGTTGCAGGTCAGCTCCAGGACACCTCTGCAGGAGTTCCTCAGGGGAGTGTCCTGGGCCCAACCATCTTCAGCTGTTTCACCAATGACCTTCCCTCCATCAGAAGGTCAGAAATGGGGATGATCACCGATGATACTGTGGTGTACAAAATTTGGAAAGACTAAGATAGGATTAATATGGAAAAAGATTTCCCCTTTGACACTGGAGTCAGTAACTGGGGAAACAGCAGGAGATGATGTGGGTAGTTGAGGAAAAATAATTCACCAAGAGGGTGGTGGGTAACTGGGATTCACAGCCTAAAAAGTGGTAGATGCAGGAACAGTCAATATAAGTAAGAAGTATTTCGATAAGCATTTAAATGTCATAGCAATGAAGGCTGGAAAATAGGATTAGAATAGATAGGTGCTTGATGACTGGCATGGACACAATGGGCCATAGGGTCACAAGTGAGCGGTGAGTCAGTATCAGTGTGTAACAGACAGGGACGAGTGAGCGGTGAGTCAGTATCACTGTGTAACAGACTGGTACGAGTGAGCGGTGAGTCAGTATCACTGTGTAACAGACTGGGAGGACTGTGCAGTGAGACAGTATCACTGTGTACCAGACTGGGAAGAGTGTGCAGTGAGTCAGTATCACTGTGTAACAGACAGGGAGGAGTGTGCAGTGAGTCAGTATCACTGTGTAACAGACTGGGAGGAGTGTGCAGTGAGTCAGTATCACTGTGTAACAGACTGGGAGGAGTGTGCAGTGAGTCAGTATCACTGTGTAACAGACTGGGAGGAGTGTGCACTGAGTCAGTATCAGTGTGTAACAGACTGGGAAGAGTGTACAGTGAGTCAGTATCGCTGTGTAACAGACTGGGAGGAGTGTGCAGTTGGTCAGTATCACTGTGTAACAGACTGGGAGGAGTGTGCGGTGAGTCAGTATCCCTGTGTAACAGACTGGGAGGAGTGCGCAGTGAGGGAATATCAGTGTGTAACAGACTGGGAGGATTGTGCAGTGAGGCAGTATCCGTGTGTAACAGACTGGGAGGAGAGTGCAGTGAGTCTGTATCACTGTGTAACAGACTGGGAGGAGTGTGCAGTGAGGCAGTATCCGTGTGTAACAGACTGGGAGGAGTGTGCAGTGAGTCAGTATCACTGTGTAACAGACTGGGGGGAGTGTGCACTGAGTCAGTATCAGTGTGTAACAGACTGGGAGGAGTGCGCAGTGTGTCAGTATCACTATGTAACAGACTGGGAGGAGTGTGCAGTGAGTCAGTATCACTGTGTAACAGACTAGGAGGAGAGTGCAGTGAGTCAGTATCACTGTGTAACAGACTGAGAGAAATGTACAGTGAGTCAGTATCACTGTGTAACAGACTGGGAGGAGTGTGCAGTGAGTCCGTATTGCTGAGTAACAGACTGGGAGGAGTGTGCAGTGAGTCAGTATCACTGTGTAACAGACTGGGAGGAGTGTGCAGTGAGTCAGTATCAGTGTGTAACAGACTGAGAGAAATGTACAGTGAGTCAGTATCACTGTGTAACAGACCGGGTGGAGTGTACAGTGAGTCAGTATCGCTGTGTAACAGACTGGGAGGAGTGTGCAGTGAGTCAGTATCACTGTGTATGGGAGGAGTGTGCAGTGAGTCAGTATCACTGTGTAACAGACTAGGAGGAGAGTGCAGTCTGTCAGTATCGCTGTGTAACAGACTGGTAGAGCAAACCTGAGTGGAAGTCATCACATAAATAAGATATTTCTGCTGTCTCGTCTGCAATGACTTGAAGAGAACTCAATGAGGTGAATCTGACTGTGACCTGAAGTGGCTGAACTTCTTGATGAGCATTTGACTCTCCAGGGCCTCACTGTGCTTAGCTAATCCCACAGGAATCAGCCACAAAACCGGCTGCTCTTTGATACTGTCATCAGTGCAAATTGTGAGCTGCTTAGTAACCAGCAGGTACACTGTTTTAATCCAGTTCGGAGCTGCATTCGGCAACAATAAGAGTTTGAGATTCATCTTTTTATAAAAGCTGTTGAGTCAAAAAGAAATATCTTCCACTTAGTCTTGAATAGAATCAAAGACTGAGCATCTATAGATAGATATCTGGGGCAGCTGTCAATCTTACAGAACAGATGGAAACCATCCAGCCTGTTGAGTATGCTAGTTCACAGAGAGATCTTTCCTTTTAATCTATCTCCCCCTCTCCCTTGCTCCTACCCCACAGCGCTCAATGTATCACTCCAACTATTTAACCTATGTCATTGAGTCATTGAGTCTATAACATAGCCCTTTGGCCCAAACTGGTCCATGCCAACCGAAATGTCCGTGCATTCTAACCCCATTTCCCTGCACTTGGCCCATATCCTTCTAATCCTTTCCTATCCATGAATTGTCCAAATGCCTTTTAAATGTTGTTATTGTACCCACCTCAACCACTTCCATTGGTGGCTTATTCCATACACGTACCACTCTCTGTGTAAAAAACGTTGACCCTCAGGTTTCCTTTTATTCTTTCCTCCCTAACCTTAAAATGATGTCCTTTTGTCCTCGATTCCCCAACCCCAGGAAAAAGACTGAGTGCATTCACCCTATCCATACCTCTCGTGATCTTATAAACCTCAATAAGGTCCCCCCTCAGTCGTCTACACTCTAAAGAAAGATATCCTAGCTTGTCCAACATCTCCCTATAACTCAGACCGTTGAGGCCTGGCAACATCCTTGTAAATATCTTCTGCACTCTTTCCAGTTTAATAATATCCTTCCTATAGCAAGGTGAACACAATACTCCAAGTGTGGCCTCACCAATGTCCTGTATAACTGCAACATAAATTCCCAGCTTCTATACTCAATGCTGTGACTGATCAAGACCAGTGTGCCAAAAGCTTTCTTCACTGCCCTGTCTACCTGGGACTCCACTCTCAGAGGACCGTGCACCTGAACTCCAAGCTCCCTCTGTTCCATTAATACTCCTTAAGGCCCTACCATTCACCATGAAAATCCTACTTTGATTTGACTTTCCAAAATGCAACACACCAAACTTCTCGATATTAACCTCCATTTGCTATTTCGCGGCCCACCTCCCCAGCTGATCAAGGGCCTGCTGCAATTTCTAATAAGCTTCCTTAATGTCCATGACACCGCCTATTTTAATGTCATCTGCAAACTTACTATTCATGCCTTGAACATATTCATCCAATTCATTGATGTCAATAACAAACAGCAATGGGTCCAGCATGACCCCGAGGCACTCCACTAGTCACAGGCCTCTAGTCCGACAAGCATCCTTCCACTAACTCTCTGCTTCCTGCCATTAAGCCAACCATGTATCCAGTTTGCCAGCTCCCCCTGGATTCCATGCAATCTAACCTTCCAGGGCAGCCTACTATGTGGAACCTTATCAAAGGCCTTACTGTAATCCATATAGACTATGTCTGTTGCCCTGCCCTCGTCAACCTTCCTGGTCACTTCATCCAAGACCTCGAACAAATTTGTGAGAGGTGACCTCCCCCTCACAAAGCCATGCTGATTATTCCTAATCAAACCCTGTATTCCAAATGCATGTATATTGTATCCCTCAGAATCTTCTCAAGTAACTTACCCACCAGAGATATTAAGCTTACTGGTCTCTAGTTCCCAGGTTTATCTATGCAGCCCTTCTTGAATAAAAGCACAACATTCTCTACCCTCCCGTCTTCCAGGATCTCACCTGTGACTTTCCTTTAGAAAGTTCCTGTTAAATGTGCTGCCACTGACCTTTCAGGCAGCACATTCCAGATCACAACAAGGTAATGCATAAAAGATGTCTCCCTATTTGCCTCTCTGCTTTGTTAGGCAGGTATCTTCAGCCTGTCTCTCTCCGCTTACTGATCTTTCAGTCACTGGAGACAGTTTCTCCTTGGCCATTTTAACAAAAGGCCCTTTCCTGTTGTCCTTCCTTCCTCTATCATCTCCCTTCTCAGCTCCTCGGAGAACAACCTGAGCTTTCACAAACACTGCTACCGTTTCAATCATTCCTGTCAGCCCCTCCTTTTGACACTCTGATGTACGGTGTCCATAACTGGACCCTTACACCCGAGCAGTGTCTCTGAAGAACTGTACTGAATGAATAATGCTCACTTATCTCATTCATGAAACAACCCATTGAAGGGTCACTCAACCTGAAATGTTAACTCTGCTTCCTCTCCACAGATGTTGCCAGACCTCATAGAATCATAGAATCCCTATAGTGTGGAAACAGGCCATTTGGCCTGTTGAGTACAGACTGGCCCTCTGAAGAGCATCCCAACCTGAACCCAAACCGCCCAGCACTCCCCAAACCTATCCCTGTAATTCTGCATTTCCCACCTGACCTGTACATCCCTGGACACTATGGGATGGCCAATCCATCTAACCTGCACATCTTTGCACTGTGTACCTGCTGAGCTTTCCCAGAAATTTCTGTTTGGTTCTGACTTCCAGCATCTGCAGTTCACCCAGTTTTTATTTACCATGAATCAACCTGTTGGCTGAGCTGTTAAATCACAAACAAAGGTTGATTTAATTTTTATGAGAATTCCTAGACTTTGAATAAGTGAGGTTGCTTAAATTATGAAGAGGACAATAGTCAGATTTGATTCTGTATTGAAGACCAAATCCCAAAGCCCACTCATCCCAGTGCATTTCAAAGTTCTCTCCATTCGATAATCTGATGTAGTTGTTCATCACAACTTTCTTCCTTGTTATGGGCTGTTTCCCCTGTGTACTGGAGCATATTATAACAGTCACAGGCAGGCAGAATCATTGTAAATCATCTTTGCTCTCCAGAACCATTCAAAAATTATCGTTCTTATCTTTATCAAACACAACAGGATTAATACGTTGAAGAGAAAAACACATTAATGAAATATGCTAATTAGAGTTATATTACAGATGGAAATGTGATTCATTTCACTGCTGCTGCTGAGAAACTACACATTCTGCCAAGTCTAATCAATATGAATGATCTCCACCTCATTTACATTAGCAAATTAGATAAATTGAAAATGTAATATTTCCTGATAGCTGAAATGCTATAAATACACATTAGCAATTTTGGATCAATATACCTTGACATCACAAATCAAATTACTTGATAAGCTGAGCTCATTAAACAGAACTGTAACCAGCTCATGAACAAAATGCTGCAAAAGTTGGAAATGTTAAATTGAAACAAGAAAGCGGGAGGAATTCAGCAGGTCTGTCAGCACCCGTGGAGAGAGAAACACACAGTTAATGTTTCAAATCTGGTGTGACCCTTCAGAACTGAACAGAGGAGTGAAAGCACAGCAGGTATTAGAGTGTAGATAAAGATGGGGATGGGCAATTGAGTGGAGATGAAGGTGGGTGAGGGAGCTGAGAGAGTACAGGAATCACAGACAAAAGGTGATGGTTGTAGATTGGGGAGAAGGGAGGTGTTTATAGTCGGTGTTAGTGGCAGAATGTCAGTCAGGTTAGTTAAAAAGAAAATCAAAGTAAACAAGGGATTGGCATAGAGGAGACAGGGGATGCTTTGAAATCAAACTCAATATTCACATCTTGAGGTTGTAAAATGCCTGAGTGGAACATGTGGTGTGGTTCCTCAAACATGTGTTGAGTTTTATTGGAACACTGCAGTAGGTATGGGGATGAAATGTTCACAAAAGAGCAAGGTGGTTGTAATGAAATGGGAATGATCCGGGAGGGCAGGGTCATTCCCACGGACAGAACAGAGATGGTCCACAAAGTGGTCTCCCAGTCTGTGATTGGTCTCTCCAGGGTAAAGGAGGCCCCGCCCCCACAGGGAGCAGCCAACTGGATTGGAAGAAAAAAAAGGAAATCACTGCTTCACCTGGAGGGTGTCTTTGGGACGTGGGACAGTGAGGAGGGAGGAGGGGAATGGGGCAAGTGTGACACCTTCTGTGAGTGTGCAGGAAGTGGGGGAAGGGAGGAAGTGAGGGAGGAGTGGACTAGGGTGTGCCGGAGGGAATGTTCCCTCTGGAATGCTGATGGGGGAGGGGAGAGGAGGATGTGTTTGATGGTGGCATCCTTAATGGTGGGTTTACTGGGACAGTGCAACAGGTCAAAGACAGACAACTCAGTGTAAGAGCAAGGTGGAGAATTAAAGTGATGGGTGACTGGAAGCTCAGGGTCACTCCTCTGGACTGAGTGGAGATACTCCACAAAGTGGTCCCACAGTCTGTGTCCCCCTGTCTGCAGGATTCCGCACTGTGAGCAGCGATTACAGGAGACTAGATTAAAATCGGTAAAAGTGAATCGTTGCTTGACGTGGAAGGAATGTTTGGAGTATTAGAAGGTGAGGAGAAATGGGGGTAAAAAGGCATGTGTTACACCTCCTGTGCCCGCAAGGCAAGATGCAACAGTGAGAAATGGTGGAGAATTGTTTGGTGGTGGTGTCACAATGGCAGTGCTGGGCAGTTGACCTGTGGGTCACAGAGGCTGATGAGGGGAAGGAGGGAGGGAGAGTAAGAATGCAATAAAGTTCTGGTTACCTGGATCCCACACATCCAGAATTCTCACGCAATGAGTCTCCAAGATTCAAAATAGGAACACCGGTTACTTGGGACAAGCTAATGGAAACTCATTGTATTAGCAGCTCAAAGAGAATAATGGATCAGATGTTTCACTAAAGCTAGTTCAAGACTGACAATGAAGCTTCTGGCAGTGAGGATTCCCAGACTGGCTTGAACATCAACTAGCCATAAAATGACATGACCCTCTCTCACTAGTATCCTCACAAACAGATGAGGAAGGAGACCACTTCGACTGGGACAACACATCCATCGTTGGACAAGCCAAACAGAGACACGCACGAGAATTCCTAGAAGCATGGCATTCTAACCGGAACTCTATCAACAAACACATTGACTTGGATCCCATTTACACCCCCTGAGAAAAAGATTAGGAAATGACATCACCATAGGAAATAACATCACCACAGAAAATTATATCACCAATGCAAAGAAACCCAAATATATAAATAGAAAGCAGGAATCATCAGCAGTGCTTCTTCCAGAGGCTCACTGAAGATGTTACCTAATATGTGACGGAATGTCTGAAAATGAACCTTCCAGCTCAGTGAGCAAACCTACATCCAAAGGGTTCAGAAAAGATTTACAAGGATGTTGCCAGGGTTGGAGTATTTGAGACATAGAGAGAGGCTGAATAGACTGGGAATGTTTTTCCTGGAGCATCGGAGGCTGAAGGGTGACCTTATAGAGGTTTATAAAACCATGACGGGCATGGATAGGGTGACTGGTCAAGATCTTTTCCCTGGGTAGGCATGTCCAAAGCTAGAGGGCATAGGTTTAAAGTGAGAGGGGAAAGATTTAAGAGGGACCTCAGGGGCAACTTTTTCACACAGAATGTGTGGAATGAGCTGCCAGAGGAAGTGGTGGAGGCTGATACAATTACAACATTTAAAAGGCATCTGGATTGGTATATGATAGGAAGGGTTTTGAGGGATATGGGCCAAGTGCTGGCAAATGGGACTAGATCAATTTAGGATGTCTGGTCAGCATGGATGAGTTGGGCTGAAGGGTCTGTTTCCATGATGTACATCTGTATGACTTTATGAAAGCTGGAGAAGAAGTTTGTGAAAGTGAGTATGGCTAGAAATTGGAAACAACATGGTTGAAGATTTTCAGATTAGAGTGAAAAAGGAAATAGCATCGATAGACTCATCCATTTGCAAGTAAAAGGGTGAAGCCTGATCTACAGTGGGGCTAGTACAAGGAATGTTCTTCAGGAAAATATAAAACTTCACAAAATACTGAGAGGCCTGGATAGAATGGATATGCAGAAGGTGTTTCTAGTTGGAGACACTAAGACCCAAGGGCACAGCCTCAGAGTGAAAGGATGGCCCATCAGAACTGAGAGGAGGAGGCATCTCTTTACCCAGAGGGTGGGGAATCTGTGGAACTCATTGCTGCAGAGGGCTGAGGAGACCAAGTCATTGAGTGCATTTAAGTCAAAGATAGACATATTCTTGATGAGTGTGGAGGCCTAAGGTTACGAGGAGAAGGCAGGAGAATGGGGTTATATCAGCTATGGTCGAATGGCGGGGCAGACTCAATGGGCTGAATGGCCTAATTTTGCTCTGGTCTTAGACGTTTCTCACTCCATGGGAACTGTATGATCTGCTAGATATTTGCAGCATGTTCTGGATTTATTGCTAAAGTGCAGGTTTTGCATATGCATCAGATGTGATGTACTGTCAACACTTACAGTTGCAAAGATTTATGATTTAAATTCATATTTTTGTAAAGGCAAAATGTAATGTGGTAAATGTTGTTTCATTTAACTTTTAATGAGTTTCAAGTTGATGCATTATTTTTAACTTTAAAATCTGCTTGATGAATATAGTTTGTACAAATGAGTTTGATGACCTTCTCAACTACACTGCATCAACACACATCCAACAGGAGTAATATTTAATACAGGAATATCAGTAAGAAGAGCCATTGTGGACCATTCGGCCCATCAAGTGTACTCTACCATTTGTTGCAACCATGGCTGATCTTAGACTCCCACTTCACTTTCTCTCCTGTCAAATCCCTGAGGGAGCAGCATCTGTTGATCTCAAACTTAAGTATTTTCAACAACACAGCATAACTGGGGTCAAGTATTCCAAACATTCACCATGTTCTGGTGAAAAAGATTCTCCTCAGCTCAGTCCTGAATGATCCTGAGAGCAGCATCCCCACATTTACCTTGTCAGCGTCATATTCCCACTGCCACACGGTTTATTCACAGCCTTCCTAATGCTCCTCCCCATTCTGCTAAACAGGACATCATTCAGATCTTTCAGGGAGATTTACATCCTCAAATTTACTCTCCGCCCCCAAATTTAACTCACCCCCCCCCCTCCAATTTACACTATCACAGCTTACACTCCCCCTTAACCTACCTCCCTCGATCTCTCTTCCTTGATCTACCTCACCCCACGATTGGCCCTCTGCTTATTCCTGCCCTGATTACACCCCACAATTTAAATCCCGCCTGCCCCTGGAGTTATGTCCATTCTGAAACGTACACCTAGCTCCCTCCTTTTCTGACTGTTTCCCTGACTTTCTGGTAGTCTACTCCAGCAGCTTCTTCACTGATTAAAGCTCAGTGATTCCGAACCCTGGGGAATGGAAACCACTCTGCCTGTGTTTAATATTGGAATCAAAGCCTGAGAGCAGTGGGGAACAATGCACTGTCCCACCAGGATGGACCCTTCAGTGCCCAGCCAATCAGGAGAGAGCTGGGAATCGGAGACCACCCTCCAATGTGTGGAAATGACAATGTTCACCAGGGTTTACAGCCAGGAGCAGGAAATAAATCTCTCTGCATGTAAATGTGAACTGGACCTTTCAGATTCATAATTTTACTGCATAGTAATGATTCCCAAACACAACAGCCTTGAGTTTGTGTTATAACTTATAATGCTGCAGTCTAACAATTCTCCTGTTTATCTTTCATCACTGGCTCCAGTTGCTGTGTGAGAGCACCTGCTACATGAATAAAGTGAAATTAAACATATTTACCATGTTTCACAATATACAGTAATAAGATATCTGTGCCACCATTGCACATTTGTTCCTTAATCTTTAATTCCCATTGCAAAGTGTATATACCAGTCTGATATCCACAGCTGAGCTGGACGCTCTGTGCTTACTGCTGTGTCCCTGTGTGTATCCTGTGCTCCAATCCCATGTGCTGAGAGACGTTGCCAGCACCAGACTGCTGCGGGTGTGCTGTGTAGTTGTGTTGGGGCTGTCTTCCTCAGTCTGACCAGCTGGAGAGGCAGCATATCCTTACAGGAACCTTTGCTCAAACCTCCGGAATAACTCTCCTCCTCCTCCCTGACTCCCAGAGAGGGAAGGGGACCTGGAGATGGGGCCAAGCTGCCTCATTCCCTCAGGCCCGAAGAGATAGAAGCAGATTTAGGCCATTCAGCCCATCAAGTCTGCTCCACCATCCAGTAAGATCATACCCAATGATCAGACTTTATAAAAAATCTTAAAGTAAAGGAACACTTAGGAAGGAGCGATCATAATATGGTAGAGTTCAGTCTGCAGTTTGAAAGAGAGAAGGCAAAATCAGATGTAATGGTGTTACAGTTAAATAAAGGTAATTATGAGGGCATGAGAGAGGAACTGACGAAAATAGACTGGAAGCAGAGCCTAGCGGGGAAGACAGTAGAGCAAAAATGGCAGGAGTTTGTGGGTAAAATTGAGGACACTATACAGAGGTTCATCCCCAAGA
>NC_057734.1:963789-966983 GCF_004010195.1 Chiloscyllium plagiosum | reverse complement strand
GGCTGCAGCTGTTCACGTTATATATTAATGATCTGGATGAAGGGACTGGGGGCATTCTAGCGAAGTTTGCCGATGATACAAAGTTAGGTGGACAGGCAGGTAGTACTGAGGAAGTGGGGAGGCTGCAGAAGGATCTAGACAGTTTGGAGGAGTGGTCCAGGAAATGGCTGATGGAATTCAATGTAAGCAAATGCGAGGTCTTGCACTTTGGAAAAAGAAATAGAAGCATGGATTACTTTGTAAACGGTGAGAAAATTCGTAAAGCCAAAGTACAGAGGGATCTGGGAGTGCTAGTTGAGGATTCTCTAAAGGTAAACATGTAGGTTGAGTCCGTGTCAACTATCTCAAGAGGGTTGGAATATAAAAACACTGTTGTGCTACTGAGACTTTATAAAGCTCTGGTTAGGCCCCATTTGGAGTACTGTGTCCAGTTTTGGTCCCCACACCTCAGGAGGGACATACTGACACTGGAGCGTGTCCAGCGGAGATTCACACGGATGATCCCTGGAATGGTAGGTCTAACATATGAGGAACGGCTGAGGATCCTGGGATTGTATTCATTTGATTTTAGAAGGTTAAGGGGAGATCTAATAGAAACTTACAAGATAATACATGGCTTGGAGAGGGTGGACGCTAGGAAATTGTTTCCGTTAGGCTGGGAGACTAGGACCCGTGGACACAGCCTTAGAATTAGAGGGGGTAAATTCAGAACAGAAATGCGGAGACATTTCTTCAGCCAGAGAGTGGTGGGCCTGTGGAATTCATTGCCACAGAGTGCAGTGGAGGCTGGGACGCTAAATGTCTTCAAGGCAGAAATTGATAAATTCTTGATGTCACAAGGAATTAAGGGCTATGGGGAGAATGCGGGTAAGTGGAGTTGAAATGCCCATCAGCCATGATTGAATGGCGGAGTGGACTCGATGGGCCGAATGGCCTTACTTCTGCTCCTATGTCTTATGGTCTTATGGTCTTAATATTCTCAATTCCACTTTCCTGCCATTTTCCCACAACCGTTGACCCCCCACTTGCTGATTAAACATCTGTCTGTGAATATACTTAATGACCCAGCCTTGGCAACCCTCTGTGGTAAAGAATTCCACAGATTAAGTCCTCTCGGAGAGAAGAAATTCCTCGTCATCTCTGTCTTAAATGTGTGGCCCCTTACTGTGAGATGATGTCCTCTGGTGCTAGACTCTCCCACAATGGGAAACAGTCTCAGCAGCCACCCTGTCAAGTCTCCTGAGAACCTTAAATGTTACATTAAGGTTGCTCCTCATTTTTCTAAACTCCAATGAGTACAAGCCCCAGCTACTCAACCTCTCCTCATGAAGCAGTCCCTCCGTACCCAGGATCAGCTGAGAGAACCTTCTCTGGGCTGCCTCCCGATGCCAGTGTATCATTCCCTGGGTAAGGGACCCAAAACTGTTCACAGTATTCCAGCTGGGGCCTGACTAGTGCCTTGTATAGTTTTAGCAAAACCAACCAACTTTTATACTCCATTCCCTTTGACATAAAGACCAACATTCCATTGCCTTGCCACTGAACATGGAAACCAACTTTTTGAGATTCATGCATCCAACATGTTGGTAAATGGAGAGAGGGTGCATGCAGCTGTAATCAGGACAAACTCCTATTGAGGAATCTGTCTTACCAGGAATTCAGGGGGCATTAATAGTTATTTGGACAGTGATGGTGTGCAGGGATATGGGGAAATGGCAGAAGGTTGTCATGAGGGGACAGAACCAGTGCAGTCACAATGGGCTGAGTGGCCTCTTCCTGCACAGTAATGTTTCTAGGATTCTGACTGAATGTCTGCCTGGGTGTCCTTTAACAATGTGGAATTAAGAATCAAATGATAATGACTGCTGGTCAGAAAACCCATCATGTTCACTAATCACTTTAGGGAAGGAAACTGTCATCCTTACCTGGTCTGGGCCTACATGTGACTCCAGACCCACAATAATGTGCTTGACTCTTAACTGCCCTCTGGGCAATTAGGGATGGGCAATAAATGCTGGCCAAGCCAGTGACGCCCTCATCCCAAGAATGAAAAAAATCCTATGGCACGTTGACACACAACAAGGTTCCTTGCAGATGAATATTGAGCTAGCTGATCACTGTGTGAGTTCACAAGAATAACCTTACTGCCCATGAGTGGAAGTAACATCCTGCCACACTGCCAAAACTCTGAAGGGAGTGTCTTTGAGGGCCAAGGCAACCAAGAGAATGAAATGCATATTTGTGCCAGAACGGAGCCTCTCAGTCAGGAGAGAGCTGGGAAATTGGATATCATTACCCTCCAGTGTGGAACAATCAACTTTCACAGAAAACCAAAGGCAGGGTCATTTTGCAGAGATGTAAATCACTGTGAATGTAAATGTGAAATGGATCTCGCAGATTCATAATTTTTTCTGCACTGTATTGCTCCCCAGTCTCAACACCCATGAGTTGTTATTCTAATTTATAATGCTGCAATTCTTCAATGCATCTTTTATTTCTGGCATCTGTTGCTGAGTGACGGCAGCAAACAAGGGATAAAATGATCCCCCCAACATTGGTGAATAGCTCCGTCGTGACTCATACAACAAAATAAATCATTTAACAAGGATGAGACGAGGTTATATAAATCTATTAGGAGGAGGCTAATGCTGCTTATCATTCGGTCCAGATTTGAACTGACAGTCTGCTGCATTCTTCAGAAGTAGACACAGGAGACTCAGTTACAGGTGGAGCAATAACTAGAATCAAACAAAAAAGCTTTCAATCCCATTATCCATATTCCTCATCCAAATCTCAGAGCAAAGGAACTGGAGGAGAGCAGTCAACCCCTTAAACTGAAGTAGATCAGCGTTGACCTGTAACTCTATACAGTCCATGTTTTATAACCTTCATATCTATTCTGTCAGCCTCTGTGTTAGTCGCTGCAAGATTTTGTGATTCCATCTGGTTATTGAGCTGAGATTTTTGGGATGTGTGTTGATGAGATTATATAAGTATCAGACACAATACACTTGAACTATTTGTCTATGACACCAAATGCCACAGGTATTCCTTAAGGCAGCTTGTTGGGAAGGTTATGGAGTTATAAAACCTAGAACAATGGTAATGGTGCGGGTGGGAGGCTGAGGACTGTGGGGGGCTCTTCATTCATTCCCTCCAACCTGCTCCATTTAATCAGCTCCAAGCCAATCTTT
>NC_057734.1:943465-963289 GCF_004010195.1 Chiloscyllium plagiosum | reverse complement strand
TTTGAACATCTCCTTCCTGTCACCAGTGACTTCAGACTTGCAGAAAAACATCGCAGTGCTGTTAAAATGCCTGTCTAATTATTGCCCTCCTGTTGTGATGAATTATAGAAACCAGGAGGGGAGTAAACACGCTCTAAATTTCTCTTACGACAACAAGGGAGTTGCCCATTCCTCAACTCTATTGCAGAGTTTGTTATAACTTTACTGAGTTTGTTTGCTGTCGATATTTTTTCTATCCACAGGGAATTTTATGAGAATTTTGCTTTAGTTGGAGATTGAATAAAGAGGTTTTATTTACACCACTTTCCTGTCTTTGGGAGCTCTTGAAGCGCTTTGTCACCAGTTTTTGAAGCATATGTCTGTTAACAGCACTCTCAGATCTTGTACCCACCTTCTCAGCTCAAGGTTTTTGCATTTTGACTAACTATTTCATTTAAAATGTCTACACATTTTAAGTAGAAACTTTGGGATTCATTCCTGCCACAGGTGGCAAGATCTGTTCATGGTAGTGAAAATTGCCTCCAATTACAATGCTAATGTCTCCCTGGGGAATCCCTCGGTCGATGGGGGTTTCTTGTCCATCTACCCCCAGTGGGGGTGAGAATGGAGCTGGGTCAGGTGACATTTGAGTCTCATCTAGACTCCCCTCCCACAGCAGCCGATTGTGAGGCTGGGGCTGCCGCGAGGGATGGGGCTACTGTTTGTGTCACAGTTATCCTCAGCGCCAGAGGGATCGAAACACTGACAGACCTGCCCTCACCCCAGCTACAGCCTTCCCTAATTCTGAGCAAGTGGCTGTCCATTTATCTTTAAAGCCTTGTATTACATCCACCCCTCCCCACATCACCCCTGTCTCCCCCCACCTTGCCCTTCTGCCCCCATAATGTCAGGGACCTGCCAACACCATTCAAGCACTGGGTGCCAGGTTCCTTCTCCTAGATTAGATTAGATTAGATTACATTACAGTGTGGAAACAGGCCCTTCAGCCCAACAAGTCCACACCGACCCGCCGGAGCGTAACCCACCCATACCCCTACATTTACCCCTTACCTAACATTACGGGCAATTTAGCATGGCCAATTCACCTGACCTGCACATCTTTGGACTGTGGGAGGAAACCGGAGCACCCAGAGGAAACCCACGCAGACATGGGGAGAACGTGCAAACTCCACAAAGTCAGTCGCCTGAGGCGGGAAACTGATAATACTCTAGAAATTGAGAATGTCACCCTCTTACCAAGACACTGCACCCCATTGACTTTTTAATTGGGTTTGAGGAATAGTTGAAGAGTGTGGTGCCAGAAAAGCACAGCTGGTCAGGCAGCATCTGAGAAGCAGGAGAATCAGAAAGAGCTTATGCCTGAAACATCAATTCTCCTGCTTCTCAGATGCTGCCTGACCAGCTGTGCTTTTCCAGCACCACACTCCAGTATCTGCAGTCCTCACTGTCTCCTCGGGCACCTTCTGTCACTCTTGACCATGTCCTGAAGCTGACTGCTTCGAAAACTCAAGGAATCATTTCATTCTTTCACCTAGCCACTTTGGCAAACTCTTGATGACCTTGTTAACGGGTTTAATTAGTCTCCATTGGGAGAACGGAATTCCTATCCTGCCCTCCTTCTGCTCCAAAGAACATTGTTGGTGCCAGGATCTGCATCACAGGAAACAACCCTTCAGCCCACTGAGTCTGTACTGGTCCAAAACAATCACCTCATTATTCTCATCCCATTTCCAAGCTCTTGGTCCATAGCCTTGCCTTTGTAACTGTATACCTACAAATGTCCTCTATGTGTATACCGACAAACATGCTCTATGTGTATACCTACATATGTCCTCTATGTGTATACCTACATACATCCTCTATGTGTATACCTACATATGTCCTCTATGTGTATGCCTACATATGTCCACTATGTGTACACCTACATACGTCCTCTATGTGTATACCTACATATGTCCTCTATGTGTATGCCTACATGTGTCCACTATGTGTATACCTACATACGTCCTCTATGTGATGAGGGTTTCTGCCTCCCCCACCCTTACAGGCAGGGAGTTCCAGATTCCCACCATCCTCCGAATGAGAACATTTTTCCTCACATTCCCTCAAAACTTCTGCCTCTTCCTTTCAATCTCTGCCCCCTGTTCACTGATCCCTCCACCAAGGGGAAAGGATTCTTCCTGTCCACCCTGTCCATGCCCCTCCTCATATTCTCCATCTCAATCATGTCCCTCCTCAGTCCTCTCTGCTCTAAGGAAAACAGCCCCAATCTGTGCAATCTCTCTCCATCACTGAGAGTCTCTAGTCCAGGCAGCATCCTAGTAAATCTCCCTCTGCCCCCTCTCCTAGTGCTATCACATCCCTCCTATACTGCATCCAATACTCTAGCTATAGCCTGACCAATTCCAGCATCACCTCCCTGCTCTTAAACTCTGTGCCTCAGCTGATAAAGGCAAGTATCCCACCTTCTTAACCATTTTTACCACCTGTTCCACCACACTAAGTGACCAGTTGACATGCACATCAAGATCCCTCATTTCTCGGTGCTTCCCCGAGCCCTAGTGTCCAACATGTATTCCCTTGCCTTGTTTGTCCTGCCCAGGTGCATCTCCTCATATTTATCCAGCTGGAATCCTACTTGCAATCTGACCCAACCCTCTGGTAATCTAGGACCACCCTTATTATTTACGACTCACCAAATCTCATACCATCCACAAATGGACCAATCACTGCTACTTGACATTGTTCTAAACTCCAGACAATAGAGACCTTGGAATTACAACTAATCCTTCTCTCTTCCAAACCTGGCCGCTTCAACACCTCCCGATTTTAATCACTCCAATATAACAGTTATTCTTTAAGACCCCTTGGCCCTGAGCTCTGCAATTTGCTCCCAAAACCTCTCTGCAGCTCAGCTCTCTCAGAAGACACTCTTTAAACTCTGCCCCTTTGATCAAGCTTTCAGTGTTCCAAGTGTCTCTGATTATGGCTCAGCATTCAATCACATAGGGTGGTATGATGGCTAGCACTATTGCCTCACAGTGCCAGGGACCTGGGTTCAATTCCAGCCTCGGGCGACTGTGCAGAGTTTGCACATTCTCGCAGTGTCTGCATGGGTTTCTTCCCACAATCCAAAGATGTGCAGGTCAGGGTGAATTGGCCATGCTAAGTTGCCCATAGCTTTAGTGCATCATTCAGAGGGAAATGGCTCTGGGTGGGTTACTCTTTGGAGGGTTGGTGTGTACTTGTTGGGCCGAATGGTCTGTTTCCACACTGTAGGGATTCTAATCTACTAAAACACACCTGTGAAACACCCTGGGATGTTTATTACTCTAAAGGTACTATGTCAACGCACCATGTTTGTATGCTATAGCCATTATTATCACCTCAGAGCAGTAACAAGGGGAATTGTCACTGATATCCTGCTGGTTACAAGATTTGCTGAACCTTCAGGGATGAATTTAGAGATAAGGAAACTATAACAAAGAAAATCTGTTGATGGCCTTTTATGACAGCAAATGCAGTGCTTAGAAATAGTTACTTTGGGATTTTTCAAACACAAAACAAGAAGCAAGTGGGAGAAGAGATATCAATGATGAATTAACTCCTTGGTCTCCCAGAAGAACAAAGTTGATGACCTCTACCCTAGGCTGTTCTTGTCAATAGGGCTAGAGATATTTTCACCTGCAGAACAGTTGTCAGGCTAATCACTGAGAAAACTCTTCCAGTATCAGTTGTGAAATAACTCCACAGCGGCCGGTATCCTGTCACTGAGCCCCTCTTTATTTACTCATGGAGAGTCCTTGACACTGATCCAGCTCTCAGAGTGAACAGATTCCCTGACACTCCTGTTTATATCTGTCAGCCAGGACTCCCTAATTGGACCAGGTTAATAGTCCCAATCAAGGAACTCATATTCTATGCAATCTATCTGACTGACCTTGTTACAATTGCTACAGGTTGTGTCTCATCTCTTGCATCCTTAAGCTAACAGGAAGTTGTAGGAGCTCAGAGGGATACACAATCTGAATTACCAACTTCCCTTGAATCAAAGGAAAATACAGGAACACTTCAGTGAAAGAATAAGGAAACCCTCCATCTTCCTTTCCCCTTCCTTCCTCATCACATCCTTCCCCATCTCCTCACAATCACATCCACTCTCCCTTTCTCCTCCCCCTCACATCCCCTGCCTATTTCACCTACACAGCCACCTCCCCAGCCCATCACTTTACTGCTCCTCCCCCTTCTCCGTCCCTATTAACCCTTGCTCCTCTCTCCCCTTTCATTTCACCTCCCCCCCCACCACACACCACCCCCACCACCCAGTATTGTAAAGAAAATCGTTTGAAGGACCTCAGTGTCACAAAGCCAAGTCTTTTTCAAATGGTCTTTGCATTTATTCTGCTCCTTTCATCAAATGGGGCCCAGCTGAATGTCATCATGAGTGAGGGGATGGGGGTGGGGTTGGTTGAGGGTGGTGGTGGATAGTGGGGGTGGGAGTGCAGTTGGTGAATGGGTAGGGGTAGCGGTGGGGGTGCGGGTGGGATTGGTGGGGATGGGGTTGGTGGAGGGATTGGAGGTGGGGTTGGGTGGGGGAGTAGGGGTGAGGTTGGTGGGGGTGGGGGTGAGGCTCTGGAGTTGATCAGCCATGATCTTGAGTTGTCAAGGGGCTGAATGGACTACTCTTGCTCCAATGTTCCTCATCCCTCACCTTCCCCTGAAATCAGAAACTTTGTCTTCGAACTGAGCGGGAGGAATGTGCTCACAAGAGACCTACCTCCCAAAAGAATCCTTGAGCACATGTCCCACCCTCTGTCCGAGGATACTGACAAACATGCCCTAGCTCTCATCTCCGTATCCTACGTGACTGAGGAGGAACAGTATTTCTTTGCTGATGATTTGAACCATGAGAAGCTCCTCCCCCCTGCATTACTGTGTTTTGTTTGTGTCAAATGTTTGTCTTCCCTTTCTCAGTGATGTTAAAGGGGGGAAGGGCTGGATTATCAGCACACGCTCATATTACAGTGCAGCTGATACAGGTAGCAAACCAAATAATGGGTAACATTCATTACTGAGCTCAGGGATGGAAGAGCTGAGTAATTCATCTGTGTCTTTGTTGGGACCAGTAGGTGGCTTGGTGTCTTGAAACGTCTGATGAATTTAAATATTCTTTGGAGACAGGAAACACAATACCAACTGACATCTTAGATTTCACAGCAAGGCAGAATATGACTGCTACAAGGTTGTATACAAATAAACACATCTTTAATTCCATCCTAACAATAATCATTCAACACTTTATGGAGGATGCACTGCCTGAGATGAAAATTGAACCGTGGTTATCATTATTTTCACACTTTTTCCAGCTTAGTGCAAAATACAATGAATCGAATTAGCAAAAGCTTTGAATTCAAAATGACTACAATCTTCGTGCAGTTACAGGACAGGTTCACCACTACATGAGCGAGGATGTGCTTTAACTGGCTAATCACAGCTGCCCATTAATTGCTACAACGGAAGATTCATTATGAGATTGAGGGAGATAGATTCTTGATCAGTCGGGGAATCGAGGGTCACCGGGAAAGGGCAGGGAAGTGGATGTGAGGAATGTCAGATCAGCCAGGATCCTGTTGGATGATGGAGCAGGCTCGAGGGGCTGAATGGTCTACTCCTGTTTCTATCCCTTATGGTCTTATTAAAACATATTGAACTACACTGTAGTTCGTATTGTACTGACCTCATGGTCTCACCCAGATCACCCAGGTTGAGGGAGGGTTGCTGTCCATTTTGGTGCTAGTATCTCTCGCATATTCCGAATTTCATTTCCCACTGTATCAGCTGCCTCATCTTCAGCTGCAGAGGGAAAGGTCAAGAATAACTGGAAACTAACTCTGGGAGCACAGCTCCTCCTTTTTAAATGAGTTGGTCCTGGATAGTCTCATTCACCAGTTTCCCTTTCTGGCCTTAAGCTCTAAACATTAAGCTCCCTAAACCATGCCAACTCTCTCCAGCTCTTAAACTCCCCTATAATCTCCAATTTGACCAAGCTTTTGATCATCTGTCTAGATAGCGTTTTATGTGGCTAGGTATGACATTTTATTTGCTCACACTTCGGTGAAGTACCTGGGACATTTTACCACATAAATGTTGTTGTCATTTAGAGTCATAAGATGTACAGCACGGAAACAGACCCTTTGGTCTAATCTGTCCATGCCGAATCTAGTCCCACCTGCCAGCACCCAGCCCGTATCCCTCCAAACCCTTCCTTTTCATACACCCATCCAAATGCCTTTTAAATGTTGCAATCATACCAGCCTCCACCACATCCTCTGGCAGCTCATTCCATACACGTACCGCCCTCTGCGTGGAAAAGTTGCCCCTTAGGTCTCTTTTATATCTTTCCCCTCTCACCCTAAACTTACGCCCTCTAGTTCTGGACTCTCCAACCCCAGGGAAAGACTTTGCCCATTTATCCATGCCCCTCATGATTTTATCAACCTCTATAAGGACACCCCTCAGCCTCCAACACCTCAGGGACAATGTGTAAGACCTTATAATGCGGGGACAATGTGTAAGAGCTCATTTTGCGGCTGACACACAATATACAAATACCTTGGCACAGACTAACTCTCTGAGGACATAGGTTTGAACCCTACCATGGCACATGGTGACAGTTGAATTCAATAACAAAAAACTGATGATAACCACCATCAACTGTCCAAAAAACCCATCTGGTTCACTAATACTCTTAAGGAAGGAAATTTGCCCTCCTTAACCAGTCTGGGCCGACATGTGACTCCAGACACAGAGCAATGTAGAGCAATGTTAACTGCCTCTGAAATAGTCTGAAATAGCCATTCAGTTGTATCAATTGTACAAGTGACTGAAACTGGACAGATCCAGCACTGCACAAAGTCCCAGAATAGGCAAGAGCAAACCCAGCTTTGTGGACCCTGCTTCCTGCTTAGTCCTGTCTGTATGGGTGCTTGTGTCAAACTGGTCAGACTTTGGGAAGGTGGTACTATTGCTGGACTGTTAATCTGGAGGCCCAGGGAATGTTCTGGGGACCTGGGTTCAAATCCCACCACGGCAGATAGGGGCATTTGAAGTAAATAAAGAAAACATAGGAATTAAGAATCCAATGATGATGAAAAACCCATTGCTGATTATCAGAAAAAGTCCACCTCGTTCACTAATGCCCTTTCAGAAAGGAAATCTATTGGTCTGGTCTGGCCTACATGTGACTGCAGACCCACAGCAATGCAGTTCACGCTTAACCGTCCTCTGGGCAATAAATACTTACCTCGCCAGTGACACCCTCATCCCGTGAATGAAGGTGATGAAAGATAGCTGGCACAGTGACAAGTCACACAACAGGAAGAAGACAATCTCCCAGAGCCCACCATCCCCATCCCTGGAGAGGTCCTGTCCCACCGGCAGGACAGACCCAGCAGAGGGGGCAGCAATGGGATACAGTCAGAGGGGAGTTGTCCTGGGAATCCCCAACATTGGCTCTGGACCCCATGAAGTCTCATGGCTTCAGGTTAAACACAAACAAGGAAACCTCCTGCTGATTACCAGGTACCGAGCTCCCTCGGCTGATGAATCAATGCTCCTCCATGTTGAACAACACTTGGAGGAAGCACTGAGGGTGGCAAGGATGCAGATTATTCTCTGGGCAGAAGCAAGGGGTGGCTGTGTGGTGCAGTGTGGGATTTAACGTCAATCATCAAAAGTGACCCTGTAGCACCACGTCTGACTGTTGGGTCTGTGATAGGTGTTAAGGGGGCCACCAAAAGAAAGCTGATCCTCACCAGGTTGGCTACTGCAGCTCCATCTGTCCATTGACAGGATTGATAGGAGGGACCAGTGCAGTCAAAACCCAGTCTTCATTTTGAAGATACAATATATACGTACTTGTGGGGTGTGTGTTCGGTTGCCTGGACCAGCATTTATTTCCCATCCTTAATTCCCCAGAGGGCAATGAAAACTCAACCATACTGCTAAAGGCCTGGAGTGGGCCAGACCAGGGAAAGATGGCAGATATTCGTCTCCAAAGGGCATTAGTGAACCAGATGGGTTTTTAACAACAATTACCAGGGGCTCTTTGTTGACATTAGACTAGCCTTTGATCAAATGCAAATCTCATGGCAGAATCTGAAGTCATGTCATAGAGTCATAGAGATGTGCAGCACGGAAACAGACCCTTTGGTCCAACACATCCATGCCGATCAGATATCTGAAGCTAATTTAATCTCATTTGCCAGCACTTGGCCCATATCCCTTCAAACCCTATTCATATACCCAGCCAAATGCCTGTAAAATGTTGCATTTGTACCAGCCTCCACCACTTCCTCTAGCAACTCATTCCATACACGGACCACCCTCTGTGTGAAAACCTTGCCCCTTAGGTCCCTTTTACATCTTTCCCCTCTCACCCTAAATCTATGCCCTTTCGGGCTGCACTCTCCCACCCGAGGGAAAATACCTTGACTATTTCGCTCTATCCATGCCCCTCATGATTTTGTAAACCTCTATAAGGTCACCCTTCAGTCTCCGACACTCCAGGGAAAACAGCCCCAGCCTGTTCAGCCTCTCTCTGTAGCTCAAATCCTCCAACCCTTGTAAATGGATGTAATTGCTAGCTGAGCTTGAAGGTTCTTTCCAGACATTTCGTCACCCTACTATGTAACATCTTCAGTGGGCCTCAGTCAAAGCACTGCTGAAAATTCCTGCTTTCTATTTATATATTTGCTGATGTCATTTCCTGTGGTGATGTTACTTCCTGTGGTGAAGTGACTTCCTGTTCCTTTTCTTAGTGGATGGTAGATGGGATCTAACTCGATGTGTTTGTTGATTGAGTTCCGGTTGGAGTGCCATGCTTCCAGGAATTCTCGTGCGTGTCTATGTTTGGCTTGTTCTAGGATGGATGTGTTGTCCCTACATCCAAAACCTCAACCTGAGCTACAAATCTTCTCAAAACTTGGTAATCCTTGTAAATCTTCTCTGAACCCTTTCAAGTTTCACAACATCCCTCCTATAGCAGGGAGACCAAAATTGCATGCAATATTCCAAAACTGGCCTAACCAATGTTCTGTACAGCCGCAGCATGACCTCCCAACTCGTATACATAGTGCTCTGACCAATAAAGTTAAACATACCAAATGCATCACTATCTCATTAGTCTCATTAGCCCGGATGCTGGTCATTCATAGAATGACAATACCATTATGCCACTATCTACCACAGCCCAAGGATCTTGAATAAGAACGTAGTGAAGATATCCCAGATCATATTTGACATCATAAAATGGTGACAGCAGGGAAGACATTATCAATTATACTATGCCAGCAGAGGTCAGCTCCACAGCTTTCCATTATACAGTGGTATCAACAGGACAACCTGAGTGCAGCTTTAAATATTCAGTACACAGAGCCAGTCAGGTCCTGTTCAAACAGGAACCTGCA
The DNA here is from genome assembly GCF_004010195.1 of Chiloscyllium plagiosum. Lineage (NCBI taxonomy): Eukaryota > Metazoa > Chordata > Chondrichthyes > Orectolobiformes > Hemiscylliidae > Chiloscyllium > Chiloscyllium plagiosum. The sequence continues at coordinate 953,822 of NC_057734.1, read as the reverse complement.
GTGAAAAGACAGCAGGAACTATAAAAGATCTAAGGCAGTAAAATTTCAAATCAGCTTGAAACACTGAGAAGCTTTGAAAAAGCTGGTGAATTCCAGGCTGAATCTCAGCAAAAATGTGAAGGGAAAGAATCAAGTCATAATCCCAGGAACCAACAGTCAATAACAGATTTTTAGTTGTTTCAAAAATATACTTTATTCATAGAAAATAAATCTTTGGTAGATGGACAGTTAATGAACCTACTCAGATCTATACTCCTTTTACTTACAGACAACAAATCAAGTCTTTGACTTTCACCATACTCTATATTTACAGGTGACCTCTTGGCCTATAGCTGAGGTGACAGTGAAAGCGGGGCCCAATTACTGAATGGGCCCCCCTTATTCTTCGGCAGAGGGACCTTACACGGTGGTCTTTCCCACCGCACCTTGGCAGAAGCTGCCCCAAGCTTCAGCGCGTCCCTCAGCACCTAGTCCAGGACCTTGGAATGTCCCAATCTGCCACATGCCGTTGGAAGCATTAGCTTTCGGAGCGCTGCTCTTTCATCAGGTGGTTGTGGAGTCCACAATTGTGAGGCTTTAAATTTTTGCTATAAATTCTGTGCCTTACAATTATGGCCTCCGCAACCACCTGATGAAAGAGCAGCGCTCCGAAAGCTAATGCTTCCAATTAAACCTGTTGGACTATAACCTAGTGTTATGTGATTTTTAACTTTGTACACCAGTCCAACACCGGCATCTCCAAATCATGACATGCAGTTGGGGTTAACTCCTTCAGCTGGAAGACCAGCAAGATTCGGGCAGACCAGAGAGCGTCCTTCACCGAGTTGATGATCCTCCAGGCACAGTTGATGTTCGTCTCGGTGTGCGTCCCGGGGAACAGGCCGTAGAGCACAGAGTCCCGTGACACGGCGCTGCTCGGGACGAACCTCGACAAACACCACTGCATTCCTATGCAGACTTCTTCTGCGTAGGCACATTCCAGAAGGAGGTGTGTGACAGTCTTGTCCCCCCCGCAGCCGCTTCGAGGGCAGCGTGCGGTGTGGCTGAGAGTCCGGGCGTGCATAAAGGATCTCACCACCAGCCAAGCCATATCTTGGTGCTTGTTGGAAAGTTCTGGCGATGAGGCATTCTGCCAAATGGCTTTGACAGTCTGCCCAGGGAATTGCTCGATAGGATCCACCCTCACCTTTTCCCGAAGGGTCTCAAGGACACTACATGCTGACCAATTCCTGATGGACTTGTGGTCAAAGGTGTTTTCCTTCACAAACTTCTCCACGAAGGACAGGTGATACGGAACGGTCCAACTACTCGGAGCGTTCCACGGCAGTGAGGCCAGGCCCATCCTTCACAACACCGGGGACAGGTAGAACCTCAGTACGTAGTGACACTTGGTGTTTGTGTACCGGGGATCCACGCACAGCTTGATGCAGCCACACACAAAGGTTTGGGTAGCATTGGGTGTGTTTTTTCCCCCATTGCCCAGATATTTATACATTGTGTCCCTTCACACCCAGTCCATCTTTGATCTCCACATGATGTTGAAAATGGCCCGGGTGACTGCGGCAGCACAGGTTTGGGGAATACGCCAGACCTGTGCCATGTACAACAACACTGAGAGTACCTCACACTTGATGGCGAGGTTTTTGCCCACAATGGAGAGCAACTGGTGCTCCCACTGCCCAGTTTCTGCCTCACTTTAGTGACACACTCTTCCCAAGACTTGGTGCACACCCCAGCCCCTTCAAACTAAATACCTAGCACCTTCAGCTGGTCGGTCCTGATGGTGAAGGGGATCGAGGATTGGTCGGCCCAGTTCCTGAAGAGCATGGCCTCGCTCTTGCCTTGGTTTACCTTGGCCCCCGAGGCACGTTCAAACTGGTCACATATGCACGTGAGTCTGTGCATGGACAGCGGATCCGAGCAGAAAACGGCGACGTCATCCATGTACAGGGAGGCTTTACCTGTAGGCCCCCACTGCCAGGAATAGTTACCCCTCTCAGGCTCGCATCCTTCCTGATGGACTCGGCAAATGGCTCTATGCAGCATACAAACAAGGCAGGGAGGAGAGGGCAGCCCTGCCTGATTCCAGATCTGACTGGGAAGCTATCTGATTCCCACCCATTGATTGAGACTGCACTGACAATGTTAGTGTAGAGCAGTCTGATCCAATTGCAGATTCTCTCCCAAAGCCCATTTTGCACAGGATATCCCTCATGTACGTGTGCGATATCTTGTCGAAGGCTTTCTCCTGGTCCAGGCTGATCAGGCAGGTATCCAACCCTGTGTCCTGCACGTAGGCGATCGTATCCCTGAGGAGTGCGAGACTCTCAGCGACCTTCCTGCCCGGTACAGCACAGGTTTGGTCAGGGTGAATCATCGACCCCAGAGCAGACCTGACCCGGTTGGCGATGACCTTTGACAAGATTTTGTAGTCTGTGTTTAACAGTGAGATTGGTCTCTAATTTTTAACTTCCTCCCTCTCCCCCTTCCGCTTGTAGACGAGGGTGATGATGCCTTTCCTCATGGATTCACTCATGGTACCTGCCTGAAGCATACTGACATACACCTCCAGCAGGTCCTGGCCAATCAAGTCCCACAGAGCGGAATAGAGCTCGACCGGTAAGTCGTCGCTTCCGGGAGTTTTATTCTTTTCGAAGGACTCGAGGGCCTTGGTCAGCTCGTCCAGAGATAGCGGCTGGTCCAGCCTCTCCCGTGTTCTGTCGTCTAAGACCCCCGTGATAGAGGACAGGAACGACTGGGAGGCCGCGCTGTTGGTCGGCTTCGCGTCATACAGACTGGCGTAGAAGGATTTACTGATCCTCATGACGTCAGCCTGAGATGACGTTACCGAGCCATCTTCTTCCTTCAGGCTGCTGAGCATGGAGCTCTCTTTGTGCACCTTCTGGAAGAAGAAACGTGAGCACGTCTCGTCCTGCTCCACCGAGCGGACCCGGGACCGGAAGATTATCTTGGAAGTCTACGAAGCAAAGAGTGAGGCTTGCTGGTCCTTCACCTCCTTGAGGTCCTCCGTGACACCTTTGAGGATGAAGAACCTCTTGATGTTCCCTTTTATTGTTTCCAACCAGTCCACTGGAAGCTCAAAAAGGGGCTTCACGGATCTCCAACCTGTGTAGTCTCTCTTGAGCACCTCAGTGTTTCCTGGGGTCAACAGCTTTGTGTTCAACTTCCACGTTCCCTTACCAGCCCGCTGCTCGTCCTGTAGGTGACAGTCGGCCAGCAGGAGGCAGTGGTTAGAGAGGAACACGGGCTTGACGTCGGTGGATCTGACCTAGAGCGTTCGGGACACAAACAGGTAATCTATCCTTGAGCGGATAGACCCTTCTGCCCGTGACCAGGTGTATCTATGCTGTGCTCCGTCTGCAGGGGTGCTGAAGACGTTGTGCAGCTCGGCATCTTTGACCATTTTCATCAGGGCTCTGGATGTGGCGTCCAGTTTACTGACCCCCCGCCGGATCGTCCATCTGCATCAATGTTCCAGTTGAACTCTCCGGCCAGAATGACCGGCCTGGACATAGCCAGCAACAGTGGAAGGTGCTGCAGGACGGCCAACCGTTCACTCTTACCCACTGGGGCGTACACATTAATCAGTCTCAGGGGAGCATTCCTGTACATGACGTCGGTGACGAGGAGGTGCCCGCCCACCACCTCCTTAACCTCGGAGATGGTGGAGTTGCCTCCTTGCAACAGGATACCCAGGCCTGAGGAGCGGTTATCATTGCCCCCTGACCAAACTGATGGCCCATGGGCCCACAAACTCGACCATCTCCTGTAGCTGCTGAGGTGCAGTATCCCACACTCCTGCAAAAACAGGACGTCGGCTTTAATGTTAGCTAGGAAAGCAAGTGTGGAAACACATCATGTGGAAGATTTAATGCTACGCATGTTAATACTGACAGTTGTAACCCCTATTTTAACAGTTTATGAGGTTACCATTGCCTGTTTACCGATGGTCCTGTCTCTGGGGCAGCTATCTGCATCCCCATGGTATAGGCGAACTGTTGGACTCTCACAGAGCTGAGGTGGTTGTCCGGCTCCTCGCTGGGCTCATTTGCCCGCTCTGGTGTCATCGGACTGAGACCAGGCTCCGCTGAGTCTAGTTCTGTCTCTGACAGTGGGGCTGCCAGGGGATCGCGGCTCCCAGTTACCTGGAGCTGTCGGGCAGTGGGCCTTACCGGGTGGCGGCTGGGCTTTACCATCATTTCCTGGGGGGGGGCATTCCCCTCCTTTTCCCCGTGGCACCCTGCCTCTTCTTTTGGTGATGACCATCCTACCGCCCCTCTTCACCATCTGAGGAGCTGCCTGTGTCCTCCCCTTGCAGCTGTTGTTTCCCTCTTTGCTGTGAAACTTTGGAGGCCGGGTGAGTTTCCCTTTTCCTGTTTTTCATCTACTTCCCCGCCTCCTTGGTTCCCTCCTCCTCCTCCATTGCCTCCATCTGTCCAGCTGGAGCTTGGGTCAGCTGCTGTCCCTCTACGCCGTCTGCCGCCTGCTCTATTCCAGGCTGTCCTTCCTCTTGGGTGCTGCCAGACGTTCCCCTAGCTGTCTTTCTCTGTATCTCATTGAACCCCTGTCACAAAGCAACAACACACATCTTCACTTAACCTTTTTTAAATGCACTGGACTATCCACTTCAAAGTGTGGGATATAGGAAAAGTAGGGTTACTTCTACAATTCTAATTACTTAAACAAAGTAAATCACACCAGTGTGTAATTGTTTTAGCCAAGAGCTGAGTCAACAAGAATGGAAACTATGTGGAGGAAATACATAATTGTTTTTGTATTAGCTAAAATTGTATGTCAGAATGAAACGTGACTGCAAAACAATGGTAGATATTACAGGCGAATAGATAAGATGCTGTGAGGGGAGGAAGTTAAGCTAGATACGCCTGTACAAACAGTAGGTACAAACATCTGTTTCCCACTTTTACAGAAACACAGGAACAAACCCCAATTAAAAGGGTCATAAGGATCAGTATGGTAGGGGAAGGTACAGATGGAGGGAGTAGATAATGGTGAAGAAAGGATATGCCTAACAATAACCCACAGTGGGATGAGGTCAAACAGCCTTGTGAGGCCAGAAATAAGCATTTTGTCACAGACAAGGCCGGATAAGGCAAGAGATAAACAGAAGTAATGGGGCCAGTCTTAGGGAAGTGAAAGATGTAAACAGGGGAGAAGCAATGAAAAAAAAAAGAAACCAAATTATATAAATATCGTGTATTAATTGAATTTAGTGTGTGTGTATGTCCCTTGCCTTGTAGACACGACATCACACCCTCTTGCAAGAGCAAAATAAAGGACACTACTGATTCAGATTTTGTCTCGGACTGCAATTATTGAAGTGTGTGAGCTTTGTTTCTCACAAAAGGGTTCTGACCTCATTAACATGCATGTAAACTAAACAAACATCTAGATATCTTATCACAGCCCCAACATCCCAAAAGAAACTCTAAAAATAATTAATTGTGCCATTTACACACCAAACATAATTTAAACTAAATGTACACATTGTTCTTAAAACCTGACTGATTTCCAAATCTTTAGATAAACTGGTAATTTCAGTTCAGACGGTTGCATTTATTCCACACTGATTTTCCTGAATCTGTGGTCAGGTGATTGCTACAGGCACATTTTTTCCGGTTTAAAACTGTTTTAGTCCACAAGGGCTCAGGTATTAAAACCTAATATGCATGTTGAAAACTGATAGTGCATATCTTATCACCATCATGGGAACGTAAGGACAGCTTTCCTGAAATATGAAGAGCAAAATGGCAGGATCTTATTATACAGTAGTTGGCACAGACATACATGGGAAAATATTGAGACAGGGGACCAAATATGGTTAAAGAGGTAGGCTTTGAAAAAATACCTGGAACAGAGAGATTTAAAGAGTTGCAGAGGTTTAAGGAAGGAATTCTAGAGCTCAAGACTTTGACAGCTGAAGGTACTGCTGGAACTGTGGGGACTGAGACCTTGTGTCACTTAAAACAAAACATTTTCTAATCAACCTGATCAGAGATGTTATTACACACCTCTGGAACAGGTGAGCCTTGAACCCAGGCCTCCTGCTCAGAGGTAGGGAAACCACCATTGCACCTCAAAAGCCATTGCGTATATTTAAGGCTGAGGTAGATCGATTCTTGATCAGTTGGGGAATCAAGAGTTATGGGGAAAGGGCAGGAAAGTGGATGTGAGGAATGTCAGATCAGTCACGATCCTATTGAATGGTGGGGCAGGCTCAAGGGGCTGAATGGCCTCTTGCTGTATCTGTTTTTAACTGAACCTGTGTCTCCCTCATCCAACCTTCATTACCTTGAGACAACATTCTTTTAACCAGTCTCACATTCTACCCTTTTGTAATTTGAATTCATCCAAAGTTCTGCTGCCCATGCCAAGTCTTGCACAAAGTCCCACTCAATCATTGTTCGCACTGTCCTCACTTTGATCCACATTGGCTCCTGGTCCTAAAATTTAAAAATTCTCATCTTTGTTTTCATACCTCTCCGTGTTCTTGCTCCCATTCACCTCTGTAATGATCCGTATGCTACACCCGAGAACTAGGATATAAACTCTTCACAACTGAAGTAGGTTGGGAAATGATGATTTTATGATGGTAGTGAACTGTTTCTCTCTCCTCAAATGCTGCCTGACCTGCTGAGTTTCTCCAGTATTCTATTTGTATTTCAGATCTCTAGCACCCACAATCGCAGACCTTTAATACAGCAGAGAGAGAGGTTCCTGTGTGTGTAGCTTGCATGAGCCAGGAGACTAACTGGGAGGTGTATTTGCAACCCTGTGTATATGTTGTACATGGAAGTCTTTTAAAGGAAAGGTACACATCTAACAAAGTATGTTGGGATGCCCAGAGGTAGTGAAAATCTTTCAGTGGAACCAAGAGAGTTTTATTGAATATAAATGTGTCAATATGTGGAAGCAAATGGAGAGCAGACTGGAGAAAGATTTCCTTCCACATATTTGTAAAAATTACTGACTCATGGGCTGTAGGCATTGTTGCCCAGAACTGCATCTGTTGCCTAGTTGTCCTTGAACTATGGCTTGCTCAGTCATTACAGAGTCAGCCACATTACTTTGGGTCTGGATTCACATGTAGGCAGTACCAGGTAAGGGCAGCAAATTTCCTTCCCTGCAGGAGATTAGTGAATGAGATGAGTTTTACAACAATCAGTGATGGCTTCACAATCAAACTTTCAAATCCTGATTTCTACTCACTTGTGTTTAGATGTGGGCAGTTGGTATATTGGGATTTAAACCCAGGTTCCCAGAGCCTTCGCCTGGGCTCAGCATTAGAAGACTCGGGTGTTATTACCCTATCCACCGTCACGTCTCAGATGTAATCACAACAGCAGGAACAATGAATACATGCTGGACATTTTCAGATTAAGATGTAATTTCCTCCATTTCACTGTTGGGAAAATTAAATATATTTGCCTTTGGCACTTCCGAAAATCCCATCCTCACCTCAGCCATGCGTCTCGGTTCAGAATCGCAATGAAATGTCTGAATCCTTCACCTGATTGTGAAGCACCTCAGGTTAGTCCCCTACTTCAATGGCGCTACATAAATGCAAGTTCTTGTTGATGTTATACGGCAACTTTTTAACATAGCAAAGTAACCTGGGATGTGATTCCTAATGAAGGTCTTTTGCCTGAAACGTCAATTTCCCTGCTCCTCGGATGCTGCCTGACCTGCTGTGCTTTTCCAGCACCACTCTGATCTAGACTCTAGTCTCCAGCCTCTGCAGTCCTCACTTTTGCCTATGTAACACAGTGGCCCAATCAAAACTAAATTAGCCGCTAACCAGTAATGCGGACATCGTAACCAATGTTACTAGCCCTCTGGGTTGTGAACAGGCCTGAGTCCATTGGCAAGTTGATTTCTTTGTAAATCAGAACGTAATGCTAGGGATAATGGGAAGCAGTGCTCGTCAGTCCAGGAAATGTCATGTTGGATCTTTAACATTACACCACTGTATGGGAATCATGTTTGTAAGCCCGAATCTTTGTAAGTCGAATGTTCATAAACCAGGGACCCCTGTAACCGTATTACTCGATTGAAATGAACTTGAAATATCAACGGGCACTGCTTTCTCCTGATGCTAGTGAAATTGGCAGTTCCTTACCACATCTCCAAAAGTAATCACTGGACTCAAAACGTTAACCGTGTTTCTCTCTTCACAGACATTGCCAGATCTGCAGAGTTTCTCCAGCAATGTCTGTTTCAGATCTCCAGTATCCACAGTTCTGTTTTTTTTATTTCTGTAATGGATCTTCTGACAAACAGAGCCTGCACCCATTGATGCGGTGTGGGATTGGGAACATTTCTGGGAGTTAAGTGACCTGCATGTACAGCCCACCACCCTCTGAGACCTCTGCATTCCTCCAGGTCTGACCTCTTGACAATCCCTGACCATTGTAACTATTGCAAGGTTAGAACTTAGAACTTAGAACATAGAACAATACAGCACAGAACAGGCCCTTCGGCCCACGATGTTGTGCTGAACATTTGTCCTAGCTTAAGCACCCATCCATGTACCTATCCAATTGCCGCTTAAAGGTCACCAATGATACTGATTCTACCACTCCCACAGGCAGCGCATTCCAGGCCCCCACCACTCTCTGGGTAAAGAACCCACCCCGACATCTCCCCTATACCTTCCACCCTTCACCTTAAATTTATGCCCCTTGTAACACTCTGTTGCACCCGAGGAAAAAGTTTCTGACTGTCTACTCTATCTATGCCTCTGATCATCTTATAAACCTCTACCAATCACCCCTCATCCTTCGCCATTCCAACGAGAAAAGGCCGAGCACTCTCAACCTATCCTCGTACGACCTATTCTCCATTCCAGGCAACATCCTGGTAAACCTTCTCTGCACCCTCTCCAAAGCTTCCACACCTTTCCTAAAGTGAGGTACAAGCTCTATTCACCTGAGTGGCAACTTTCAAAGATCTATGATCATAGACCCCAAGATCCCTCTGTTCCTCCACCTTACTAAGAACCCTACCGTTAACCCTGTATTCCGCATTCTTATTTGTCTTTCCAAAATGGACAACCTCACACTTGGTAGGGTTGAACTCCATCTGCCACTGCCCAGCTCTGCATCATATCTAAGTCCCTTTGCAGCCGACAACAGCCCTCCTCACTATCCACGACTCCACCAACCTTCGTATCATCTGCAAATTTACTGACCCACTCTTCGACTCCCCAAGTCATTAATAAAAATTACAAACAGCAGAGGACCCAGAACTGATCCCTGCGGAACTCCACTTGTAACTTAACTCCAGGCTGAATATTTACCATCTACCACCACTCTCTGACTTCGACCGGTTAGCCAGTTTTCTATCCAACTGGCCAAATTTCCCACTATCCTATGTCTCCTGACTTTCCGCATAAGCCTACCATGGGGAACCTTATCAAATGCCTTACTAAAATCCATGTACACTACATCCACTGCTCTACCCTCATCCACATGCTTGGTCAAAGAATTCTCCTCAAAGAATTCAATAAGATTTGTAAGGCAAGACCTACCCCTCACAAATCTGTGCGAATCAAGCAGTGTCTTTCCAGATACTCATAAATCCTATCCCTCAGTACCCTTTCCATTACTTTGCCTACCACCAAAGTAAGACTAAGTGGCCTGTAATTCCCCGGGGGTTATCCCTATTCCCTTTTTTGAACAGGGGCACAACATTCGCCACTCTCCAGTCCCCTGGCACCACCCCTACTGACAGTGAAGACAAAAAGATCATTGCCAACGGTTCTGCAATTTCCTCTCTTGCTTCCCCCATAATCCTAGGATATATCCCAACAGGCCCGGGGGACTTTTCTATCCTCAAGTTTTTTAAAATGCCCAACACATCTTCCTTCCTAACAAGTATCTCCTCGAGCTTACCAGTCGTTTCATACTCTCCTCTTCAACAATACGGTCCCTCTCATTTGTAAATACTGAAGAAAAGTACTCATTCAAGACCTCTCCTATCTCTTCTGACTCAATACACAGTCTCTCACTACTGTCCTTGATCGGATCTACCCTCGTTCTCATCATTCTCATGTTTCTCACATATGCATAAAAGGCGTTGGGGTTATCCTTGATCCTACCCACCAAAGAGTTTTCATGCCCTCTCTTAGCTCTCCTAATCCCTTTCTTCAGCTCCCTCCTGGCTATTCTGTATCCCTCCACTGCTCTGTCTGAACCCTGTTTCCTCAACCTTATGTAAGCCTCCTTCTTCCTCTTTACAAGACATTCAACCTCCCTCGTCAACCAAGGTTCCCTCACACGACCATTTCTTTCCTGCCTGACAGGTACATACATACCAA
>NC_057734.1:929832-941135 GCF_004010195.1 Chiloscyllium plagiosum | reverse complement strand
CCCTGGGGTTGGGGAGTCCAGAACTAGAGGGCATAGGTTTAGGGTGAGAGGGGAAAGATATAAAAGGGGCATAAGGGGCAACTTTTTCACACAGAGGGTGGTACGTGTATGGAATGAGCTGCCAGAGGATGTGGTGGAGGCTGGTACAATTGCAACATTTAAGAGGCATTTGGATGGATATATGAATAGGAAGGGTTTGGAGGGATATGGGCCGGGTGCTGGCAGGTGGGACTAGATTGGGTTGGGATATCTGGTCGGCCTGGACAGGTTGAACCGAAGGGTCTGTTTCCATGCTGTACATCTCTATGACTCTATATCTTCATTTGTCTAAGCTTTCATTCCATAAACCTCTCTGCCTCTGCACTCCCCATTCCTGTTTTAAAAGCCTCTAAACCCTACCTGTTCGAGCAATCTTTCAGACATCTTAATTTCCATCTCCTTATCTGTCTCGGTGGCAAACTTTGCTTGACTGTGAAGTAACATTTTGTGTCAACAGTGCTACATAAATATAAGTTATTGTTGGTTGCAGGAATGCATTAAAGGAGGAGGGAGTGATTAAAAGAAAGACAGGTTTATGGAGAAAGTTCCAGAACCTACAATTTGGTTTGCCCTTGCACAGAATTGTTAATGACTATGTTCTTCTGTGTTTCTTTTTGAACAATCCTTATATTATGCAAGCAATTATAATTAAACGGTGCTTCCAATCTTCTAATTATTCTGAGCTGCTAATCAGTAGTTTGATCTCAGAATTGAATTGCACCAGTTAGTGTGTTGTACTGACCATGTTTGCACACTGGAATTGGCAGTACAGAATATAGTCAAAGAGTGTGGTGCTGGGAAAGCACAATAGTCAGGCAGCATCTGAGGAGCAGGAGAATCAACCCTTCCTGATGAAGGGTTTCTGCTCAAAATGTCAATTTTCCTGCTCCTCGGATGCTGCCTGACCTGCTGTACTTTCCCAGCACCACTCTCTTCAGCTCTGATCTCCGGCATCTGCAATCCTCAGTTTCTCATAGTACCAAATATAGTGAAATGAAAACAAATTAATAAAATTGTAGTAACAAAAAACTTCAGCAAGACAAGGATGGTAGTCTGAATTGGAATAATTATTTTTGTTATTCATTACCTTTGATGTCCAAGCTGAAATAACTGCTCAGAGGCAATATCCTATCACCAAGCCACCCTTTACGTACACAGTACACAGTACACAGTACACAGTACACCGGCTGAGGCCAGTCAGCTCAGAGTCAGTCCCTGAACTGTGAAGATTCTAATGTCTTGGTTATATTTTTTTCTCCTTTTTTTTTGACTTTTTTCTTTTTTTTCCTCATAATTTAGCCGGTTCAGGAATCGGGTTCGACCCTACCCCAAAAAAATAGAAACCAATAGCAGCACTCACACACTGACTGTAGCACCAACCAGCACAGAATCAGTGCCTTAAACTGAGGAGACTCTAAATCTCCTGGTTTATATTTTATTAAACAAATTACAAAACAGTTTACAAAAAAAAAACATTGCCAGCTGTACCCAAAAGACAGCAATTTTACAAGGGAGAGGAGCAGCAAAGCTAGGACCCGAACCCTACCGTTCAACTAATTTACAGGAAGAGGAGGACAAACCTCAAATCCCAGTTCCACATATGACAAGACAGTGACAATGACATTTGTACATTAGACAATACCGTTACATACAAAAGTGATGATAAACACTTCCTTTTTTATTTTTATTTTTTTTATTAACCCCCACACTACCACTTAACTGCGGTAGTGCTTAACGCTTCTGTTTATTTTTTTTTCTTTCTTTTCTTTTTTTCTCTTTAACCCCCACACTACCACCTAAGTGCGGTAGTGCTTATTACATTCCTGTGTATATATATTTTTAAAAAAAATTTTTTTTTTTCTTTTCTCTTTTTCTTTTCTCTTCAGCACCCATGGTGTGTGTGTGCAGGTGTGAGACACAGTGGAAGACACAAAGTGCACCAATCTTTATTCAATTTCCACCACCAGGAAGATAGGAAAACACCCAGGTGGCCAGTGACAAACACTACCCTTCACAGCAAGGGACAGTGCTGTGTGATCAAAACAGTGAAGGGGAGGGTAGGGACTAAATCAAAATAGAGTTGGAGGGAGAAATGATGCACTCCACTCCCTGCGGCGCCCACCTCTCCCTGAACAACTCCAGGGTGTTGGTCGACACCGCGTGCTCCTTCTCCAAGGACACCCGGGCCCAAACGTAACCGCGGAAGAGGGGCAGGCAGTCGGACACCTGTTTATTTTTTTTTTCGCAAGTGTGAAACACAGTGAAAGACACAAAGTGCACAAATCTTTATTCAATTTCCACCACCAGGAAGACAGGAAAACACCCGGGTGGCCAGTGACAAACACTGACCTTCACATCAAAGGACAGTGCTGTGTGATCAAAACAGTGAAAGGGAGGGTAGGGACTAAATCAAAATAGAATTGGAGGGAGAAATGATGCACTCCACTCCCTGCGGAGCCCACCTCTCCCTGAACAACTCCAGGGTGTTGGTCGACGCCGCGTGCTCCTTCTCCAAGGACACCCGGGCTCCAACGTAAAAACTGGAGTTTTTCTCCCGAGAAGAAATGAAATTGAATTGAGATACAATTGATGTGTATGAAATTATAACATGTTTAGATACGATGCACAAGAAAGAAAAACATTTCCATTAGCTGATGGCATGATGATTCATGGAGATAGAGTTGAAGATTTAGGTAAGAGTTTGTGGGCGGCACGGTGACTCAGTGGTTAGCACTGCTGCCTCACAACACCAGGGACTCGGGTTCGATTCCAGCCTCGGGCAACTGTCTGTGTGGAGTTTGCACATTCTCCCTGTGTCTGCGTGGGTTTCCCCTAGGTGCTCCGGTCTCCTCCACGGGACAAAGATGTGCAGGTTAGGGTGGATTGGTTGTGGTGTTACAGGGATAGGGTGGGGTGATGGGTCTGGGTGGGATGCTATTTGGGAGGTGTGGACCTGAATGGACCTGACAAACCCAAAGGCCTGCTTCCACACTGTGGGGATTCTACAAGCTGTTGGGTGGATTTGAGACAGACCTTTACTCCCCAACTGGTCCATGCTGCCATTTGTGTTACGTGTATGCCTCCTCCCCTCCACATTGCATCTTAGCTTCTGGCTTCTTTCACCAACTGAGCAGGAGACCCGGCTTCTTCTTAGAAACACTTTTTATCAGCTGACAGCAGAAATGCATAAAGACACCATATTCTAACAATGTGTAAAGATGCAGTTAATATTCTTCACTGCACAGCGCAGTGTAACTATCTGAAACAAGAACAGCTCCCTTGAGCCTCCTCTAGCAATCTATTAGATTACGACTGATCTGAAGTGTGACTTCTTGAGAACGTATATCTTCAAATTGCAAGCTGTGCTGTCTTGGTGGCATTGACTGAACGAATAAGGGCTAAGGGCAATGAAAAATATAACGGCCTAATCCCAGCTTCACTGCAATGCTGTTTAAGAAAACTAATTAAGTAATTATTAAAGCTGTGACCCAGGGTCTGAAATCCTGGTCTCTACGTGCAACAGTCTATTTCAAAAGATAATTCTAGCTGGACAGAAAACAATTCTACTCAACTGATTCACAGATAAGGCCAAGTACTTAGGTAAGAGGGTCTCCAAGGATTTGCAAATCACAGACTAATTGCTACATGGTCATTTAGCCACAGGATGAGACCATTCAGCCCCTCATAGAAACAGGAGCAGATCACTCAGCCCCTCCAGCTGTTCAGCTATTCAGTGTGGTCATGACTAATCTTTATTCAAACTCCATTGACCCACCTTGACTCAGACTGATGTATCTGACTTGTAGAAAATGAGGATTGCAGATGCTGGAGATCAGAGTCAAAAAGTGTGACGCTGGAAAAGCACAGCCAGTCAGGCAGCATCTGAGGAGCAGGAGAGTCGAGGTTTTGAATGTAAGCTCTTCATCAGGAATGTGCCTGACTGGTGCCTTGTCGATGGTGGAGTTAGGAGGTGAATTACCCACCACAGAATTCTCACCCTGTCACCTCCTCCCGTAGCCACTGTACTGATGTGGCTGGTAGAATTCAATTTCTGGTCAATGGTAACTCCAGAAAGTAGATAGTGGGGAGTTCAGTGATTGCATTAAATATCCAAGGGTGATGGATAGATTTTCTCTTGTTGCAGATGGTGATTACTTGGCACGAATATTGCTTACTACATTTTAGTTCCTATGCAACAGTTGATGGTGGTACTGGGCAAATCACATACTAGATGCCCTGCATTGATAAACCCTAAGATTGATTTCTTCAGTTTGGTTGCTATGGCAAAGAATAACTGAACACATTCGCATTAGGCTGTCCAAGCTCTTTAACTTCTCCAGTATTAACTGCAACTTGGATGGCACAATTGCTCAGTGTTTAGATTAGATTAGATTCCCTACAGTGTGGAAACAGGCCATTCAGCCCAACAAGTCCACACCGACCCTCCGAAGAGCAACCCATCCAGACCCATTCCCCTTGACTAGTGCACCTCACACTATGGGTAGTTTAGCATGGCCAATTCACCTAACTTGCACATCTTTGGACTGTGGGAGGAAACTGGAGCACCCGGAGGAAACCCACGCAGATATGGGGATAACGTGCAAACTCCACACAGACAGTCGCCCGAGGCTGGAATCGAACCTGGGACCCTGCTGCTGTGAGGCAGCAGTTCTAACCACTGAGCCACGTTGCCACCAGTTTAACACTGCTGCCTCACAGCACCAGGGTCCCAGGTTCGATTCCACCCTCAGGTGACTGTCTGTGTGGAGTTTGCACATTCTCCCTGTGTCTGCGTGGGTTTGCTCCAGTTTCCTTCCATGGTCCAAAGGTTTGCAGGTTAAGGTGAATTGACCGTGGGAAATTACCCCCATAGTGTCCAGAGATTTGTAGGTTGGGTATGTTGCCCATGGGTTAGTGTAGGGGGGTGGGTCTGGATAGGATGCGCTTCAGAGGTCGAGTGGATCTGTTGGACGGAATGGCCTATTTCAACACTGCGGGGATTCTGCCAATCACAAGCATCAAGAAACTTGCACCCTCAGTTTTAACTTACACTTGGATGAAAATTTGTACATATTTGACATGAAAAGACTCTCTGCACATACCCACCTTCAAAAGCCAATGGAGCCAGATTCTGGAACATACAAATGAATTATATTTTAGTATTTGCTTGGCAGAGCAGCAGGGAGAGAAGAAAACAATGCATTTGTAACAGCGAGGACTGAAATACTCTCTCTCTCTGTCTCTATTAACTTATCAACATTTTGAAACCAATGCCAGTGATAAGACAAGCAGAGAATAACCCGTTCATTTAGAATCCAATGATTAAACAAACTTCATTATTGCTGAGGATAGTAAGAATCAAATAAACAGCCTCGGTCTCAAGTTCAACTATAACAAATCAACGACATTAAGAACTTTTTAAACTACATTTTCTTGATTTCCCTTTTTGTACTGGCCCCACCCACTTCTTAAGATCTGAAACTGTTGGTTTGATGCTGTGGTTTATTATTTTTTTCTTAGGATTCAAAGGTAATAAAATTCTTCTTTGTTTCACTCAACTCACATCTTCAATTTGATCTGGTGAACTACATTTTTAATTGCAGTGTGATAAATAGAAATATACTTTTTGTTACAACTCTAAGGTTAAGATTAAAGTTATGGTTAAGGTTTGGGTTAGTGTTTGAGTTAGGGTTAGGATTAGGGTTAAGATTAATATTAGGATTAGGTTTAATGTCAGTGTTAGTGCGAGGATTTAGGTTAGGGTAAGGTAACATTTGAGGTAAAGTGTTGCGGTTAGCTTTAATATAAGAGTTTGAGCAAGGGTTGGGGTTGAGGTTAGAGTTAACGTTAGCATTATGATAAGGTTTAGGGTTAAGTTTAGTTTGGTCAGGATTAGGCTTATGTTTAAGATTAGAGTTAGGATTAGGATTAGAGTTGGTAAGGGTCAGGATATTGGTTCAGTTTAAGGTAAAAGTAAGGTTTGACAGAGTGGAGATGTTTTCCACTGGTCAGGGAATTTGCAACACAGGATATAGTCTTGGTACAGGGACTGGACATCTATGACTGGGATGGACTGATGTTTCTTTACCTAAATGCTGTGATTCTTTAAAATTCTCTTCCCCTAAATGTTTCAGATGCTCCATCATTCATACACTTAACGCTGATACAGATTTCTGAGGAATCGAGCGGTGCACGGAGTGGACAGGAAGATGAAGATAAAGTTCTAGTTTAGCTGTGATCATATTGAGTAATGGAGTCGGCTCATTTTAATCAGACTTCATCTTGTCTACAGTACCACCCTGTATTCTTATGTCTCCCTTGGATCTAAAAGGGCAACTCACACTGATTTTTATCAACGGGCTGTTGACATTTAGCTTGAGGCATTGGTTTGATGTTGCTGAACAAACTTACTTCCAGTCAGGAGTTTAATATTAATGTTATACACCAACAGCTGCTAGAAATAATGCTGATTGATGATAATCTGCTTCTTACTCTGTCTTCCTTTAAACCCAGATTGGCTTGTGTTGTTTAACAAGCCCCATGACTTCACTCTGGACCTTGCTGTGATGTGAGGAGAGTGACAATTTTTTTTTTATTTTAAAACAACTTATTACTCATTTTATTTAAACAGAAAGCTCCAGTCTGTGACTGTTCAAGATTAATTCACACAACCGTTGAGGCTACTTAAGGAGAATACACAACAAGTCGACTTGGATTCATTCTAATATGCATTTAAAATCTGACATCTGTGTAAGCACACTCTCCAAGGTTCCTGTAGCAAAGAGGCTGTAAGGATAATGAAGATCGCTTATGTTAGCACTCTGACACTACAGTGCGGTCAGAACAGCTTATCAACGTGGGAATAGGCGGTCTTAGCGACAGCACAGATTTGTAGTTGAAAACTCAAGTCAGGATCAACTCAAGCACCAAAAGGATGTAAACGCTTCTGTTACACTCTCTCTAAGGGAGGCATTGTGGTATGTCATTGTTTACATCGGCATTGTCCTTTAGAAAGGGGAATGGAGCAATTAATATTCCGAGTGTAGAAATGAGGAGTGGAATCACACAGTACAAAAGAGGCCCTTTGGCCCAGTGAGTTTGTACCAAATAAAATACTCCCTATACCAGTCCCAAATAAAATACTCCCTATACCAGTCCCACTTTGCCACACTGGGCCCATAGCCTTGAATGTTAGGACATTTCAAGTGGCTCATCCAAGTACTTTCTAAAGGTTGTGAGGCTTCTAGCCCCAGACAGTGCATTCCAGATTCTGTTATCTCAAATCTCCTGTAAAACTCCTGCTTAAAATTATTGCCTCCTTGTTATTGACTCTTCAACTGAGGGGAACAGCTGCTTCCTGTTCCCCCTGTCCACGTCCCTCAGAATCTTATACACCTCTATCAGGTCCCCCCCTCAGCCATTTCTGCTCTAAAGATAAAAGCCCGAGCTTATCCTGCCTCCCTTCATCGCTGAAATGGTCCATCCCAGGCAACATCCTGGGGAATCCCCTCTGCATTCCCTCCAGTGCAATCACACCCTTCCTGTAATGTAGGGATCAGAACTGCATATATATCATAGGTCTAAATTTTCACTTGGTCAGATGCAGACTAATGGGGTATTAGGAGTTTAAAGCTGAAGTTGAGAGCCCTCAATAACATAGAACTTAGAATATAGAACAGTACAGCACAGTACAGGCCCTTTGGCCCTCAATGTAGTGCCGATCTTTTATCCTACTCTAAGATAAAACTAACCTACATACCCTACATTTTACTAACATCCACGTGTCTCTCCGAGAGTCGCTTAAATATCCCTAATGTATCTCTCTCTACTACTACCACTGGCATTGCATTCGACACGCCCACCACTCTCTGTGTAAAAAACCTACCTCTCCCCTAAACCTTCCACCAATCACCTTAAAATTATGCCCCCTCGTGATAGTCATTTCAGCCTGGGGAAAAGGTCTCAGACTATCCACTCTATCCATGCCCCTCATCATCTTGTTCACCTCTATCAAGTCACCTCTCATCCTTCTTCACTCCAAGGAGAAAAGCCCTAGCTCCCTTAATCTTTCTTCATAAGACATACCCTCCAGTCAAGGCAGCATCCTGGTAAATCTACTCTGCACCCTCTCTAAAGCTTCCACATCCTTTCTATAATGAGGAGACCAGAAATGAACACAATATTCCAAATGGGGTCTAACCAAGGCTCAATATTCTTAAAATTTAACCTATTGCTCTAATCACAGCAGGTCAGGCAGCATCAGAGGAGCAGGAGAATCGGTGTTTCGGGCAGGTTCCTGATGAAGGGCTGATTGATTTTCCTGCTTCTCAGATGTTGCATGACCTGCTGTGTATTTACACACAGATGTAATTACACACCTCTGGAGCAGGTGTGACTTGAATCTGGGCCTCATGGTCCAGGGTAGGGACACTACCCCTGAGCCCCGTTAATTTCCCATCTTGCTGCTGAATGATCTGTTGTACCTCACATTGGGTCTACATTGGACACACAAAGTGTCTGCTTTCTCCAATAGAGTCATAAGGTCATACAGTATGGAAATAGACGCTTCAGCCCAACCAGTCCATGCCGACCATAATCCCAAACTAAACTAGTCCCACCTGCCTGCGCTTGGCCCAGATCCCTCCAAACCTTTCATAATCAGGACCTTATTTAAATTTGAAATGTTGTAACTGTATCCACATCCACCACTTCCTTTGGACATTCATTCCACTCTTGAGCCATTCTCTTTGTAAGAAAGGTTATCCCCATGCCCTTTTTCAATCTTTCTCCTCTCATGTTAAAAAATATGACCCCCTAGTTTTGAGCACTCCTGCCTGAGGGAAAAGATGTTTGCTATTGCCCTTATCTATTCCACAAGGTCATCTCTCAATCTCTTACACTTCAGTGACAACAATCCTAGCCTATCCAGCCTCTCCTTTTAACTCAAACCTGGCAATATCTTGGTTAATCTCTTCTGAACCCTCTCCAGTTTAATAATAACAGGGCGACCAGAAGTGCATACTGTACTCCAGAGGAAACCTCATCAATAAATGCCCCTTTTAGGATTGGAATTTGGATCCAATTAGGACTCTCTTGCCATTTTCATCTCGCACCCACTCAGTACCCTCAATGCAAAGATACTCCAGGCCACACTGTCTCTGCCAAGTTAACACACCTGCCTCATTCTTTCCAACCCCACTGGTCATCTTCTTGCCCACTGCCCATCTTCTTGCCCACTGCCCAGCCTGCTGGACTAGTCGGTGTGGTCCCAGTCAATCGTCCTTGCTGTGGCCTGGAGCTGATGAGCTGCCCTTCCTGACGGACTGGTCAAACTTGACCAGTCTCCTGTGAGGACTGCAGATGCTGGAAATCAGAGTCAAAAAGTGTGGCGCTGGAAACGCACAGCCAGTCAGCTAGCATCCGAGGATGAAGAGAGTCGATGTTTCAAGCATATGCTCTTCATCATTCCTGATGGCGGGCTTATGCTCGAAACACCAGCTCTCAAACTCCTGACCTCCTGTGCTTTTCCAGTCTCCTGTGCACAAGCCAAAAATCAACCCAGATTATCTTTGAATAGGAACCTTCTTTGGAGCAGAGATGGCTGAGGGGGGACCCAATAAAGGTGTGTAAGTGTCTGAGGGACATGGACATAGAACATAGAACATAGAACATAGAACATAGAACATAGAACATAGAACATAGAAGAATACAGCGCAGTACAGGCCCTTCGGCCCTCGATGTTGCGCCGATCCAAGCACACCTAACCTACACTAGCCCACTATCCTCCATATGCCTATCCAATGCCCGCTTAAATGCCCATAAAGAGAGAGAGTCCACCACTGCTACTGGCAGGGAATTCCATGAACTCACGACTCGCTGAATAAGTGTCATCGAGGTGACTCTGTTCCACAACCTGGGCTAGCCTACCCTTCACAGATCCAGCAAGACACAAGTGGAAGGAAGTCGTGCTGAGTCTCATATCATGGAGCCTGAAGCTGCTTTATTGCCTGCGTCTCACCCTGGAAACTGTGCCTCACCCCACTCCTATTCAATCCTGCCTCCCTACCCACATACTCTGAACATTTGGTCACCTCCATGTGGATGTCCATGCTAGGGCTGTGACTCAGGTAGGGGCTTCAGAATAGTGTTTTTCATTTTGGTTTCAACTCCACTCTATTTCCCATCCACTCGATACTGCGGCATGTATCATACTGACACTTCCAGGTGAAGGTTGTTACTGATTAATGTTGTAAGGTCAACTTATTGTTCATGTAAACACACATCCAGATGTATTGGAAACAACTGGAAGAAACAAGCAAATGTATTCAAAAGCAAGACTTACACAAAAATAATCAATAAAACCAATATAACAAAATATGACTATTGCAACTGATGAATACACAAATGAATTAATCAATAACATTTATAGACAGATTTGTAAATGACACACTGGTAAAGTTAAACATTTATAAATTAATAAACAGACACAAAGAATGCATTTAATATTAACACAGCTATAACTGCATTGGTAACAAACAGAACGCACAAAGCAGTTTGAAATAATACTTACAGTGTAGTTCATTAAATATGAAAGAGATACCTTGACCTAGCTGGTGGACTGTTTATATTTTATTTGAAAAATGTGGTGCTGGAAAAACACAGCAGGGCAGGCAGCATCCGAGGAGCAGGAGAGTCGACGTTTCAGGCATAGGCCCTTCTTCAGGGCTCATATTTTATGTATGTATATAATATATGATACATATATAATACATATGTATCATATATTATACACACACACATAAATAATGTATGTATTGTGTATGTACATTACCTATGTAGATTAATATGTAACAGACACAGTAGCCACCGAATATGAGACAGCAATTTGAAGGAGCCATGATGATGATCCAGGCTGTCTGGTTACAGGCCCATTAGCCTCTGAGAAGGGATTGGAGGGTTAGATTCCTCACCTTTAACTGGGCACATGACTACACCTGGGGAGCAGATAGGAATATACTTACCGGTAAAAGTGCTTACCGGTAGCGGGCAGCGGTGTTTTTTTTTCTCTTTCACTCTCTCTTCACAGAAAGAGCGGGAGCACCAGGGGGAAGTGACGACGACCAGAGGGGCAGCCGGGAAGGAAAGCGGTGAGTATTTATACTCACCCTTCGAAGCCGCCGGTCATCTCCAGTGCGAGCAGCAGCGAAGGTAAGACCGTTTGGTTTTAAAAGTGCTTACCGGTAGCGGGCAGCAGTGTTTTTTTT
>NC_057734.1:925617-928920 GCF_004010195.1 Chiloscyllium plagiosum | reverse complement strand
CCCCAGCTATAACTCTTGCCCTGTCGTGCACTTTTATCCCTCTCCATCACTAGAGTAAAGTCACCGAATTGTGGTCACTGTCCCCAAAGTGCTCACCTACCTCTAATTCTAACACCTGGCCTGGTTCGTTACCCAGAACCAAATCCAGTATGGCCTCACCTCTTGTTGGCCTATCTACATATTGTGTCAGGAAGCCCTCCTGCACACATTGGACAAACACTGATCCATCTAACGAACTTGAGCTATAGCTTTCCCAATCAATATCAGGAAAGTTAAAGTCCCCTATAACAACCACTCTATTACTTTCACTCTTCTCTTGAATCTTCCTCGCAATCCTTTCTTCTACGTTTCTAGGACTATTAGGAGGCCTGTAAAAATCTCCTAACAGGGTGAGCTCACCTTTCCTATTCCTAACCTCAGCCCAAACTACCTGAGATGGCGAGTCTTCATCCATCGTCCTTTCCACAGCTGTAATACTATCTTTGACAAGCAATGCCACACCTCCCCCTCTTTTACACCCACCTCTGACCCTACTAAAACATTTAAACCCTGGAACCTGCAACAGCCAATCCTGTCCCTGTTCTACCCATGTCTCCGTAATAGCCACAACATCGAAGTCCCAGGTGACAGGGGACAGGAAGCAGCTGTTCCCCTCCGTCAAAGGATTAATAACAAGGAGGCGATAATTTTGGACTGAGGGTAGGATTTTAGAGGGGATTTGAGGAAACAGGCATGGTTCCTGCTTGTTTAACCTCCTGCCTAATGAAGCATTATTGAAATGTGTTCACTGTTGTATTGTAACAACACCTGCGTACACAGCAAGATCCCAAGCAGTAATAAACAGAAAATCTGTTGTCATCTGTGCTGTTGCTTGAGGGATGAACAGTGGCTGAGGAATCTGCGGAGAGCTCTCTTCCGAAATTGTGCTGTTTCATCAAATGATCTTAAACAGTAATTAAATAGCAATTTGAGAGAATTAGAGAAAGCTGCACTGAGGATTATTGTATGAAATAATGCCAAATCTCCCAAACTATGACAGCACTAAAGGTTACTGAAAATTTTGTTTTACAAAATGCAAAATTAAAAGATACCGAAGATAGTTTAATCCTAGGTGATGGGGTTTTGTATACGAGAGGCAAGGGATTTGAAATGCCCTGCATCTTTGTTAGGGCTGGGATGGAAATATACTGATGTGGTGCTTCAGTCACTGCACCTTGTTGCAAGGTATTGGGTAAATGATGTCTATTAAATATATTGGTATCCCATTTAGATATAGTCATCAAGAGCAGCACACCCCACTGGTTTCTCAGGAACCAGTCATAGTCTTGAAGCTTCTCAGTGTTGGCATGAACAGCAGTTTGTCAGACCCCCTCAGTCACTGTACCATCAGCTGCTGATCTGTCAGGCGCTGCCTGGTGTCTCACAATAACAACAGGATCCTGAATTAATGCAGCTCCTTGAATGGAAATGACTATCCCAAGGCTGCTTCTGCAATCAGAATGTAAACTGATGTTGTACTGTGAAAGAAGAGAAAAGAAACAAAGAAAGGTCTTGTCTTTTTTTTGCATCTCCCCTCAGCCCAGACGGTCCCTAAGCCTTTCCAGCAGCCGCTGAACTGGGTCTCCAATGTAATCACTGCTGTAAGATAGAAGAACCAAAGCATTGCATGTTCATACTTACAGCACAGAATGAGCCCCATCAGCCCATCAAGTCTATACTGGCTCTTCAAAAGAGCTACTCAGTTAGTCCCATTTCCTGCTCTTCCTCCCACAGCCTCTTCATTTGCTGTGCTTTGGAGAATTTAACCAATTCTGTTTTGAATTCAGCGCAGTATCACTCCACATGGTAACCACCTCTTACAGAAAAATGTGATACCTCAAGTCTCTTTACTACCACAGCAGCTGCTGCAATTTCATGGGATATGATTTGATTGGATTTATTATTGTCACATGTACCAGGATACAGTGAAATGTATTGTTTGCTTGCCATCTAGACAAACCATACCATACATAACTACATCAGGGTCATAGAACACAATGCAGAATACAGTATTACAGGTACAGAGAAGATGCAGAGAAAGATCAACTCTAATATATGAGAGGTCCGTTCATAGTTCTGATAACAGCAGGGAAGAAGCTGTACAATTCAAACGGTTGTATCTTCTGCCTGACGGAAGAGGGTGGAGGTGAATATAACTGGGGTGCGAGGGGTCTCTGATTATGTTGGTTGCTTTCCCGAGGCAGTGGGAAGTATAAACCGAGTCAATGGATGGGAGGCTGGTTTGTGTGATGGGCAGTGATGTGTTCACAATTCTCTGTAGTTTCTTGGGGTTTTGGACAGAACAGTTGCCATACCAAGCTGTGATGCATCCAGATAGGATGTTGTCTATGGTGCATCTATAAAAATAGGCCAGCCATGCCAAATTTCCTTAGCCTCCCGAGGAACATAGAACATAGAACATTACAGTGCAGTACAGGCCCTTCAGCCTTCGATGTTGTGCCGACCCATCATACCAATCTGAAGCCCATCTAACCTACACTATTCCATGTACGTCCATATGCTTGTCCAATGACGATGTAAATGTACTTTAAGTTAGCGAATCTACTACCGTTGCAGGTAAAGCATTCCATACTCTTACTACTCTCTGAGTAAAGATAGTTGTCATGGTCAAACAGACCCCAGCACCAAGGATATATTTCCCTCCCCTCCCCTATCAGCATTCCGTAGAGACCACTACCGTTGCAGGTAAAGCATTCCATACTCTTACTACTCCCTGAGTGAAGAAACTACCTCTGACATCTATCTATCTATATCTATCACCCCTCAATTTAAAGCTATGCCCCCTCGTGCTCGCTGTCACCATACTTGGAAAAAGGCTCTCCCTGTCCACCCTATTAAGTCACCTCTCAACCTTCTTCTCTCTAACAAAAACAGCCTCAGGTCCCTCAGCCTTTCCTTGTAAGACCTCCCCTCCATACCAGGCCACATCCTAGTAAATCTCCTCTGCACCCTTTCCAAAGTTTCCGCATCCTTCTTATAATACGGTGACCAGAACTGTACATAATTCTCCAAATGCGGCCGCACTAGAGTTTTGTACAGCTGTAGCATAACCTTATGGTTCCAGAACTCGATCCCTCTCTTAATAAAAGCTAAAACACTGTATGTCTTCTTAACAACCCTGTCAACCTGGGTGGCAACTTTCAAGGATCTGTGTACCTGGACACCGAGATCTCTCTACTGATCTACACTACCAAGAATCTTACCATTAGCCCAATACTTTGCATTCCGGTTACTCCGACCAAA
>NC_057734.1:915453-925441 GCF_004010195.1 Chiloscyllium plagiosum | reverse complement strand
TGACGAACAGCAGTGGGCCCAACACCGACCTTTGCAGTACACCACTGGTAACTGGACTCCGGGATGAACATTTCCCATCAACCACCACCCTGTCTTCTTTCAGCAAACCAATTACTGATCCAAACTGCTATATCTCCCACAAACCCATTCTTCAGCATTTTGTACAATAGCCTACTGTGGGGAACCTTATTGAACGCCTTGCTGAAATCCATATACACCACATCAACCGGTTTACTCTCATCTACCTGTTTGGTCACCTTCTCAAAGAACTCAATAAGGTTTGTGAGGCATGACCTACCCTTCACAAAACCGTGCTGACTATCCCTAATCAAATTATTCTTTTCTAGATGATTATAAATCCTATCTCTTATAACCTTTTCCAGCATTTTACCAACAACTGAAGTAGAGCCATTGGGGTGCTTTCTTGATCGTAGCATCAACATGGATGTTACAGTCAAGAAACTTTCAGCTCTCAGCCAGTGATACAGACTCGGGCGTGTCCTCCACTCCACTTCCTGAAGTCAAACAGCAGCTCCTTTGTTTTGCTGATGTTGAGGGAGAGATTACTGTTGTCTTCAACTACTTAATTTGCTTAAATTAATCAAAGGAATTGTGGAACTGAAAGCTCGTCTGATAAATGATGACCATGACAACTATCTAGATTATTGTGAAAAAAAAACCCATCTAGTTCATTAAAGCCCCTTCAGGAGGGGAGTCTGCTGTCCCACAAGTGACTCCTGACCCACAGCAATGGGGATGACTCTTAACTGCCCCTTGGAATGGTCCAGCCAGTCACTCAGTTCAGGGACAATTAAGGGTGAACCACAGATGCTGGCTTTGCCAGAGAGGCCCATATCCCATGAAAGTACAACTGATCAAAAAACTGTAACAAGACACTCTCCTGCTACTTGATCTTTCCTTTTAACTTCACCAGATCCCATGGTTCCCATCATGTGATCTCTGTAACATCCCCGGCCATCCCCAGTCAAAACCAATCTACTCACTGCTTGATTGTGACCGTGCTCCACGGTTTTCCTTGGTTTGATGGTAGGGATATGCAGGAACCCTGTGCTATTCTTACATCACTCCCCTCTCCCCAGTTTTATGTAAGTTGTTACTTACAAGAAAAGAAATATTTGTTTCAGCAGGAATTGAAACAGAGATTCACTAGAGAGGATCCTCTGGCAAAGTGATTGGCTCATGAGGAGAAACTGAATAGGCCAAATATTCATTGGCGTTAAGAAAAATAAGAGTTGATCTCATTGATAAATGTAAAATTATTGAGGGGCTTGAGTAGTTAAATGCTGAGAGTGACCTAGACCCAGCTGCAGAATTCAGAAGCCAGAATAAAGTTACATATACAATTGAGATGTCAAAAGATGCCTTCACCCCAGAGTGTGGTGAGTCTGTGGAATTCTCAACCCCACAGCATTGTGGAGACCCAGAGGGAAGAACCAATGAAAAAGCAGCAATTCTTAGGAATCTGTGTCCTGGAGATCCATTTTGAAGTCTTCAAAATGAATCAGGACAGTATATCCTATTCCCTGTTTTACTTTGGACTCCCTCAGTCGATGAGCAGCCCTGAGACTGAGGGCTGCTGAGTACGAAAGTATATGAAGATAGTGCAGGCAAAATAAAATGGAAACAGAAGACCATGACCCTCATGAATGAGGCAGCAGGATCAAGGGGCTGAATGGTCGACTCGGCTCCAACTTCTTATGCTCTGCAGCCAAATTAATGAATCAGCATAAACTAAAAATAGAAATCGCTGGAGAAACTCATCAGGCCTGGAAGCTCCCACAGAGAAAAATCAGGGTTAACACTTCAGGTCCAGTTAACTGACTGCACTCCATGCTCTCAAATCCAACACTGTCTTTGTAATTTCCTGAAATGTTAACCCTGTTCTCTCTCCACAGATGTCACCTGACCTGCTAGGTTTTTTTCTAGTGATTTGTGTGTTTTTTGTTTCAGATTTTGAAGCATCTGCAGTTCTTTTTTTTCAAAGAGTCAGTATACAGTAAATGCCTTGCTTTCGTGCTCCAGCCTGTCTCTAAGCCTAGGATTTCCCCATGTGTTTGTTTCCCACCTGGTATTCTCAAGGTGCCTGCCAACTGCACGAAAGCCTGTGCCCATATGCCATCCTGGACCTCATTTCAAACCACAACGCTCAACAGAACACCTTGCCAAGCAGCTCCAAGGGCATCAGTACCTCGCGGGAATGGAGATCTGTTATAGGACATCAGCTACAAAGCTCTGCTAATGTCACTACATATGCACAGGTGCTGATGTCACTTTACATGCATTGATGTTGATGTCACTGAATATGCATTGATGCTACTGTCACCTTACAAATTGCTATTGCTGATGTCACTGTACATGCATTAATGTTAATGTCACTGGACATACATTGATGCTGATGTCACTGTACATGCCCTGGTGCTAATGTCACTGTACATGCATTGATGCTGATGTCACTGAATATGCATTGATGCTGATGTCACTGTACATGCCCTGGTGCTCATGTTACTGTACATGTATTGATGCTGATATCACTGTACATGCATTAATGCTAATGTCACTGTACATACACTTGTGCTAATGTTACTGCACATGTGCAGGTGATGATGTCACTGTACATGCATTGGTGCTGATGTCACTGTATATGGGGTGCAGTGACATCATCAGCACATGTGCAGACAAATCCTGAAGGCTGTTGCTACTAACTGACATCACAAGCCCTGGCTGTGCATGTAATGTTACCATTTCATTGGCCATTTTAGTTTTTTGGAATAATAATTGTGAATTTAAAACATGGATCCTTTAGATATTAGGCTTTGCCAATTCCAGTTTGAGGCAACTTTGTTTCCTGGAAAAGTGGGAGCACTGTGAATGAGACAAATGGTTTGACACGGCCCTTCTTCAGATCCAGTGTGGACACTCTGCCTCATACCGACCTCTTCATGGGCAGGCTAAAGGGAAGGCTTTCTATTGGCCTGGATTGTCACAAGATCCAAGCTGTAACTACATACCCCCTCTAACTGAATGATTTTGGTCCTCTTCAATGTTATTACACTCAAAGCTTTGTTCAATTTCTTTTTGCTTAGTTTCATTTTGGGCAATCACAATTAATCAAGTAGCTTTGACAACACTGAACGTTGGCCAGGCTCAGAGTACCGGCTCTGGATATTAAAGCACCGATCCACTGTGGAGTATCCCAATGACATCAGAGGGCGATGCTGAGAATAAGAAAATGGCTCAACCAAGCTCACTCGCATTCCCACCAGCACTGACTCCAGCAATGTCTGACAGACAATGCAATACATTCTCTTTACACCCATTCTTGGGGCTGTGTACATTGTGGGCAAGGTCAGCATTTATGATCTAATTGTCTGAGGAGCTGTGGGCACGCCCACAGTGCTGTTCAGAAGAAAGTTCCTGGATTTTCTCCCAGTGACTATTAAGGGGGCAATGATAGACCTCCAATTCAGGAGTGGGTCTGGTTTATAGGGAGCATTGTAACTGGTAGTGGGTTCCATGCAATAACTGCCTGTCCTTCCAGTTGATAGGGAGTCTCAGGTTGGGAAGAAGCTGCCGAGAAAGGCTTGATTAGTTACTGCAGTGAAATAGTAAATGATAATTTATTTGTTCCATTACACAGAGAAATAGGAGAAAGAACAATTGTAATGTAAATAGATTGAAACTGGGAGACAAGCAGAACTCAGTCACGTATCTCGAACCTTTCTCCTGCTTTGCAGAACCAGCTCTTGCTCACCCACATTCTTAAATAGCTCCACCTGAAGTTTCCTTTGGTAACTCGCCTGAAAAGGGCCTGGGGAAGTTTTACTGCATTGACAGTGTGTCATGAATGTAAGTTGGTGAACAAAAAAATCACAAGATCAAATTTAAACCTGGCAGGGATTGGAAAGCATTTGAAGAAGAATTGGAGATAACGGAATGAATGATTAAAGAGACAAGGGGAAGCGGCACACGCAGTCTGCCAACTGAAGCATTGGATGCAAGTTACAATTTGTAGCCAGATATCAAGCGAGCAAAGTCATCATGTCCCAACAGGTCCTTGAGGATAGATGAGGGAGGACAAGCATCAGAGAATCAGAAAATATCACATGTGTTCATTTCATTTTCTCCATCAATCTCTGTCACTGGAAACTGTGGAAATTGCAAATCCATCTCGGACCAGCTCATGTACATCGCAGGCAAAGATTCAGGGGCTGAATCTTACATTTTTCTGCATTAGTGTGAATAGTGTGTTAGAACATGAACAGTACAGCACAGGAACAGCCTACTGTGTCTGAGCTAACCATGACGCCTTTCGAAACGAATGCCATCTCCTGCTCATGGTCCACATCGTTCTATTCCCTGCCTGTCCATGTGTCTGTCTAAATATCTATTAAACATTGCTATCATATCTGCTTCTACCACCTTCCCTGGCAATACCTTCCGGACACTCACCACCCTCTGTGTAAAATACTTGCCTCACACATCTCTCTTAATCCTTCTCCTTCTCACCTTAAACCTGTGCCCCCTACTATTTGACATTCCAATTTGGGAAAGAGGCTCCAACTGTCCACCCTATCCATGCCCCTCATAATTTTACATACATCTATCAGGTCATGCCCCAGTCTCCAATGCTTTAACTAAAACAATCCAAGTCTGTCCAATTTCTCCTATATCCTGCTGTATCCTTTCATATCCTTCCTCCCTATCCATTACTCCACCAATTTTCATGTTATCTATGAACTTAACAAACAGATGACTTACATTTTTATCCAAAACACTTACATATATTGCAAATAAAAAGATCTCAGAACTGATCCCTACGGAACACCACTGATCAGAGACATACAGGCTCAGTGGTTAGCACTGCTGCCTCACAGCACCAGGGACCCAGGTTCGATTCCAGCTCCAGGCGACTGTGTGGAGTTTGCACGTTCTCCCCGTATCTGCGTGGGTTTCCTCCGGGTGCTCCGGTTTCCTCCCACAGTCCAAAGATGTGCAGGTTAGGTGAATTGGCCATGGGAAATTGCCCATAGTGTTAGGTGCATTAGTCAGAGGGAAATGGGTCTGGGTGGGTTACTCTTCGGAGGGTCGGTATGGACTTGTTGGGCCGAAGGGCCTGTTTCCACACTGTAGGGAATCTAAAAGATAAACCCTTCACAACTACCCTGTGGTCTTTTATGGCCATGTCAATTTTGTGTTCAGCTCACTGACATACAAGGCTTCCATCTTATTTAATCTTCTGGACCAGCCTCCCATGAGGGACCTTGTCAAATGTTTTAGTGAAGTCCATGTAGACAACATCCACTGCCCTACCCTCATCAACCATTTTCGTCACTTCTTAAAAAAACTCAATCATATTTGTGAGACAAGAACTCCCCTTCGTAAAGCCATGTTGACTGCCCCAAATAAGCGCTGAAAATGTGTTGCTAGAAAAGCGTAGCAGGTCAGGCAGCATCCAAGGAGCAGGAGAATCGAAACGTCGATTCTCCTGCTCCTTGGATGCTGCCTGACCTGCTGCGCTTTTCCAGCAACACATTTTCAGCTCTGATCTCCAGCATCTGCAGTCCTCACTTTCTCCAGCCCCAAATAAGCCCATTCTTCTCCAAATGCAAATAAATCCTAACCCTAAGAATCTTCTCCAATAATTTCCCTGCCTCTGATGTACAGCTCACCAGCCTGTAATTTCCTGGATGATCCCTGTGGCCTTCCTCGAACAAAGGAGCAACATTGGTTATTCCCCAGTTTTCTGGGACCTGGCCTGTGGGTAAAGAGGATACAAAGATCTCTGTCAATGCCCCAGCAATCTCCTCACCTTCCACCCTCAATATCCTGAGATAGATCCCATCAGGCCAATGGACGTTAATATGTTTCAAGATACTCAACACCTCCTCCTTCTTAATGTGGACATGCCCCACAATATCTGTCCCTAATCTTACCACCATCCATATCCTTCTCCTTGCTGAATATCAATATGAAGTACTCATTAAGGACTTCATTCACCTCCTCTGGCTCTGTGCATTATTTCCCTGCTTTGTCCTTAAATCCCCACAGAGAAGGATTTCTGTCACACGGAAGATATTACTTGCGATGTTTCGCTGTGTCAAAGTTGCTATGCAAATGCAGTTTGTTGTTGCATTATAAGATATGCATAAAATAAAATCCTGATCTCCAATCAGGTTTTCCGCTGACTGTCTTTGATCCTTTGGTTCCTGATCATCCTGCCACTGGAGGCTGTTCCTATCTACTGACATCACCAAAACCCTTTATGATTTTGAACACGTCTGTTAAATTTCCCATTGTCTCTAGTATCTGTATATCATTGAACAACCCCTGAAGCCATCACCATAGCCTCTCTCAGGAGCATAGGAACAGGAGGAGGTCCTTCAAGCCTGCTCCACCATTCAATATGATCATGGCTTATCGAAGACGTCACTGCTGTTCCCCCCAGTAACCCTGAACCCCACCGGGAATCAGAAATCAATCAATCTCCATCTTAAACAGACTCCCAGACTGAGCTGTGGGAGAGAATTCCAAGTAAAACGTATTTCTCCTCATCTCAAACTTAAGTGCCATCCCCAATATAATTTGTACCTTTACTCCTCCTCACTGGCATCATGATTTCATAAGGGTTTAACATAAATGCCTCACTTTTGTAATGGGCACAGGTTTTTTCTAAAGCCCCAGATTAGGTCCATCTTTTTGGCAGCTTTTTCAACAGCCTCCTTCAAACATTTGAAATTATTCCACTGAAGATCATTGACTACCTTCTCTCCAGTGATTAATGATGGCAGAGTGAACGCCTCAGCGACTGGGCACACCCCATAATTCATGGTGAGACAAAGATAAACAGAGGTTCCTTAGTTTGTTTAATTGCTTGGATAAATCTTAAGAAATTTTCAGTAACACTATAAGGTTATAAATTACTGATGTTGATGTTGTACCGATATGTTCAACAGAGAATTAACAAGTTCCTCTCCTTATTATTGAACAAGGCTGACAAATATGTTCATGGACTATAAACCCAGGCCATTCAGCCCATTGAATCTGCTCTGACATTCAATGAGGTTATGGCTAATCTGATAATCCTCACCTCCACTTTTACCCGTAATCCCCATTCCCTTCCTGATTAAAAATCAAGTCTGTCTCAGCCTTGAATATATTTATTGAAAGCCTTCTGCAGGAAAATGATTCAACAGAGTCACTACTCTCTGTGATAGAGGAGGAATTCCACCTCATCTTTGCCTTAAATGGGAGACATGCTGTGGAGGTGCTGGTGTTGGACTGGACTGGACAAGGTCAGACCTCAGACAGCACCAGGTCACAGTCCAACAGGTTCACCAACCTGACGAAGGGGCAACCTTCCAAAAGCCTGTGATTTCAAATAAACTTGTTGGACTACAATCTGATGTTGTGCGACTTCTGTCCTTAAATGGGAGACTCCATACTCTAAGATGAAGCCCACTTGTCTTAGACTCTCTCACAGAGGGGAAACAACCTCTCCACACCTACCCTGCCAAGCCCCCCAGTAAACCTATGTTTTGGTGAGGTCCCCTCAGTCTTCGAAACACCAACAGCTGCAGACTAAATTTATTCCACCCCCCTCCCCACTTAAAAAAAGCTCCCTCCATACACAGGATCAACCGAGCACAGTATCAGCTGGTCAAGCAGCAGAGGATAATGGAAGCTATGAGTAATCTCTGTCTTGGAGAAGACTTATTGGCCAGCATTAAAACCTGTGAATGAATGGATCTGAAACAGAAAGGAAGACGAGAAATTGTTGGAATTGATTGTCTAAGAGCTGCCCCTGGAGTTCAGTGGTCTGGAAAGGCTGATGTACCATTGGCAACATTAAGGACAGTGCTGCTGAGCACTAATACTCTTCATTAAATCACGAGCAGAAGGCTGCACTCTCTGACATGCTCGGCCTGGCCTTGGAGATGTACCAGTGATCAGAGTAACATCATGTTCAGAACAAACCAGAGCACCCAGAGGAAACCCACACCAACACGGGGGGAAGGGTGTACACACTCCACACGACACGGGGGGGAGGGTGTACACACTCCGCACCGACACGGGGGGGGAGGGTGTACACACTCCACACCGACACGGGGGGGAAGGTGTACACACTCCGCACTGACACGGGGGGGAGGGTGTACACACTCCACACCAACACGGGGGGAAGGGTGTACACACTCCACACGACACGGGGGGGAGGGTGTACACACTCCACACGGGGGTTGCACACACTCCACACCGACACGGGGGGGGAGGGTGTACACACCCCACACCGACACGGGGGGGAAGGTGTACACACTCCACACCGACACGGGGGGAGGGTGTACACACTCCGCACCGACACGGGGGGGAGTGTACACACTCCGCACCGACACAGGGGGAGGGTGTACACACTCCGCACCGACAGGGGAGAGTGTACACACTCCACACCGACACGGGGAGAGTGTACACACTCCACACTGACATGAGGGGAGAGCGTACACACTCCACACTGACACGGGGAGAGTGTACACACTCCGCACTGACACGGGGAGAGCGTACAGAGTCCACACTGACACGGGGGGAGTGTACACACCCCGCACTGACACGGGGGGAGGGTGTACACACTCCGCACAGACTCAGGGGGAGGGTGTACACACTCCGCACACACACGGGGAGAGTGTACACACTCCGCACAGACTCAGGGGGAGAATGTACACACTCCGCACCGACACGGGGAGAGTGTACACACTCCGCACCGACACGGGGAGAGTGTACACACTCCGCACCGACACGGGGGGAGAGTGTACACACTCCGCACCGACACGGGGGGAGGGTGTACACACTCCGCACCGACACGGGGGGAGAGTGTACACACTCCGCACCGACACGGGGGGGAGGGTGTACACACTCCACACCGACACGGGGGGAGGGTGTACACACTCCGCACCAGCACAGGGGGAGTGTGTACACACTCCGCACCGACAGGGGAGAGTGTGGGAGTGTGTACACACTCCGCACCGACAGGGGAGAGTGTACACACTATACAACGACACGGGGGGAGTGTACACACTCCACAACGACACGGGGGGAGGGTGTACACACTCCACACCGACACGGAGGAAGGGTGTACACACCCCACACTGGCACAGGGGGGAGAGTATACACACTCCACAACGGCACAGGGGGAAGAGTATACACACTCCGCACCGACACGGGGGGAGTGTACAC
Organism: Chiloscyllium plagiosum; assembly: GCF_004010195.1. Lineage (NCBI taxonomy): Eukaryota > Metazoa > Chordata > Chondrichthyes > Orectolobiformes > Hemiscylliidae > Chiloscyllium > Chiloscyllium plagiosum. The sequence continues at coordinate 916,198 of NC_057734.1, read as the reverse complement.
ACTCCACACCAACACGGGGGAGAGTGTACACACTCCACACAGACATGGGGAGAGTGTACACAGTTCGCACAGACACGGGGGGAGAGTGTGCACACTCCACACAGACACGGGGGGAGAGTGTACACTTTCCACACAGACCCGGGGGGGGAGAGTGTACACTCTCCACACAGACACGGGTGAAGGTGTACACACTCCACACAGACATGGGGGGAGGGTGTACACACTCCACACAGACATGGGGAGAGTGTACACACTCCGCACAGACATGGGGAGAGTGTACACAGTTTGCACAGACATGGAAGAGTGTATACACTCCACACAGACATGGGGGGAGAGTGTACACACTCCACACAGACATGGGGGGAGAGTGTACACACTCCACACAGACATGGGGAGAGTGAACACACTCCGCACCGACACGGGGAGAGTGTACACACCCCACACCGACACGGGGAGAGTGTACACACTCTGCACAGACACGGGGGGAGAGTGTACACACTCCACTCAGACATGGGGGGAGAGTGTACACACTCCACACAGATACGGGGTGAGGGTGTACACACTCCGCACCGACACTGGGGGTGGGTGTACACGCTCCGCACCGACACGGGAGGGAGAGTGTACACACTCCGCACCGACACGGGGGAGAGTGTACACACTCCGCACCGACACGGGGGAGAGCGTACACACTCCGCACCGACACGGGGGGGAGAGTGTACATTTTCCACACAGACCCGGGGGGGGG
>NC_057734.1:908045-914964 GCF_004010195.1 Chiloscyllium plagiosum | reverse complement strand
CCGACACGGGGGGGGAGGGTGTACACACTCCGCACCGACACGGGGGGGGAGGGTGTACACACTCCGCACCGACACGGGGGGGGGGAGTGTACACACTCCGCACCGACACGGGGAGAGTGTACACACTCCGCACCGACACGGGGGGGAGGGTGTACACACTCCACACCGACACGGGGAGGGTGTACACACTCCGCACCGACACGGGGAGAGTGTACACACTCCGCACCGACACGGGGGGGGGGGGTGTAAACACTCCGCACCGACACGGGGGGGAGAGTGTACACACTCCTCACCGACACGGGGAGAGGGTGTACACACTCCGCACCGACACAGGGAGAGGGTGTACACACTCCGCACCGACACGGGGGGGAGAGTGTACACACTCCTCACCGACACGGGGAGAGGGTGTACACACTCCGCACCAACACAGGGAGAGGGTGTACACACTCCGCACCGACACGGGGGGGAGGGTGTACACACTCCTCACCAACAGGGGGGAGAGTGTACGCACTCCGCACCGACACGGGGGAGAGTGTACACACTCCACACCGACACGGGGGAGAGTGTACACACTCCGCACCGACACGGGGGGGAGAGTGTACACACTCCGCACCGACATGGGGAGAGTGTACACACTCCGCACCGACACGGGGGGGGAGGGTGTACACACTCCGCACCGACACGGGGGAGATTTATATTTTTGGGTTGGTGATGTCATTTCTGTGTTGATGCCATTTCCTACGGTGATGTCATTTCCTGTTCTTTTTCTCAGGGCCTAGTAAATGGGATCTAAGTCACCGTGTTTGTTGATAGAGATCCAGTTGGAATTCTGTGATTGCAGGAATTCTCATGAATGTCTATGTTTGGCTTGCCCTAGGATGGATGTGTTGTCCCAGTCAAAGTGATGTCCTTCCTCATCTGTATGTGAGGAAACTAGAGAGAGAGGGTCATGTCGTTTTGTGGCTAGTTGATGTTCATGTGTCCTGGTGGCTAGTTTTCTGCCTGTTTGTCCAATGTAGTGTTTGTTACAGTCCTTGCACCGTGTTTTGTAAATGATGTTAGTTTTGCTTGTTGTCTGTAAAAGGTCTTTCAAGCTCATTAGCTGCTGTTTTAGTGTGTGGGTGGGTTTGTGGGCTACCATGATACCAAGAGGTCCGAGTGGTTAGTGTGAGATGAACCTCCAGAAGAAGTGATGGATGAAGGACAGTTACAATATTTAAAAGACATTTAGTTGAGTACATGAATAGGAAAGGTTTGGAAGGATATGGGTGAAATGCTGGCAGGTGGGAACATGGTTGGTTTAGTTGGGTTTGGAAATATGGTTGGTGTGGACTAGTTGGACTGAAGGATCTGTTTCCGTACTATATGGCTTCAAGACTCTATAAGGCAATCCATCATTCCAATTTTAATCTAGTAAACATTCTCTGAACTGCTTCCCACATGGCCCTGTGACCCTGGACCTGAGTGATGAACTGCTATCTGATGCCATCATTTCCCCTGGTGCTAATACCAATGCCAGTCTCTGATGAGCTGACACCTCTTGGTTGGTCAGACCTCCATCCTCAGGGACCTAATTCCCAGGGCTGGCTTCTTATGTTCCTGAAGAACATTTGATTCCTTTGGGACATGTAGGTTACATCAGAGTGGGTCACCACAGAAATCCCTCCAGCTTTGTATTGGAACAAGCTGAGACCCATCTTCAAATCCATAGAGGAATTTGATTGGGTCACTGTGGAGATTTCACTTGTGGGAGGGGTCTAAACAGAATAAACCCAATTGGGAAATCCAGAACCATACCCTTTCCCAGACAGTGGTTAGAATGTGGAACTTGTGTTCAATTGTTCAGAGGCTGAATGTGTGTGTGTGTGTCTGTCTCTGTGCTGTTCATCAAACCTATCAGTGGTTACAGACAGAAAGAGAAACTTAACTGAAAGCAAGACACTTTAAGCATGAAGACAGACAAATTCAACACCTCAGAAATAAAACTCTGTTTAGATACAAACCAATGTCGCCTCTGCATGTCGCTAAGTCATGAGAGCTGGATCAAACTTGCAGGCAGGAGGAGATGAATAATGTGGATGGATTTAAGAGAATATAGAAATTGCTGGAGAAATACAGCAGGTCTGGCAGCATCTGTGGAGAGAGAAACAAATAATGTTTTGAGTCCAGTGACCCTGCGTCAGAACACAGACTCTTCAGAGTCTATGGACTTGAAACGTTGACTCTCTTCTCTCTCCACAGATGCTGCCAGACTTGCTCAGCTTCTCCAGCACTCTGTTTTTGTTGTGGATTCTACATCAGTACAGACCAGATGGGCTGTTTCTGTGTCACAGTGTCTTTGAAATGCAATGTTGCTTTGCACATCTCTGGAGTATCTTGTGAACTGGAAAGCAGAATGTAGTTGGAACAAGTAATGGATAGATTTTACGTTGGCACCCAGATAAATGTATGGGAAGGTCAATATCTAACCTCTGGCTACCATTTATGCATTGGCCCAACATGCTGACCTGGACCAGCATCTTCTCTGGAGACTGCCTGATAGCCCACATGATGTACACAGATTCCAAGGCCTTCCTCCACATCCATAAAGAGATATAAAAGCCGGCTGTCAACATTTACCAACATCCTGCTCTCTCCATGCAATAAAAAGCTTACATTTATGTAACGTCATTCACAACCTCAGAATGTTCCAGAGGACGTGTGACGAATAAAATATTTCTAGAAGTGACATCACTATTGTCATGTAGCAAACAAGTTGCACAGTAGGATCCCGTGGGCAGAAATGGCAGAAGTGGCCCGATGACGAGTGTTGGTTGACGAAGACATGAGTGTTGGTTGGCTGGGGTCAACTCTACCTGCTCTTTGTCAATCAAAATGTGAGCTCTTCTACAGTAATATGTTTGAGCCCTCGGTTTAATTCCTTACCCAAACGACAATGCAGCATTCCTTCATCACTGGTCTCAATTTTGGAGCCAGCTCCCAAGAGGGTAGTATATTGCAGCTGCCCCTCTGCTGTTGGGTGGGGGCGGTTACATAACATCGGTTCAGTTAAGGCTGCTTGCTGTCAGTCTATTCACTGCGGAATGATGCAGCTGAGGCTGAGTTAGAACTCTTTAAGTTTCATCTGAGCAATTTGAAACTGAAGGGACGTGGTGACATATTTTCTGAAGCTTCCAAATGTCCCTTCGCCGTTGATGAATTTGAACAATTTTTAAGATTATTCTGTGTGTACAAGAACAACTCAGTGGGCCTTTGCATTATGTAATTGAAATAAACCTGGCATTGAGGCACAGTTGGGGTAATGGGACAATTTACCTTTAACAATGAAGGCTAGTGGAGTTACAAACAGAGGTTTTATATATGGCTGGACGTAAATGAAATCCAATCGAAAAGATAAAGTCAATCGTTTTCTCGCCTGATGGGAGCTGAAGGTTATCCCTGCACATTGTTCATGTGTTTACTCTGGGTATCAACAGCTGAAAACTACCACATTTACTCACACAAGCAAGTTTATGTAATGTTTCCTGGGACAAATTTTATTTTAATTCTATGTCAATAGGAATGGAGTATGAAAGTCGGTAGGTTTTGCTAAAACTACGCAAGACTCTAGTCAAACCCCAGCTGGAATACTGTGAGCAGTTTTGAGCCCCTTATCCAGGGAATGATACACTGACATCAAGAGGCATCCCAGGGAAGGCTCATTCGGCTGATCCTGGTATGGAGGGACTGTCCCATGGGGAGAGGCTGAGTGGTTGGGGCCTGTACTTATTGGAGTTGAGAGGAATGAGAAGCGACCTATAAAGAAACTTACAAGATTCTCAGGGTCATGACTGGAGAGATGTGGAAATGTTGTCCCTCCTTATAGGATAGTCCAGGACCAGAGGGAATAATTTCAGAATAGGGATCACCAAGCTAGGACAGAGATGAGGAGGAATTTCTTCTCTCAGAGTGAATGGATCTGTGGAATTGTTTTACCACAGAGGGCTGAAGAGACTCCATTATTAAACTTACTCGAGGCTGAGATAGATAGGTTGTTAATAAGGAAGGTAATTGAGGGTTGTGGGGAAAAGGCAGGAAAGTGGAGGTGAGGATTATCAGCTCAGCCATGTTTGGCAGAGCAGACTTGATGGGCTGAATGGCCTGCTTCTGCTCCTGTGTCTTCTGGGTTTATGGTCCATGAACTTATTTGTCAGCCTTGTTCAATAATAAACAGAAAGAACTTGTTAATTCTATGTTGAATATCAGTACAACATCAACATCAATAATTTATAACCTAATAGTTTTGCTGAAAATTTCTCAAGCAATTAAACAAACTAAGAAATCTCTGTTTATCTTTGTCTCACCATGAACTGTGAGGTGTGCCCAGTCACTGAGATGGTCACTCTGTCAGCATTAATCACTGGAGAGAAGATAGCCCATGATGTTCAACTTGAAAAAACTGTGCCTACGATAACTTCTTCCCTTAAGCCATTATCCTACCCAGATGACATGCAGTAAGAGATGAGATGTCCAGGCTCTGTGTCAGGGCCCGGGCCCAGGCTGTGGGTCAGGGCTAGGGCCCGGGCTCCAGGTTCCAGCTCAGGGCCCAGGATGTGGGTTAGGGCTGGGCTCTAGGTTCCAACTCAGGGCCCAGGATGTGGGTCAGGGCTAGGCTCCAGGTTTCAGGTTTCAGGTCAGGGCCCAGAGTCAGGCCCAGGCTCCAGGTCAGGGTTGAAGTAGATCTAAAGATAATTCAGGAACGTACACGTCCTCAAATGCACAAACAGCAGATGTGGATACAGAATTGATGATATCGAGCAGACTGAACAAGATTTGCATCAAGATTAGAGTGGTGCTGGAAGTGCACAGCAAGTCAGGCAGCATCCGACCTGAAATGTCGATATTCCTGCTTCTCAGATGCTGCCTGACCTACTGTGCATTTCCAACACCACTCTAATCTTGACCCTAATCTCCAGCATCTCAAGTACCCACTTTTGCCTGAACAAGATTTGCACCAGTCTGCAAGCAACAAACAGTACAGACAAAATGAAAGTGATTGAGTTCTTAGATCAAAAACTCAACTGGATCAGACACGTAACCACAGTGTTGACAAGAACATGTTAGGGGCTGGAATACTCCCATAAATAACTCAAAGCAGAGGCGATGGCCCAGTGGTATTATCATTAGACTGTTGACCCAAGTAATGTTCCAGGGACCTGGTGTGGCAGATGGTGGAATTTGAATTCAATAAATATCTGGAAGTAAAGATCTAACGATGACCGTGAACCCATTGCCAATTGTCGGAAAAACTCATCTGGGTCACTAATGCCCTTTAGGGAAGGAAACTGACATCCTCACCTGGTCTGGCCTACATGTGACTCCAGACCCACAGCAATGTGGTTGACTCTCAACTGCCTTCTGGGCAATAAACATTGGCCCAGTCAGCAATGCCTTCATCCTGTTACAGAATAAAGAAATCTCCTGACTCCCCAAAGCCTGTCCGTCATTGACAAGGCACAAGTCAGGAGTGTGATGGAATACTCCCCTCTTGCCTGGATGGGGGGCAGCTCCAACAACACTCAAGAAGCTCGACTCCATCCAGGACAAAGCAGCCCCCGCTTGATTGGTACCACATTCAGTCCTTCCAGCACCGATGCTCAGTAGCAGCAGTGTACACCATCACTACAGAAATTCATCAGTGATCCTCAGACAGCACTTTCCAACCCACAACCACCTCCTGCAAGTTCCCCTCCGAGCCCCTGCCCATCCTGACTTGGAAATATATCACCGTTCCTTCAGTGTCACTGGGTCAAAATCCTGGAATTCCCTCCCTAAGGGCATTGTGGGTCTCCCCACAGCACATGGACTACAGCGGTTCAAGAAGGCAGCTCACCCCCACCTTCTCAAGGGGCAACTAGGGACAGTGATAAACACTGGGCCGAGTCAGTGACACCCACATCCTGTGAATGAATAAATTATTCTAGTGCACTGAGTTGAAATGGAATTTGGAGATTCACACATTAGTTTCATGGTTGATCCAGCTGCAGCCAAACCCGTTTATCCCGAAGGAGATACAAGAAATCCCAATGTCACATTTCCCCGTAAAAATCCGGTGTGAGATTGGTTAATGCAAAAACAGTTTTGTAGGTTATTTTTTGGGTAGATACATCCTATTATTTCCATTGCTTGTAGTAGAAGGGAACAAAGAAGCAATTCATTTTTTAAAAATTACAATGACATTGGCTGAGGTATTTACAATTGAGATCAGTAACATCTGACATTGAGGAAGTGCATGGTAAGCACAAAGTGATTTTACAACAAAGGAACTAAATGATAAAATTATGCATCATCAGGTGAAAATCAAGATAAACCACAATGCACAGTTGACATTTTGCTGGCTAAGCCAAGGAACTTAACTTAGAAGCTGTAAGTAAAGTGATGAATTATTTCTTTTGGTTATCTACAATTTATGCTGTAGGAGATTCCACTGAGAGAAGCTTATAACAGTCAATGAACAGAAAGTTCCAAGTGGGCGAAAGTGAGGACTGCAGATGCTGGAGATCAGAGTCTAGATTAGAGTGGTGCTGGAAAAGCACAGCAGGTCAGGCAGCATCCGAGGAGCAGGAAAATCGATGTTTCGGGCAAAAGCCTTTCATCATGAATGAGCAAGTTCCAAGTGCTTTCTCCATTTGAGTGTTGGGTTGTTCAAGTCAATCCTGCCTCACAATAGGTTTGCTCCAAGTCTTTTCATGAAGTAACTTAAAATAGTTCAAGGGTCACTGAAGAACAGTCCCAGGCTTACAGATGGTTAATGTTAGAGGACTGTTAGAGACAGAGAAAGGTGATAGCTTAGTGGTATTACATAGAAAACATAGAAAAATACAGCGCAGTACAGGCCCTTTGGCCCTCGATGTTGCGCCGATCCAAGCCCACCTAACCT
>NC_057734.1:906528-907911 GCF_004010195.1 Chiloscyllium plagiosum | reverse complement strand
AACTTTCGGAGATCTGTGTACATGGACACCAAGATCCCTCTGCTCATCCACACTACCAAGTATCCGACCATTAGCCCAGTACCCCATCGTTTTGTTACTCTTAATTATTGCTGAGCTGTTCATTCAGGCAATGTTTTAAGGACCCAGGTTCAAATCCTGTCATAGCAGTTAGTGGAATTTGAATTCAAGAAAAATCTGGAAGAGTCTAATATTGACCTTGATTCGATTATTGGGGGAAAAACCCATCTGGTTTGCTAAATCTGCTATCCTTGTCTAGCCTACCTGTGACTCCAGACCCACTGCAACATGGCTGACTCTAAAACTGCCGTCTGGACAATTTGCTTAAAGGAGACCATAACCATCTTCCTAGAGTCTAAATTCCTCTTCATTCCAAGTGAAAGTTACAATGAATCTTACTAGTATTAACGATTTTAACAATAAAGAAAAGCAAGTCAAGGAATTTGCTTAATGCAGTTTAAAGATGTGAAATGAGGAGAGACTTAAGAACTACCTACTGTGGTGCTATATGGGCTTGATGGGAAAAAACTTCAGATCTCAAACAAGTGGGACCTACCATCTGCATCTTCCTGATAGTCTCATAACAACGTAATTTCAGTATAACCCTGTAAATGAGCTGCTTCCATGCAGTAAGCAAATGTTGTTTAAGACAAGAGCCCCTCCTCTTTGAAATGTCAACTGATTTTCTCTACCACCCTAGAAAAGGCATGTCTTATAGATCTCTACCCTGAATGGGTAGCAGTGAGTCTACCTTCTGGTGAGCAACAGTACAGACTTTATGCAATATGGTGGAGTGGTATGGATTGCTCGGCAAAAGTGAGGACTGCAGATGCTGGAAACCAGAGTTTAGATCAGAGTGGTGCTGGAAAAGCACAGCAGGTCAGGCAGCATCCGAGGAGCAGGAAAATCAACGTTTTGGGCAAAAGCCCTTCATCAGGAATGGATTGCTTATACACCAGGAGTGGTATGGATCAGTTATACAATAAGCGATGCCCATCCATCAATTGGAAGGGTAGTCAATGTCAAAGTTTAGGGTTGACACAGGCAGATAGGTTGAGAAAAGAGAGTCAAATGATTACAAATGACAGAAGAGAAAAACACTGAGACTGAATAAAAATATATGGGAATGAAGAAGAAAGATGTGTTCTTTATTACATAGAACATAGAACATAGAAGAATACAGCGCAGTACAGGCCCTTCGGCCCTCGATGTTGCGCCGATCCAAGCCCACCTAACCTACACTAGCCCACTATCCTCCATATGCCTATCCAATGCCCGCTTAAATGCCCATAATGAGGGAGAGTCCACCACTGCTACTGGCAGGGCATTCCATGAACTCACGACTCACTGAGTAAAGAACCTACC
>NC_057734.1:884797-904664 GCF_004010195.1 Chiloscyllium plagiosum | reverse complement strand
GCCTATAGTTACTAGTGTTATCCCTACTCCCCTTCTTGAACAAGGGAACCACATTTGCTATCCTCCAGTCTTCTGGCACTACTCCTGTAGACAACGAGGACATAAAAATCAAGGCCAATGGCTCTGCAATCTCCTCCCTTGCTTCCCAGAGAATCCTAGGATAAATGCCATCAGGCCCAGGGGACTTATCTATTTTCACCCTTTCCAGAATTTCCAACACCTCTTCTCTACATACCTCAAAGCCATCCATTCTACTTAATTGTGACTCAGTACTCACATTGACAACAATGTCCTGTTCCTGATTGAATACTGACGAAAAGTATTCTAATTCTAACACCTGGCCTGGTTCATTACCCAGAACCAAATCCAGTATGGTCTCACCTCTTGTTGGCCTATCTACATATTGTGTCAGGAAACCCTCCTGCACACATTGGACAAACTCTGCCCCATCTAACGAACTTGAGCTATAGCTTTCCCAATTAATATCAGGAAAGTTAAAGTCCCCCATAACAACCACCCTATTACTTTCACTCTTCTCTTGAATCATCCTCGCAATCCTTTCTTCTACGTTTCTAGGACTATTAGGAGGCCTGTAAAAAACTCCTAACAGGGTGAGCTCACCTTTCCTATTCCTAACCTCAGCCCAAACTACCTCAGATGGCGAGTCTTCATCCATCGTCCTTTCCACAGCTGTAATATTTCTGTTAAACAAGATGTTGTAGGAAACTTCACAAATAATGCTGGAAATTGAGTTTAGGACAAAAATAACTAGGCAAGCCAATCTGTTAAATTGTAGACATTGTTGTTCCTTTAGTGATTTTGTGTTCTGACACATGCACCATTTTTTTATTTAACTGTGATTTATATGAAGGTTTTTTTTAAGTGAGGAAAGATATATGTTATAGCTATCACTTTGTTTCTGTTCAGGAGGTGTAAATAACATTAGCTCAGTAGTGGCTGCTTGTTGTGAGTCCTGAAGAAGGGTTGTACCCAAGTGAAAAATCACACACCTGATGAAGGAGCGTCGCTCCGAAAGTCAGTGCTTCCAATTAAACCTGTTGGACTATAACCTGGTGTTGTGTGATTTTTTAATTTTGTCCACCCCAGTCCAACACCAACATCTACGAGTCATGGTTATACCCAAAACATTGACCTCTCCACCTCCTGACACTGCCTGGCTTGGTGTGTTCTTGCAGCCTCCTGCCTGTCTACCTTGCTGGGAGTGTTTTCCAGCTGCAATACACAACGAATAGTATGGTCCCCCCCCCCTCCCCCCCCCCCCCACCAAGTAAGCCATCACCTTTATCTTAGTTTCTCAATTTAGCTCGGTGTTGTGGTCTTGCTCAGCTGTAGCAGTTACTTGTATTCCTTTATCCAGTTTAAATCAAGTCATGTTTTATTCATTTCATCAATCCCATTTGCTTAGAGTTGACACCATTAATCCTGCTCCAGCTCATTCCTGTGTATGGTTAGTCCTTCCTCTTGGTTGTCATGTGCCTTGTGACACCACAAACAGTGATTGCTTTTTGCCCCTATCCTGATCATGTTTATCCAAAACTAGGCCAGCCCTCTGGGTCTACCTGTTGCATCTCGTGCATTGAATGTTCTCGTTACTCCCTCATCTCTCTCCCTTTTCCCTTTGATAGATAGTTTTACCACAGATTGCTGTGGGTGGATGGTTTTAACTACCGTCTCAGTTGATTTATTTGTCATCTCATTCTCGATCATTTTGATTTCATCCACTTCAGTTACGGACTTACAGACTTGGTTGCTGACACAAATTTGTAGTTCGGAGTTGAGATCACAGCTCAATCTGAAGCAACTTTTATCTCTGAGAATAATTTGTGAGCTATTGAATCAGACCACCAAAAGGAAACAAGGCAACTACTCAATCATTTGAGTCTGTTCCATGGTTCAGTTAGATCTTGGTGGATCTGGGTATTATCTCCATCTCCTGACCTTCTTCCAAACTCCTTATGTACTTGCCTCAGGAAAATCAATCCATCCCAGTTTTCTGATTGACAGCCAACCCCAGAGGCCCCCTGAGAGAGGGTAAGTTCTAAACATTCAACCCCCTCTTTGTGTCAAGGACTGCTCCCTGACAACCCCTTCAAAGATTCTGCTCCAGTGCGGGACTCATGCAGCAAGAATACAGTTCCTCTCTATCAGCCTGATCAGACCCTTTAAAAAGCTGCTATACCTGCATTAGATCTTACACATACAAGCAAACAAACACTCACATGCACACACACACTTACTCATCACACACTCTCACAGAGACACAGTCACACACTCAGACACACACATACACAGAGACACAATCACATACTCACATACACACACTCTCTCTCTCTCTCTCTCACTCACACACACAGTTAACATACATAGGCACATACACTCAAACATTCTCCTGTCCAGAGTTCTTGTGGTGCAGCAGTAGTGTCCTCACCTCTTAGAAGGACCAATTTTAAACATAAAATCCCTGTTCTGGTGTAACAGGGTCAAAGACCCTGAATGTATTTCATCTGTTCCAATGTAACAGGCTGGTGGGGCAGAATGGCCTCCATCATTTGTGATGGAGTCAGCACCTGGGGATGAGCCCTCAGGCAGATCCAATGGGCTGGATCTCCCAAGAGTGGCAATCTCATGCAGAATGATTCTGTAACCCCTCACCTTTAAAAAAGAAGCCATTTCTGCATTTCGGAGAACAGATTCCACTCAGGGTTCTCTCTGAAATGTGGAGGTGTACTTCTACTCTGACAGCTGTTTTGTAATGTCGATCTGTCAGATGAAGGCTAACATATCCCTCTTCACTCTAGGACATTCAGGTCCTGACAGTGACAATGCCAGCTGTTGGCAGAGTCAGTGTAGTGTTCAGGGCACTGGCAAGGTAGGGAGCCAGAGGGCAGGGGTTAGGGTACCAGCTGGGTAGTGTGCCAGAGGGCAGGGGCTAGGGTACCAGCTGGGTAGGGTGCCAGTGGGCAGGGGTTAGGGTACCAGCTGGGTAGGGTGCCAGTGGGCAGGATAACAGTTGATAGGATGTGGAGTGTCAGGTAAGTAGGTTACCAGGTGGGAAGAATAGCAGGTAAGTCTGGTGAGAGCTTTATTAAGTTCCAGCTGGGTCAGGATATGGTGCTGAGTTGGGAAGGGGTTAGGGTTTCAACATAGAAGAATGTCTCAGTGAAATCTTCAATTTCACAAGAAATTCCTTCTGGGTCTGCCAGAATGGTGAGTTCCTCAGTGTCACCATGCACTCCTTCCATCTACATTAGAATGATGACCTTCTAGCCATTGAGAGATCCAGGCTATTAACTTGATTATTCTCTTACCACATATTGTCTGACTGGCCGGTCATTTTCTCTTATGGGAGTGACTTCAGCTTATGCCCACTTTGGGACATTCTGAGGTGCTATACGACTGGAATTTGTCCTTCCATTAGAAATAATGAAAGATAAGCCCAGAAATGATCTTCATCACAGAAAACCACCTCATGACGGAACCAAGTTCGGGTGGCATGGTGGCTCAGTGGTTAGCACTGCTGCCTCCCAGCACCAGGGACCCGGGTTCGATTCCAACCTCAGGTGACTGTCTGTGTGGAGTTTGCACATTCTCCCTGTGTCTGGTTCGGTTTCCTCCCACAGTCCAAAGATGTGGAGGTTAGGTGAATTGCCCATGCTAAATTGCCCATAATGTTCAGGGATGTGTAGGTTAGGTGCATTAATCAGCGGTAAATGTAGAGTAATAAGGTTGGAGAATAAGTTTGGATAGGATACTCTTTGTGGGGGTCAGTGTGCGTTGAAGGCCCTGTTGCCACACTGCAGGGATTCTATTCTATTCAAGTGAGAGGTGTTCCCTCAGGACCGTTGGAACCAACTGGAAAACTAAGCATTTACACAGAGCTCGAAAAGTGGGGGACGTCAGGGCAAGTATGGCAGGAAAATAACTGGATAAACCAATCTTTATAGCTTTATAGAGAAGCTTTATAGAGAAACAAACAATGGAAATGAATAGCTTGGATCTACTACTGTATATCCACCTACAGGATATATTGACAGACCTACAATAAAATGTGTCCCAAAAGTTTCAGTCAGGTTCCTCATTCTGTTTATGCAACATTTTTGCAAATGTGTACAGCTACATTAATATTCCAAAACGGTAACTAATGTCAAAGAACGTAATTGAATTGAGTCCACTCCACCCTAACGATTACTGATTGTGTAATGGTGCATGAAATCATCTCACCATTGGTGCAGGAACACACAGGAACAGATCGCCTGAACTGTATCACACATTAACAAATGCATTTCTTCCAGTTCATATTCTCCAAAACATTTCAAGCAATGAGAATGCCCAATCCTTATCATCACATTCTTCTTTCTCATGTTAAACACCAAATGTGCATTTGTACCAATGAACAATACTCACTTTGATAAGTTTGTTGTGGAGGAGGGAGTTCACTTCAGAGTTTGGTATTCTCAGAATGGCCCTGACGTTCACCACAGCTGATCCTAATTGTTAGATCACCCAGCTTGCATGAGAATGTCATCCCCAAGTAAATGTCCCCAGTTTTCCAGCTAAAAATAGCAGATTGTTAGGGATATCAGAACGTTCCTGTGACAGGACAAGTGTATGACATTCACTGTTTACATTTGATAGAAGGATTGACAGAATAATTTAAGGTCTTCAGAAAATTGTTTGACAGAATAAATTACTCTGGCATTTTAACCATTGTCTGATTTTATATTTCGCTGTTCTAACATCTAATTTATGAATAATTGCCCACATCAGGCTCTATATTTCTGAACAGTAAATGCTGGAAAAGCTCAGCAGGTCTGGCAGCATCTGTGGAGAGAGATAGATCCCTCTGTTGTCGTGTAAACTGCAGAACTTTATCATCAGTACATAGATTGAAAGAAACAGCAATAAATCTGCCTGGAATAAATTATTAAATGACGAGGATAAACTCGTACAGTCATTTAAAGTAATTAGCTGTGCCTAGAAAAGGAGGAGTCAACGCTGCATAAACAAAATCACTTTGATATCTGATTGATAATAGGCAGCTTTATGCTACAAGTGATTGGCCTGCAGAAGGATTTAGGGAGTTAGTCACAGGAAAGCTGTGTGGTCAAACAGACAGTCAGTGCCAAATCTCACAAGGAACAATGAAACTACATCTGAGAAGAAGGAAAGTTGCAGATATGCAACATTGTGGATGGAAGAATCTAAAAGGTCATCAACAATGTCACCCCATTGATGTGAAAGAGGAAAATCTATAGAAGAATTCAGCTCCAAAACCTTTCATTGGCAGAACTTTGAAGAGTTCAGAGGATCAAACCCTGAACATCAGGGACAGACACTGAATCACGCTAAATTCCACCCTTAATCAGGTCATGACCAAGTTGACTGTGAGGCTTAACTTGCTAAGTGGATAAGTCTTATCTTGATTGCTACATGCAATAAAACTCAAATTAATGTTTCAGTATTTGATTGTCTGTGAGATTTCTGAATAAGTCACTGAATTACAGGTCATTGTGGTGATTTACCCACAACACCTTTCATCAGAACCCCATCAATCTGAAACACTAACTCTGCTTCTCAGCTACAGTGGCTACCAAAACCTGCTGAGGATTTCCTGCAATTCTTGTTCTTGCTGGAGATTTCCAGTATCTGCAGTAATCTTAATTATAAACTGTTAGGGTGACAGGCAAATGCCTGATTAACAAAAACGATCAGATACATTCTAATTTCCTTAAACTGCCTCATAGTAATACCTACAACAATGTCAGTCTTCAAAAATGTGCTGCTATCATAACTTCGGAAACCCAACTGGAAAGGAACATCATTTATTGTTGAACACCAAAATACAGCCAAAACATGTCCCAGCCCCGCCTGAAAGGTGTTCAGAGTCATGAGGGGGTGGGAGAAAATGCTTTGTCTGAATGGTCAAGAACCCAGAGATAGTGATTTGAAGAAAATCAAAGGTAACTTGGGGGAAAGGTTTGCACAGGAGGTATTCTGGGTTTGGAATGCACTTATTCAGAGTGATGGAAGCAGCTTCAATGAGGGAGGCAGTGGTTTTATGTTCTCACTGGATTATTAATCTAGCAACCCAGGTGTTTTGGAGACCAGGTTCAATGCAGGTGGTGGAATTTGAATTCAATGAAAATCTACAGTTAAGAGTCTAATAATGACCATGCAATCACTGTTAAAACCCCATCGGTTTCACTAATGTCCTTTAGGGAAGGAAACTGCCATCCTTACCCAGTCTGGCCTATGTTTGACTCCAGACCCACAACAATACGATTGACTCTTAATTGCCCTTTTGGGCAATTAGTGTTGGCCAAGCCAGTGATGCCCACATATTGTGAATGAATAATTTCTTTATAAATCACTTTGGAGAGATAACGGTAGGTTGGTGTTGTCACTGGGCTTTTAATCCAGACACCCAGGGAAATGTTCTAGGGAGATGGGTTTAAATCGGTACAGGACAGATGGTGACGTATGACTCAAAGAAAATCTGAAAAACAAAACGAGCCTAATAACAACCCTGTAACATTGTCTTTAGGGAAGGAAACTGCTGTTCTTACCCAGTCTGGCCTACATGTGACTCCAGACCCACAGCAATGGGGTTGGCTCTGAAATGGCCTGAGCAAGACACTCAGTTCAAGGGGAATTAGGCATGGGCAATAAATGTTGGCCTTTCCTGTGAAGCCCATATCCAATGAACTCGTGAAGAAAAGAAAATTGAGACTTTTCAAAAGACAAATAGATAAGCCCCTGAAGAGTGAGGAGAATCTCCAGAGAGCACAGGAAAGAAAATGGGAGTGAGTCAAGCTCTGGCAGGGAGATGGCATAGACCCAATTAGGCCCAATGGTCTCTTGCTCAGCTACAACCATTCTGTGATTTGTATTGAATCACCCTGAACTGAGAAGAAAAGTTATCAAAGCCACATGAAGCAGTTCTGATAAGCTCAATCAAGGGTTACCGAAACTCATTGAGGCGTGAAGAGAGATAGTGACAAAGCAAAGTTTATTATTGGCACATGCAGTTAATATTCATGATCCGCCTCCTATTCCCCTTCAGACATATCTAACCTTACAACATGAAATATAATTGGTATATTGGAGACAGAATGCAGATTCTAAATCAACATACATTACTCAATATGACTGTGTCATTAAAAAATCTCTACAGTTCCAGATGGACAAATCAGATGCAAATGAAAAACAGTAACTATTCAGCAATACACTGAATTAACTCAGCTTTCCTAATTGCTATTCAGCGATAGAATCTCCAAAATACAACATCCATGTTTAAGTGAGCCCAATAAACCTTAACCCTTTCTATTAAAGTCAATGGCAGACAATTGGATTTTTCTGCTCATTGGCATCTCTCTTGGGCATAAGAATGTTTTTGGTTTTGCCCCCCACCCTCCTCATTGCTGGATTGCATCATCAGTTGTACCAAATGGCCACCCAGACTCTCAGAGGTGGCTAGCTCTGGTCAAAAGGAGCTTCCATTGTGTTGATAGCCAACAGGGTGGAGATTTCAGCGAGAGCTTCTTCTGTGTGCGAGCTGACTTTCCTGTCACCTGCCAGTCTGGCCTACCAAACTAGCTAACCCCAAACTCCTGCAGTACGTGGATGGAACCGAGGGAGGAGGGAAATCTCTCAGAGAGACAGCGAACGACCCGTCTACTGGACCCCAGATCAAGGGTGATATCGGGAATACCGGTTTCTGAGCAGGTCATTGAGCAGATTGTCAGGTTCTGAAGGTGGTACCAATGTGTATCAGCAAGGCAGGGGCAATGCCCTCCTGTACCACTCTTGGTCATTGTGGTGGCCCATTGCCCTCTCTGTGACCTGGCCCTGCACCGAGATGTGTGTCCTGGGGAGAGCGAGGAGCTCCGAGGAGACAGCTCATTGGGAGGGGGGGGTGAATGGGAGTTGACAGAGGAGGAGGAATCAGAGGCCAAGGGAGATGATGCCCCTTGATGCATAGTGAGGTGGCCTCCTCCTACCGGCCTCCTCCCTCCCTTCCCTCACCCCCTCCAGCCTTGGGGGTAGATTGGTAACTGATGGAGTGAGTGCCAGGTCTCTGATCTCCCTGTGACATCTTCGAGAGAGTTTTAACCAGAAACAGAATGGAGGATTCGGAGAGAGAAAGGCAGGAAAAAGAGAGCTGTCAGATCAGTCATGATCTCATTGAATGACATAACAGGCTCGATGGGCTGAATGGCCTACCTCTATTCCCACATCTGACAGGCTTATAGTTTTATCTCACTTCCCTATGGTGCTGAGATCAGCTGTGGTACCAACTGTAGCCCTGTCCCTCCGGGCAGCCCCCAGCCTCAATGTCAGCCTCTGTATCAGGGGAGTCCAAATGAGACTCCCACTTCACCCAACCCAGCCCCATTCTTACCCCAACTGGGGGTAAATGGACAGGAAACCCCCACCTCCCTTCCACATCAACTGAGGGATTCCCCAAGGGGAAGGTGCTCAATCAGTTTCCCAGCAGAGCTGAGTCCTATTTCCCGTGGGAAACCTTCAGCCGAGAATTGCCATTTCCATGGATCTCTGGACTCATGCATCTCGGACAGGAACTGACACTCATGCAGTATCGAACCTGACGTTAAGTTGAAATTCCCCTTGGCACTTAGTCGGAACTTCAAAGAATGAAAGAAGTAGCATTTATGTAGCACCTTCCACAACTTCAATTCATTGCAAAGGACTTTGCAGCCAATGATGAATATAAAGAATTGACAATAACTGGGACAGACTTCAAAACAAAAGCAGGGACATTAAAGAGTGGGTATTCCTGGTTACATGGTAGAAATGAGAGAATGACAGAAAGCGGGGAGTCACAAAACTGCAGATGCTGGAATCCAAAGTGGACAAGCAGGAGGCTGGAAGAACACAGAAAGAATGGAGTAACAGTTAGAAATCAGGATTATCTCCCAGTTCAAGGAAGAGAAAATATCTCACTGTGGTCAAAAAAATTGTTCATTTGGATTGAAAGCATAGTAGAGGAGTTATTATACTGATCAGATTCTTTCATAAGCCATCAAATAACAAGGTGAGAGAGGAACAGATTTCCAGGGTCATTACTGAAAGCTGCAAGAAATATAGACAGTGACATTGTGTGACTTTACGACTGTAACATTGTAGGGGGGCAGTGATTGTATTAAGGGCAGAGCAGAGGAGAGATTTCTGATGTTTATTCAGTACAAGTCAAACCTAAGAATGAAACATAACTCCTTCCATATCAAACAGCATCAGCAGCAAGTCCTAGTCAGAGGTAAACAATCCAACAGCCAATGGATCAGATCTAAGCTCTGCAGTCCTGCCACATCCAGTTGTGAATAATGGGGGACACTGGAGGAGGAGGCTCCACAAATATCCCCATCCTCAACAAAGCCCAGCACATCAGTGTAAAAGATAAGGCAGCAATCTTCAGCCAGAAGTGCCGGGTGGATAATACAGTCCCTTCTTCCTCAGGAAGGTTCCTGTACATAAACAGAGAGCAGGTGAGTTTTTCCCCAGTGCCTGACCAACATTTATCTCCTAGACAAAATCACAATAAAGATTGTCTGGTCATGTATGATGTTGCTATTTTGGTTGTTGCAATTCCTCCTTTACAACAGTGACTACACATCAAAACATAGCACTGTAAAGCACTTTGAGACTTGCAAGAAATGTTGTAACACAAGTCTGTTTCTATGTACCTGAAACTTTGGTTCAGATGGCTGCTTATGTATAGAGGAACTGGGTTCAGGTTACCTGAAGAAGTCACTTTGTTAAGAGTGAACAGTTCCGATATCCTGAAATGCCCTGAGCTCTCCAGCAGTGGGAGACTGAGACTTTACTCCATTGTCCTGTCGAGAGTTGCTCTCAAACTAAACTCCACACACAAGTCCACAAGTTAACTGGCCCTCATGGTGATGGAGCATGTAATAATTGTAACAAGGTCAGCCAGGTGGACCTTACAAAGAGAAAACAGAACCCCGACACTCCTGTTTATTTTTATTTTTTTTTGCACGAATCTTTATTCAAATTCCACCACCAGGAAGAAGACACTCCTGTTTATATCTGTCAGCCAGGGCTCCCTGATTGGACCAGATTAACAGCCCCAATCAGAGAACTCCTACTCTATGAGATCCACCTGGCTGACCCCATTACAATCAGTACATCCTTCCCCTGGGTCCGAGGACATAAACCGGTTCTCCTTTATTGTAGCTTTTCCTGTTTCTGCACGGGGCCCTGTTCCCCCAGCTTGGCCTCGAATACTGGTGGCACAACTCCAGGGTGTTGGTCGACACCGCGTGCTCCTTTTCCAAGGACACCCGGGCTCTAACGTAAGACACTCCTGTTTATATCTGTCAGCCAGGGCTCCCTGATTGGACCAGATTAACAGCCCTAATCAGAGAACTCCTACTCTATGAGATCCACCTGGCTGACCCCATTACAATCAGTACATCCTTCCCCTGGGTCCGAGGACATAAACCGGTTCTCCTTTATTGTAGCTTTTCCTGTTTCTGCACGGGGCCCTGTTCCCCCAGCGTAGCCTCGAATACTGGCGGCATGTACCAAGCCAGAAGTCACCTCTTCCGCTTGAAGTGTGTGGGAAAGAATTTATCCTCTTCTTCAGGCAGTAATGCACTAAGGCTGTAACATCCACCGTGTCCATCTCAGACTCTGAGGTTTCTTCGACAAGAGATGTAGTGGGTGAATCCTCCCGTTCTGACAGCCGTTCTGAGGGGCCGGGGATATTTTGCTCCTGCCCAGTTTGCGGGTTTGCAGCTTTTATGTGGGTCCCGTCCTTGCTCGGGACTGTCACACCAACCCTAATGTTACACATCATGGGACCTGACCGGGCATTGCCTCTGACCCATGCTGGGCCATTCCTGTGGTTTTGTCCCCTGAAGTAAACCGTCTCTCTTGCTTGGAGGAGGCATGTGTCTGGTATTGGCGTTCCTGCTGGCCTTTCACCCTCCCCCACCCCGGGGACGGGAAGATCAGCTTTAACCTGGTGTAGAGTCTTTTCCCAATTACTGGTAGTGGTTTTGCTCAGGACAATTGCTCTTGCTCCCAAAAGTGTTGGTGACAGAGAACAGGCCATCATCTTTCAGCAGGGAACTTGGGTACAGAGGAACCTCGATTATCCAAATATCGATTATCCAAATTTCGGATTATCAGAAGGCATTTTCAAGGTCCTGCAAAAACGTTACATCAAAGAGGTCAGTGTAATTGATTTACCTGTACTGAAGAACATGTGAAGATGCTAGCAAAAGCAAAGAAACACAAGCAGCTCAAGCATCAGCAACTGGATATTTTTTAGGTAAGGGTTAGTACACAGCCCTTCGCAAAAGTAAATGTTTTACAGGGTATTCCCGTCACCTTACCGGGCCGTTCATTAAAAATGGCCAAAAATGGAAACTCATGGGGGAGGTGGTGCTCCTGCCTTTCTATCACAGTATTGAGCTCCTGGAAA
Organism: Chiloscyllium plagiosum; assembly: GCF_004010195.1. Lineage (NCBI taxonomy): Eukaryota > Metazoa > Chordata > Chondrichthyes > Orectolobiformes > Hemiscylliidae > Chiloscyllium > Chiloscyllium plagiosum. The sequence goes on along the minus strand of NC_057734.1, from coordinate 893,173 downwards.
CGGACAAATGCTCTTGCAATTGTAGAAGCTGTTCGGGACCTTGTTTATCGCTGGGATTTCATATACAGCATTTATGTGATGGTGAGCCCTTCTCAGTTTAACTTGTAAATTACAGAATGTAAAGATTAATTGTTTCGGTGGCAGACTCATTAAAATTATAGATTTAAACAAATTCTCTGGTAGAGGACAGCATTAGATCAGTATGGCTTCCCTTGTTTAAGGTAAAATTGATTATCCAAATAATCGATCATCCAAACGAAATAGTGCCTACCCATTTCGTTCAGGTAATCGAAGTTCCTCTGCATTTCCTATAACGACAGCTCCATACCACCCATTGTCCAATGGTCTGGTAGAAAGAGCAGTCCAGACTTTGAAGGCGGTGTTAAAGAGGCAGCCTACAGCTTCCCGAGATACCAAACTGTCCTGCTTCCTATTTGATTATCGACCAGCCCTCACACAACAACAGGGAGAGCTCCAGCAGAGTTGCTAACTGGGAGAAGACTCCACACCAGGTTAACTCTGATCTTCCCAGACCTGGGGGGCGCAGGGATGTGAAACAGCATCAGGAACGTCAATGCCGGACACAAGATTCTGCTAAGCCAGAGATAGTTTAACACAGAAGATGAAGTTTGATGATGAGACCGCAGGAATAGCCCTGCATGGGTAAGAGGCATGGTCAACGCAAGGTCAGGTCCAGTGATGTATAAAGTTCAGGTTGGTGTGACAGTCCTGAACAAGCACAGGGACTACACAAAAGCTGCAAACTCACAAACTTGGCAAGAGTCAAACATTTTCAGCCCCTTAGACCAACCGGAAAGGATATCTAAATGGGAGGGTTCGCACACTCTGTCTTGCATTAAAGAAATCTGAGAATACGTGATGGACAGGGCAGGTGTTGCAGCCTCTGTGCTATTACTGCCTGAAGAACAGGATGAATTTCTTCCCAGTCACTCCAGGAACAAGAGGCAGGCTATAGTCCAGTATATGCCACAGCTAGGCCTGCTCCACCATCTTATCGTGATCACTCACTGTGAGCCAATTCATCTTCAGTAGGTTTAGTGAGAATTCCTCAGGCCCACAGAGACAATGTTGCCCATCTCACTATCCCAGGATAAAATAACTTTATTTTTTGTTTACGCATGAAACAAGGGTGTCACTGGCTGGGTCAGTATTTATTATCTGTCCCTAGCTGCCCCTTGAGAAGGAGGTAGTGAGCCATGGGGTGTAACACATTGAAAAGGAATGTTCTGTATCAGTCCTAAATTTGCCTCTAACAAAATTGAGATAATTTTCCCTTGTTCTGGCATGAAATTTAATTAACAGGATTCCTTAAAGACTTTTCCCATTCCATTAACAATTTTAAATTTGATTTTCTCTTGAGCAGCTCTTTTCTCAGACAAATTAGCCCTGATCACTCCCTCTTTCTTCAAACTCGGGCTCTGACCCTGAGTTTCAGCCTCGGGCTCTGACCCTGAAATCCAGTCACGGGCTCTGACCCTGACACTCAGCCACGGGCTCTGACCCTGACACTCAGCCACGGGCTCTGGCCCTGAAATTCAGCCATGGGCTCTGACCCTGACACTCAGCCACGGGCTCTGACCCTGAGGGATTCAGCCTCAGGCTCTGCCCTGAGGGATTCAGCCTCAGGCTCTGATCCTGACACTCAGCCACGGGCTCTGACCCAGACACTCAGCCACGGGCTCTGACCCTGAGGGATTCAGCCTCAGGCTCTGACCCTGAGGGATTCAGCCTCAGGCTCTGACCCTGAGGGATTCAGTCTCAGGCTCTAACCCTGACACTCAGCCTCGGGCTCTGACCCTGAAATTCAGCTATGGGCTCTGACCCTGACACTCAGCCACGGGCTCTGACCCTGAGGGATTCAGCCTCAGGCTATGCCCTGCCTATTGCTCAGGTGTTTTTTTTTTCACTTTCATTCATCATGACTGTTAATCCAGAGAACCAGGCAACGTTCTAGGGACCCCGGTTTGAATTTGAATTCACTTAAAACGAAATCTGGAATTAAGAGTCTAATGATGACCATGAATCCATTGCTGATTGTCAGAAAAAAAACCACCTGGTTAACCAATGCCCTTTAGGGAAGGAAGCTGCCCTCCTTACCTGGTCTGGCCCACATGTGACTCAAGACCCACAGCAATGTGGCTGGCTTGTAACTGCACTGTGGAACCATTAGGTATAGGCAATAAATGCTAACTAGCCAGCAAGGCTCTCATCTTGGTGAATGAATAAAGAAAGAAAACACAAGAATGTCAAATTTCAAAGGAATAATAATTTATACTACAAGAGAAAAGTGTGCTGATTGATCAAGTGTGCAAGTTGATTGTGATTGGCTGTCATAATGTGGAGGTGCTGGTGTTAGACAGGGATAGACAAGGTCAGAGGACACATGACACCAGGTTATAGTCAAACAGGTTTATTTGAAATCACAAGCTTTCAGAGCAGTGTTCTGAAATAATTTCAGATAAACTTGTTTGACTATAACCTGGTGTCATGCAACTTCTGACTTTGTGATTGGCTGTGGCATAAGAACAGAGAAGTGATGGGAAGCCATCCCAACTTTCACACCTCATCTAATTTCCTGGTGACCTGAACTGGACCCTGGTGTGCAGGGAGATGGAAAAAAGGTAAGACATTGGTACCAGGTAATAGTACCGGTACAGGCATGATGGGCTGAATGACCTCCTTCCAGACCATAGAAACCTGGAGACTGTGACTCTGTATTCGAGGTAACTTGACATCAAATTTTCCTCAGACTTCCCGTCACTGTGCACAAAGGGCTTTCCAGGTTGTGACAGCAGCTACTCCAAGGTAAATCCTGTCCAAAATGGTTTTATTAGGAACTACTCTGACATACTGGGATTTTAATATCTCAGTTGAGCCACAGTGGAGGATGTTTCTGGAGAATAAAAATAAATTCTGGCCTAAGATATTTAAATGAAATGAATGTCCACCAGAATTTTGTACAGAAAATCTATTGCCTCTATATCCTGGAACAATCCAGCACTGCTCAATTGTAAAGGCATCTATTTGACAGACAGTGCAAATTGATTGGATTTAATGAACAAAAGCTAGCTGAGTTGCAGAAAACTGTCTCCAGCCTCACACTCAATGCTTTTAATTCTTTTACTCTCATCATCACCCACTCCTTAAAAGTAAAGGTTGTGGATAATCAAAAGCGTGTTGGAATGTGAAATGTTAGGGAGACAGGGACAGGAGTATGACAATCAGCTCAATTGGCATTCAAGGAAACCATGGCTAATCATCCACCAAAATGCAATCTTGCACTGTTTCCATATCTCTTGAAGTTATGATTCTCCTGATAATGTTTTGATTTCAGTCCTGTTCCTGTTCCATTACTGAGTTGAATCTTCCAATTTGCTATAACAGGACGTTTTTATTTTATCTTCTAAGTGACCAACTTGAAACAACCAGGTGTTGTCGATTATATTTTTATCAACCTGTTGGGAGATATTATTACACATCTCTGGAGCAAATGGGACCTGAAGTCGGGCCTCTTGGTTCAGAGGTAGGGACACTACCGGTGCACCACACGAGGTCCCAGATACTGTCCAAGTTTGGGATATCAATGGGATCTTTCTGTGTTCAAGTAGAATAAAACAAGATCAAGAGTCCCAAGTTTGAGGATCCAAATGCTTGCGACCCAAGAATACCTGATAGAGATCTCACCCAATATTATTTCCAGTTAATTCTTTGTCTCTGCTCCTTTTCCTCAGCCCCTGGAATTCTTTCCTTTTCAACCACAAGTGGTCTCTGATTTACAAACCCCGACTTTATAAATGCTCGTACTTATGAACGTAACCCCATACAGGGGTGTAATTTTAACAATCCGACACACATTTCAGGCATTTGCAAACATCTGCTGTCCACTGTCCTGTTCCGATTTGCACACAAATCAACTTGCAAACAAATCGATTTGCGACCAGAACCCATTCACAAGTCGGGAACTGACTGTATTTTTCCAATTCCTCCTGCTGAGTCTGCTCCCACTGCCCTTTCAAACAGCATCTTCCAGATCACAGCAGCTCGCTACATTATAGACATCTCTCCATCTCCCCTCACCTCTCCCAAATATCCTGGTCAGTGTCTCATAGTCAACACTACGAAAGAAGAGATTCTGAAGTGCTTATGTGGGAGATAGTAATGAAGGTTTTAACCACTCGTTCCAAAATTGTCTGACCAAGCTCCTTATCATACACTTCAGGAGCTATATAAATAAAGTTGCTGCCGATTTTCCAGTGGTAATTAATCAGATAAAATTGCTGTGACTTGTCTTTTGTCTTCTACACTAAAACCAGCAGGTGGGGGGAGAGAGCCTGTTATCACGGTATTAAGGAGCAGCACGTAATAAATAGACAAGGAGTGGAATCACAATCAAATGGTTGGAAGTGTCACAAACATAGAAGGTGGTATTTGATAGTTTGCTGAAAAAGCCTTGAATTTAGGAGAGAGGGCAATGGGGGGAATTTGGACAATTTGCCAGCTCTATCTGCACAGTCAGTCTCCCTGTCTCAATGACTAGTTCACTTTGCTCCATGTTTCATTGTACCAGCAGAAGGCAGGTAGTTATTTACCAACACTTTTCACTTACAACGTAAGGAAAGACACTTCTTCCTCTGGTTTAAATTCAGTAGCTGAGACCGTAACGATCTATAGATATTTTTATGGGCCACACCTCCAATTAAGCTGGAGGTAGACTCAGTGACCATAACCAGAAGACCATTGGTATAGAAGCAAAATTAGGCCATTCAGCCCATTGATTCTGCTCTGCTACTTGATCATGGCTGATATGTTCCTTAACCCCATTCTTCTACCTTTTCCCCATAACCCTTGATCCTCTTACTCATCAAAAATGAAGATTCAGAGGAAGGGTCTCTGAACGTTAACTCTGCTGCTGCCAGACCTGCTGAGCTTTTCCAGCAAATTCTGTTCCTTTTCACAAACCTACCGAGCTCTGTTTTAAATGATCTCGATGTCTTTGCCTCAACAGTTTTCTGCTGTTTACCAGGATGTTGCCAGTTATGGAGGGAATTACCTATGAGGAGGGATTGGACAAACTGGGTGTGTTTTCACTTGAATGTTGAAGGCTGAGGGGTGACCTGGTAGAAGTTTACAAAATGATGAGGGGCATAGAAAAAATGGATATTTGGAGTCTTTGTCACCAGGGAGAAATGTCAATTACTAGGGACATAAGTTTAAGGTAAAAGGGGAAAGTCTAAAGGAGATGAGGGAGGAAATTTGTTTTACACAGAGGGTGATAAGTACCTGGATTGTGCTGCCAGAGGATATGGTGGGGACAGCTACAACCGCAACAGTTAAGAGGCATCTTAACAGACACATGAAAATAGAGAGATATGGACAGTCTAGGCAAAAGGGTTTTTAGTTTAGAAATACATCATGAAATGAAATCAGAAAGTGCTGGAAAAACTCAGCAGGCCTCGGACCTACTCGCCAGTAGGTTAGCAGAAAAGCTCACCCCTTTTTTAGAAGAGTTACTGGACCCAAAATGTTAACTCTGATTTCTCTCCACTGATGCTACCAGACCTGCTGAGCTTTCCCAGTAATTTCTGTTTCTATACCTGATTTCCATCACTTGCAGCCCTTTGGTTTTTTTTGTTAATGAGTTACCACAGTCTTTGTGGGCCGAAGGGCCTGTTCTAGTACAGTATTGTTCTTTCCTTGCAATGAGTCCTACAAAGTCACCACCTTGTCACTGAAAAAATTCCTCCTCATCTCAGTTCTGAAGGGTCATGCCTTCACTCTGAGGCTGATAAAATAGACTTGATTTGGAGACACCGGTGTTGGACTGGGGTGGACAAAGTTAAAAATCACACAACACCAGGTTATAGTCCAACAGGTTTAATTGGAAGCACTAGCTTTTGGAGCACTGCTCCTTATCAGGTTATTGTGGAGAATAAGATTGTAAGATGCAGAATTTATAGGAAAAGTTTACAGTGTGATGTAACTGAATTTATATATTGAAAAAGACCTGTATTGTTTGTTAAGTCTCTCATCTTTTAGAATGATCATGTTGGTTCAGTTCTTTCATATGTAAATCACAAAAGCTTTTTTTTAAAAGTTCCTTTCTCAAGTGCACTTTAACAATTGGTGACATGTCGGCCCAGATAATGTATTGACGGTGTTAGCTCCCTGTGTGAGGCTGTCTGTGCCACAATGATCAGACTGATTCTGACCTAAAAAACGGACCCCATTGCACTATACACCCACGCGTACACACATGCACACATACACATATAAGTTTGGGGGGTGAATTTGTACTGGCAGAATTACATTTTACTTTGCTCAAAAACTGCATGAATCCATGTAAGATTCTGTAAATCCATTTTTTAGATTAGAATCAGTCTGACCATTGTGGTACAGACAGCCTCACAGGGAATTAACAGCTTCAATACATTATCTGGGCCGATATGACACCAAATGTTAAAATTCACTTGAGAATGTAACTTTTAAAAAAAGATTTGTGATTTACATATGAAAGAATTGAAACCAACATGGTCATTCTAAAAGTGAGAGACTTAACCAACCATCTGAGTCTTTTTCAATATGTAATTTCAGTTACATCACACTGTAACCTTTTGCTATAAATTGTGTCTTACAATTTTAATCTCCACAATAACCTGATAAGGAGCAGCGCTCCAAAAGCTAGTGCTTCCAAATACTGTAAACCTGTTGGATTATAACCTGGTGTTGTGGGATTTTTAACCTGTATTCTTCATATCAAAATGCATAACCTCACACTTTCCCACATTTGCCACTTCTGTACCCACTCTCCCAGCCTACCTAGGACCTTCTGAAACCTCCCCACTTCCTCAACTCTACCCATCCTCCACCTATCTTTGTGTCATCTGCAAACTTAGCAACAATACCCACAATCCCTTGTCCAGGGCGTTAGTGTATCACGTGAATAGTCATGGTCCCAACACTGACCCCTGCAGAATTCCACTAGCACCAACTGCCATCCTGATAGAGACCCCTTTACCCACACCCTCTGCCTTCTGCCAGTCAGCTAATCCTCTGTCCATGCCTGTACCTTGCCCCTAACACCATGGGCTGTTATCTTATTTAGCAGCCTCCTGTACAGCACCTTGTCAAAAGCCTTCTGCAAATCCAAATAGATCACACCCACTCACTCTCCTTTGTCTAATTTGCTCAATAACTCCTCAAAGAATTCTAACAGGTTTCTCAGGCAGGACCTCCCCTTGATGAAGCCGTGCTGACTCTGCCCTACTTTACCATGAACTTCCAAGTACTCCACAATCACATCCTTAATGACGGACTCTCAAATCTTACCAACGACTGAGGTCGGGCTAACTGGACTATAGCTTCCTGTCTTCTGCCTCCCTCCATTCTTAAACGGGGAGGGGTTACATTAACCATTGTCCAATTCTCTGGGAACCTCCCTGATTCTAGTGAGTCCTGAAAGATCACCATCAACGCCTCCACAATCTCCTCCGCTATCTCCTTCAGAACCCTGGTGTGTAGCCCTTTGTTTCTGAGAGGTTTATTCACCTTCAGACCTTTAGGTTTCACCAGTACCTCTCCTTATTAACATCCATTCCACTCTGCCACTGCCCTCTGACTCTCCTGAAGTTCTGGTGTGCTGCCGGTGTCTTCCACCATGAAGACTGATGTTAAGTACCTATTCAGTTCCTCCACCATTTCTTTGTTCACCATTATTACTTCTCCAGCCTGGTATTCCAATGTCCACTCTTGCCTCCTGCTTCTCTTTTTTTAAAATAAAAAAAGTGTGTATTCTTCTTTAATATTACGAGTTGGCTAAACCTCATTTTTCCTCCTCTCCCCCCTTATTGCTTGTTTTGTTATCTTCTGCCGGCTTTTAAATGCTTCCCAATTCTCTGGCTTCCCACTGATCTTCTCTGCATTGTGTGCCTCGAGTGATGTTTACACAGTGTGAATGTAAATCTCAAAAACCAGCAGCAGCAATGAATCAGGCAAGACAGCAAGGGGGCAGCATCTAACCAGGCAGTACCTCGTTCGGACCAAATTGTTCAAAGGATGGCATCCTTTTACCACTGCCTAAGCACGTCAGTTAACATTGTTTTTTCTTTCCTGAACTTTCAATTAACAGCGACAGAACTGAACAGATACTTTACATCAGTCTTCATGATGGAAGACACCAGTAGCATACCAGAACTTCAAGAGAGTCAGAGGGTAAAGGTGCAGTGTAATGTCTGTTAAGGCTGTTCACCCCCCACAACAGCCACCCCTCCAGTTCACTCCCCCCACAACATCCACCCCTCCTGTTCACCCCCCCACAACATCCACCCCTCCTGTTCACCCCCCCACAACAGCCACCCC
>NC_057734.1:870495-883740 GCF_004010195.1 Chiloscyllium plagiosum | reverse complement strand
AACAGCCACCCATCCTGTCCACCCCCCACAACAGCCACCCCTCCTGTTCCCAGCTTTGAAAGTGTTCTCCTATCCCATTGTAGCTCATTAACAAACTCTCTTTTTTCACCACCATTATTTGATGGCACATGTGAGCAGCTGGAAAATCAACTGTTCGCCACCACATGGCTTAAGCCAATTAACGTTTTAAAAAAATTTGCTCATAGGATATGGGCGACACTGGCTGGGCCCAGCATTTATTGCCCCTGTCCCTAGTTGCCCCCTTGAGAAGGTGGGGGTGAGCTGCCTTCTTGACCCGCTGCAGACCATGTGCTGTGGGTAGACCCACAATGCCCTGAGGGAGGGAATTCCAGGATTCTGACCCAGCGACAGTGAAGGAATGGCGATATATTTCCAAGTCAGGATGGTGAGGGGCTTGGAGGGGAACGTGCAGGGGGTGGTGTATCTGCTGGCCTTGTCCTTCTAGAGAGAAGTGGCCGTGGGTTTGAAAGGTGCTGTCTGAGGATCTTTGGTAAATTTCTGCAGTGCATCTTGTAGATAATACACACTGCTGCTACTGAGTGTAGGGAGTGGATGTTTGTGGATGTGGAGCCAATCAAACAGGGGCCGCTTTGTCCTGGATGGTGTTGAGCTTCTTGAGTGTTGTTGGAGCTGCCCCCATCCAGGCAAGTGGGGAGTACTCCATCACACTCCTGACTCGTGTCTTGTAGATGGTGGGCAGATTTCAGATGTCAGTAGGTGAGTTACTTGCTGGAAAATCCCTAGATTCTAACTTCCTTTTGTAGCCATTTTATTCATGTGGCTAGTCCCATTCAATTTCTGGTCAAAGTTAATGCCCAAGATATTGACAATTCCATGATGGCAATACCATAGAATATCAAGGGACTGGGGTTAGATTGTCTCTAATTGGCGATGGTCATAGCCTGGCATTTGTGTGACATGTATGTTATTTGCCACACAACACTTGTCAGCCCAGGCCTGGATATTGTCCAGATCTTGTTGCATTTTAACATGGACAGCTTCAGTATCTGAGGAGTGGCGAATGATGCTGAACATCCCTGCTTCTGAACATATGATGCAGGGATAAACTTCAGAACGTTAATAACTATTTAGGGATCAAAGGAATCAGCAAAGATAAATGGTTACACATGAAGGGACAGCAATACCTCTGTCTGGAATAAACCACAAAGGGATAAGGACGAGTTGTTATGTGGGGATTGAAATCAATTAGCCGTGCCTGGGAAAAGGAGTCAAGGCTCCATGAACAAAACTATTTTGACTTCTGCATGATAACCAGCTGCCTAATGCCCATGGATAAATGACCACCCTGCACTGTCATTTAAGGAGTTAATTACAAGACAGGCTTGGATTAAGGCCAAATGTAACAAGGAACAGAGATGTTACTCCCAATAAGGAAGCAAACTGCAGGCTCAAGGACACCTGAAAGTAAACAATGTTTTGGGTGAAAGAATCTAAAGGATTATCGATAATGTCATCCCATTGACCTGAACGACAAGACACTGTATAAGAATTCAACACCAGTATCTCCATCATTAGCAGAACTTTAAAGAACAACACTGTGCAAAGATTGAATCCTGGACATCAGGGACAGACACTGTGACTTGGAATCACAGCTGAGTACCACCATTAATCGAGAAGCAGCCAAGTTGGTTTGTGAGGCTTAACTTGCTTACCTGAGGGGATCTTATTAGAACATAGAACATTCCAGCGCAGTACAGGCCCTTCGGCCCTCGATGTTGCGCCGACCTGTGGAACCAATCTGAAGCCCATCTAACCTACATGATTCCATTCTCATCCATACGGCTATCCAATGACCATTTAAATGCCCTTATAATTGGCAAATCTACTACTGAATTTGCTATTTTGTTTGCTATATGCAACAAAGTTTAAATCATTTTTCAGTACACAATTGTCCGTGAGATTCTTGCTAAGTAGCTGAAGTAAAGGTAACTTATGATGATTTACTCACAACAATTGTCATCCCTGGGTGAGCTTCAATAACATGTGACTTTACTCGAAAGTTGAACCCACCAGCCCTGTATTCTCAGAGGTTCTGCCTGAGCCTGGATTAAGAGGGCAGCTGCCCAATGTGATGGTCAGGATTCAACTGGGCGGATGAAGATTGAGGCATGACATTTTGGAACATTTAAATGATTACATTATTGAATTTACCATTGGAACTTTGCTTTGAAATCATGACAGGCAATCAGTCTGAATGGGAGAGCTTGGTTACAGTATTATTTGAAGAGTAAATTGCTGAAATGGATAGTATATTGGGAAGGTTGTGATGTTCCAAGCCTTGGGTCATCGGATCGTTAGTTAGAGTCAGTCAGGAAGTCCGTGGGAAGGCATGTTCACAGAGAGGAAGGGCTGATGGGAATTTGTTGTCTTTCTGCAGAAACTTGGTAAGTGAAGCATAAATTAAAGCAGAGGAATGCTGAGATAAGTAAGTTGAAGCCAGAAAACGTAGAGTTAAAACAGAAACTCGATGTACCAGAAAACATAGAGTTAAAGGGAAAGATTAAATCCTTAGAGATCACCAATCAAGAGGAGATAGTTTACCTCTCAAATTATCAAAGTCAATTTGGGACAGCAAACAGAGATGCCAAAAAGGCACAGAGGCAGATTCAGGAGTCAGAAATGAAGACTCAGGACTGGTAAGTCAATGTAAAGATCTCCAGGCAGCACTGTACCAAGGACAGCCTGACTAACAAGTACCAAATGCCGATCATTCAAAATGTCAACAAGAAATTACTGCCTTGCAGTCATAGCTTTCCAACTAGATGGGCTTCTCTGTGCTTTGGGACCCGGACAGAGATTAGGGGATGGAGGGGAGTGGGTTCCAATTAGGGATTGGTTGAGGGTGAAGCTGTTTACTATTCAGAGTAGGGAATATACTTACATTTCCGCCTCCTCCCCCTCCCCACCCCCCAACCCCCCTCCCCACCCCCCCCCCCTTTCAACTCCGACCCCAGCGTTCCCTGCCATGCTCAGATGTACACTCCCTGTATCCACCAGTCTGGTAGAAACCCAAATTAAAGATTTAATGAAAATACAACAACACAAATGAGGATATTGGTACTCAACCAGTAACTGGGCCTTAACCAGGTGTTTTGAAAAGTGAGATGAACGATCAGCAGAGGTTGAAGCGAGGTTCGTTAAGGGTGTGGGTAAACTCTATCAGCAGTAGGGCCATGACCTAGCTCTGGCCTGTCAGAGGGGTGTGATGTGCTTTCTAATACTCCTTGATCTTAGAGGGACTGGAAAAGGAATTCAGCAAAAGCCACACCCCAAACCCAGTCGATTTCTTTATCGCTGTGACAAATCCTAGGGAGAAAAAGAGAATAAGGAAGAATAAAACTAACATTTAACCATGATCTTCTGTTTGTGTGATATAATAACAGCACCTGGGTAAAAGTGTTTTTGGAGTAATAAATTGGTGTAAGAGTCTGTAGTGAATATTTCATAGACAACAATCCCAACAAGTACAAATTTTCAACAAGCAAAATTCAGATTAAGGAACTGTGTCAACTGATAAACTGTAAATAACAGCAGAAACTACCTTGATCTTTTGAGGAAGGGTCACTGGACTTGAAACGTTAATTCTGATTTCTCTGCACAGAGGCTGCCAGAGCTGCTGAGCTTTCCCAGCAACTTCTGTTTTTGTTTCTGATTTACAGCGTCTGCACTTCTTTGGGTTTTTATTTGATCTTTTCAGCTTCAGATAAACTACATAGTCATTGCTGGAATTGTTTTGCTGGCCTGGCCTTTACAAGTGAAGTACAGAGTCAGCAGTGGGGAGCCAGTGCTCAGTGGATGTGGACATGGTGTGGATACACACAGTGGGACATGTCTCTGACCACAATATTATGCAGTAATTTACATGCAATGGAGAAGTGAAGATCATTTGTGCTAACAACTTGTACAGAACTTCAGATTGCATTCACACTTACATCAGAAACCCCTATAGAGTGTTCTGTAAAGGAAGGAGGATGCAGAGGAGATTGTTACATGTGTAAAGTGTTGCATGAAAATGTCTGTCGTGAATTGGTGCCGGTAATTCTGAATCTCTCAGGTATTCAGTATCCAAATGCTTTACTGAGCATTTATAAGGAATAGTTCAGGAGGTTGCTCAATCAAGAGGGTTATACAATTGAAGGGGTAAACAGAAAATGCAGAGGTTTGATTGGAGATGCTGCAGGCGTTCCTACAGTTAATGGCCTAGATATCAGTGCTGTAAGTGATTGATTAAATCCATTAACTTCTCAAGTTAAAGATGAATTAAGTGCAATGAATGATAACACACTAAACTTAGTAATGAAGCAGGAGATATCACTAACAGTGCTGCATTTCATACTGTTAACATCTTAGAATCACACAGTGACGCAATAAACAGGTTAATAAATGGAGCAGGAAAGTGGAGTCAACATCAAGGAAATGTAACTTTGTGTAGAATTGCTACGGACCAGCCCAAAATCTCTCCAAATATATTCAGAAGACAGCCTAGACCCTAACTTATTCTTATTTTAAAAGTTAGTGTGAGGCGTTGTGTTCCAGATGCAATTCAATTCGTCAAACTGCTTGACATCAAAGCAAAACACATTTTATTTTTGCACTACAGTTAAAAAATGAACAAAACAAAAAGAAAATAATTAGCTTAACTATAACTCTATTGAAATGCTTAACAAAATTGTGGATATATTAACTACTACTAATTAGCTGTTCCAATTTAGCAACATCCCATAAACACAACCTTGGCAAAGGTAAATTCAGTAAATCAGATTGTCTCACAGGCAATTCTAGCAGCAGGAAGTGAACCCCAGCTTTTAGCTGTAACAGAGAGAGGAATAAGAGCTTCCACGTCCAGCTTCAAAACCCCAGCAACTGCTGAAAAATAAAACTAAAAATCCTGGTTCAGGGGAAGCTTAACCCCACCCATTCAAGCTGCTTCTACTGTTCAACTTTAAAAAAAATGACTTCCCAAGCTGTTTACTATATTGTTTTGATCAGAATGCTTGGCCCCTCCATCTCAATCACTCTTCATAAAAAAACCCATAAGACCATAAGACATAGGAGTGGAAGTAAGGCCATTTGGCCCATCGAGTCCACTCCGCCATTCACTCGTGGCTGATGAGCAATTCAACTCCACTTACCTGCACTCTCTCCGTTGCCTTTAATTTCTTGCGAGATCAAGAATTTTTCAATCTCTGCCTTGAAGACATTTAATGTCCGGGCCTCCACTGTGCTCCATGGCAATGAATTCCACAGGCCCACCACTCTCTGGCTGAAGAAATGTCTCCTCATTTCCATTCTAAATTGACCCCCTCTAAATGTAAGGCTGAGACCAAGGTTCCTAGTCTGCCTGCCTAATGAAAACAATTTCCCAGCGTCCACCCTTTCTAAGCCATGCATTATCTTGTAAGTTTCTATTAGATCTCCCCTCAACCTTCTAAACTCTAATGAATACAATCCCAGGATCCTCAGTCATTCATCGTATGTTAGCCCTACCATTCTAGGAATCATCCATGTGAATCTCCGCTGGACACACTCCAGCACCAGTATGTCCTTCCTGAGGTGTGGGGCCCAAAACTGGACACCGTATTCTAAGTGGGGCCTAACTAGAGCTTTGTAAAGTCTCAGAAGCATATTGCTGATTTTATATTCCAACCCTCTTGAGATAAATGACAACATTACAGTTGCTTTCTTATCAAGGACTCAACCTGCAAATCAACCTTTAGAGAATCTTGTACTAGCGCTCTCAGATCCCTTCATACTTTGGCTTTATGAATTTTCTCACCATTTAGAAAATAGTCCATGTCTGTATTCTTTTTTCCAAAGTGCAAAACCTCGCATTTGTTCACGTTGAATTTCATCAGCCATTTCCTGGACCACTCTCCTAAACTGTCTAAATTTTTCTGCAGTCTCCCCACCTCCTCAGAACTACCTGCCTGTCCGGCTAACTTTCTAACATTGGCGAACTTCGCCAGAATTCCCCCAGTCCCTTCATCCAGATGATTAACATATAAGGTGAACAGCTGAGGCCCCAACACTGAACACCACTTGTCACTAGCTGCCATTCTGAAAAAGAACCTTTTATCCCAACTCTCTGCCTTCTGCCAGAATCCCCAATCCATGTCAGTAGCTTACCTTGAACACCATGGGCCCTCACCTTACTCAGCAGCCTCCCATGAGGCATCTTATTAAAGACCTTTTGGAAGTCTAGGTAGATAACATCCAGTGAGTTTCCTGGTCTAACCTACTTGTTACCTCTTCAAAGAATTCTAACAGGTTTCTCAGTGTTGTTGTGGTTCTGTTCATCGAGCTGGGAATTTGTGTTGCAGACGTTTCATCCCCTGACCGGTTTGTTAGGCCTGACCTTCCCTTAGTAAATCCATGCTGACTTCCTCTAATCCAAGCCTGCACTTCCAAGAATTTAGAAATCTCATCCTTAACGATGGATTCCAGCATTTAACCTACAACTGAGGTTAGGTTAATTGGCCTATAATCTTCCATTTTTTGTCTTGATCCTTCCTTGGACAATGGGGTTACAACACCGATTTTCCATTCATTTGGGACTTTCCTTGACTCGTGATTTTTGAAAAATCACACCAACGCCTCTGCTATTTCCTCAGTCACCTCCCTCAGAATTCTAGGATGCAGCCCATCGGGGCCTCGAGATTTATCAAATTTTAGACCTTTTAGCTTTTCTAGCACTTTCTCTTTTGTAATGACTACCATACTCAACTCTGCCCCTTGACTCACCTTAATTGTTGGGATATTACCCATGTTTCCCCTGTGAAGACTGACACAAAGTATTTATTAAGTTCTTCAGCTATTTCCTTATCTCTCATCACTCGCCTTCCTGTATCAATTTGGAGTGGCCCAACATCTACTTTTGCCTCTTGTTTGTTTCTTATGTACTGAAAGAAACTTTTACTATCATTTCTAATATTACTGGCTAGCTTACCTTCATAGTTGATCCTCTCCTTCCTTATTTCTCTCTTTGTTATCTTCTGTTTGTTTTTGTAGCCTTCCCAATCTTCTGATTTCCCAGTGCCCTTGGCCACTTTATAGGCTCTCTCTTTTTCTTTGCTACATTTCCTGACTTCCTTTGGCAGCCATGGTCAAAGGAAGTCTAATTCCTTTGGCCATGTCTAATTCCACCACTCCCACCACCTCCCCCACCCCCACACCCCGGATAATCTTTCTTTCCTGAACTCTACCATATTATGATTGCTGCCTCCTAACTGTTCCCTTACTTTAAGATATTTTATAAAGTCTGGCTCATTACATAGCACTAAGTCCAGAATAGCCTGCTCCCTTGTGGGCTCCAACACAAGCTGTTCCAAAAAGCCATTCTGTAAGCATTCCATGAATTCCCTTTCTGCAACATTATCCACCCAGTCCATTTGAATATTGAAGTCCCCCATGATCACCGTGACCTTGCCTTTCGGACATTCCCTATCTATTTCCTGGTACATTTTGCATTCCTGGTCCTGACCACTGCTGGGAGGTCTGTACATAATTCCCATTATAGTTTTTTTTGTCTTTGTTGTTCCTCAACTCCACCCACTCAGACTCCACATCGTCTGACCCTATGTTATTCAGTGCCATAGATTTCATTTCAGTTTTAACTAACAAGGCAACCCCACCCCCCCTGCCCACCTCCTTTTGATAAGTTGTAAATCCTTGGATGTTTAACTGCCAGTCCTGAACCCCCTGCAACCACGTCTCTGTGATGCCTATCACATCATAGTCATTCATGATGATTTGTGCTGTTAATTCACTTATTTTGTTATGAATACTATTCAAGTAAAGCGCCTTAATGCTAATTTTCTTATCCTCATGATTTCCATCACCTCTCGTAATATGTCCTAAGTTATCCTTCCTTTTTTGCTTCATTCCTAGTCTGTCTTGAACTGAAATCCTGCACACACGCTAACCTGCTGCTTATCTTTCTGCTTGGCTCCATACTCCCTGTTGTTTTCCCTTTCCCTTCCCCCCGACTCACAAGTTTAAAGTCCTAATGACTGGTTCCTGATTGGTTCAGGTGGAGACCGTCCCATCGGTACAGATTGCCCCGGTTCCAAAACTGATGCCAAAGTCCCATGAAATTGGAATCCCTCTTCCCTACACCAATCTCCTAGCCACGTGTTTACTTCCCTAACTTTCTTATCCTACGCCAATTAGCATGTGGCTCGGACAGTAATCCTGAGACTATGACCCTTGAGGACCTGTTCTTCAATTTCCTTCTTAGTGCTTGATAATCCCCAAACAGGTCCTCCTTCCCAGCCTTGTCTATGTTGTTTGTGCCAACATGGACCACCACAACTGGATCCTCCCCCTCCTACGCCAATATCCTTTCCAGCCAGTTGGAGATGTCCTACACCCTGGCACCGGGCAGGCAACATGCCATGTGGGACTCCCGACCCAGCTCACATAGGATACTCTCTGTCCCCCTAATTATAGAATCCCCGATAACAACGGAATGTCTTTTTGCTCCCCCCTCTTGAATGGCCTCCTGCACCATGGTGCTATGGTCAGCTGGCTCATGCTGCCCACAGCCCTTTTCCTCATCCGTACAGGGAGCAGGAATCTCATACCTGTTGGACAAGGTCAAGGGGTGAGGCTCCTCTGCTCCTGAACTCAGAATCCCCCTACCTGCCTCACTTACAGTCACACCTTGCTGTCCCTGATCACTAACTGAATTTGAATTACTTCATCTACCAGATGTGACTGCCTCCTGAAACAAAGAGTCCAGGTAACTCTCCCCCTCCCGGACATGCCGGTGTTTGGAGCTCAGATTCCGGATCATCAATTCTGATGCAGAGTTCTTCCAGCAACTAACACTTGCTGCAGATGTGGTCACTGCCATTCACAATGGGATCAGCCAGCTCCCATGTCATACAGCTACAGCACATCACCTGTCCAGCCATCTCCACTTATTTAATTAATTTATACAAATTTATGAGTTAAATAATTTCTAGTACTTCTCTGTGGTCTTATTCAACTAACCAACTAATAGTAAACTTTTAATCAATCACACGATACACAAGAAATATCAACTGAAAAGCCTTACATTAGCAATCCAGGACATAATACATCTCTTAAAGTCGAAGGAAATCACAGAATGTACAGCAATTGGATTTTAGAGAAAACATAAATCAAATGAAAAAGGGAAAAGTTCCCACATGAGTTAACAACACTAAAGTAAGGAAATTAGCTCATGGGACAGGAACTTTAATTAAACTCTCTATCTGTGAGTAAAGAAGATTAACAGAAGTATGGACTAATGATTTGTGAATGGGAGGGAATGTAATAGGTCTTGTGTTATAAGCTACCTGTTATATCTAAAGAAAATAAACCATTAAATTTTACAACAGTGC
Source organism: Chiloscyllium plagiosum (assembly GCF_004010195.1). Lineage (NCBI taxonomy): Eukaryota > Metazoa > Chordata > Chondrichthyes > Orectolobiformes > Hemiscylliidae > Chiloscyllium > Chiloscyllium plagiosum. Next base: position 874,333 of record NC_057734.1, on the reverse strand, counting down.
AAAATATTGGAGTGATTCAAAATGCCATCTGAATGAGAATTAAGGAGGTTCTACTTATGTTGTGGAAAAGAGGGAGTGGGTATGAGCTGTGGCAGCATTTAATGAATGCCAACAGAGTGATAAAATTATTGTTTCTGCCTATCCAATTTACACAACTGGACAAGCCCCCTGCAGTTTTGATTCCAGTCGTGATGAAATATAAACTGTACTCTCAGTTTCAAGTACTGCTCACGAAATCATGATCAGAGTTGGAAAGCAGGTGAAGGAGAATACTGTAACGCCATATCTTTAAAAGAATATTATCAACATAACCTGTCTTGTCCAATTTTGCATTCACCTTCAAATACCCATGCACAATAGGACAGTGGAATCAGTTAACATCAGGAGGAGAAACTCTGTGACTCTTGACATTAGTGACTTAGCTAGAGAAATTATTCTATCTTAGTTCCATATTGTCCTGCAAAGGAAGCATTTAGAACATAGAACATAGAACATAGAACAATACAACGCAGAACAGGCCCTTCAGGCCTCAATGTTGCGCTGACCTACACTATCCCATCATCATCTATGTGCTTGTCCAAGGATTGTTTAAATCTCTCTAATGTGGCTGAGTTAATTACACTGGCAGGTAGGGCATTCCACGCCCTTACCACTTCTCTGAGCAAAGAACCTGCCTCTGACATCTGTCTTAAATCTATCACCCCTCAATTTGTAGCTATGCCCCTCGTACAAGTTGATGTCATCAGCCTAGGAAAAAGACTTTCACTGTCTACCCTGTCTAATCCTCTGACCATTTGTATTTATTATCACGTGTACTGAGGCACAATGAAAATCTTTGTCTTGCAAGCAATCCAGGCAGAGAAAGAGAGGGGGAGGGAAAGAGAAGGGGAGAGAGAGCTATAGAGACAAGCAAATACAGAAAACTAGAAATAAAAAGAAATTTAAAGAGTTATGGGAAGAGGGAGAAATCAAAAAAGATCAATTGAGACAGAAAAGTACAAAATGAAATAGAATAAGCAAAAGATATGAGCAACACAAACAGTGAGAACCAATCAAATTGAATGGGGACACAGTCAGCCCACAGGCTTCAGAAACCAACACCTCACAGTGTGTGAGATGGGGACTGAGAAAAGTGTGAAACCTCTCACCTGCAACCCATTACCCACATCCCCAAAGTATTTACCCCCTTTCAATGTTACTATGTCAGTGACAGTGTTCACTCTGGCTGGTAACCCCCTAAGAACAGGTCATATTTGGAAGAAATAAAATGATTTTGAGAAAGACACATGGGTTACATGTTAAGATTCAGCAGGATTGTCAGTGAATCAAGATGGATATTAAAAACATTAAGGAACATTCTTGGTGGCATGTGATGACATCTGGAATGGAGAAGTATATATAATATATATATATATATATGGCTGCCTGGGTTTGTGTTATTCCACACCTTGTTGTCATTGTTATTTTGCATATTCCACTCTATCATGTTTTGCCTTTGGCATCAGCAACAAATGCAGCAGTTGAAGAGGGATGAGTTCTGTTAAGGCATGATAGTCTTAAAAGTATAATAAGTAAAGCATGGGGTAATTTTATGGTAATAGTTTATTTTCTTTCTTGGCATGGTTATTACTGGGTTTTCTGATTTGTACATGTTTGTTACTTTGTGTATGTTTATTATTCTTGTGATTTATTTCCTGATCATTAATCTGGAACTCATTTATTGATTATTTGGTTTGCATATATCTGTACTACATGGCGAAATGGTATGTTTTTTAATTGTGCGTAGGAACTCAGCTTGGGTATGAACCAATATAGTGGGAAATGATCAATTAAATCAATGTTTGTTCATAAAATTGAAATAATGAACTAAGAGGAGGGACAGTGATAATGTAAACTTCAGAATGTTAATAACTGTTCATGGATTGAAAGATAAACAAAGGGATCAGCAATCTGGAATAAACTACAAAGGGATAAAGACAAGCTGTTATGTCAATTAGCCATACCTGGGAAAGGCGTTGAGGCTACATGAGCAAAACTATTTTGACTTCTGCATGATAACCAGCTACCTAATGTCCCAAGGACAAATGACAAATGACACACAATCATTTAAGGACTTAATAACAACACAGGCTTGCACTAAAACCAAATGTTACATGGAACAGAGGAGTTACTTCTGATAAGGAAGCAAATGGCAGACTCAAAAAATCCAGAAAATTAATCAACATTTTGGATGAAAGAATCTAAAGGATCATCAATAATGCCACCTCACTAACCTGAAGGACAAAACACTGTATAAGAATTCAACACCAGAACCTCCTCATCAGCAGAACTTTAAAGAACAACACAGCACAAGGATTGAATTCTGGACCATTTCCAGAGACTCTGTTGCTTGGGATTGGAGTCAAGAGTGTGGTGCTGGAAAAGCACAGCAGATCAGGCAGCATCCGAAGGAGCAGGAGAATCGACATTTCTGGCCAGAGCCCTTCATCATGAGGAGCTTATGCCCGAAATGTCGATTCTTCTGCACCTCAGATGCTGCCTGACCTGCTGTGCTTTTCCAGCACCACACTCTTGACCTTGATCTCCAGCATCTGCAGTCCTCACTTTCTCCCTGTTTGGAATTATAGCTAGATTACCACCGTTAATCAGGTAATAGCCAAGTTGGGTTGTGAGGTTTAACTTGCTTACCTGAGGGTTCTTATTTTGGTTTCTACATTCAATAAGGTTTAAATCATTGATGAGTATTTGATTGTGAGATTTCTGAATATAGAGGTTTATAAAACCATGAGGAGTACAGATAAGGTGAATGACAGGTGTCTGTTCCACAAGTGTGGGGGATTTTCAGACCAGAGGGCATATTTTTAAGGTGAAAAGGGAAAGGTTTAAAAAGACATAGGGGCAATTTTTTTTTACACAGAGAATAGTTTTTGTGTGCAATGAACTTCCAGAGGAAGTAGTGGATGTAGGTACAGTTATAGTGTTTAAAACACATTTTGGATCAGGTACATGAAGAGGAAATGTTTGGAGGAATATGGGCCAAGCGCAGGCAAGTGGGACTAGTTTAGTTTGAGATTATGTTCAGCACAGACTGGTTGGACTAAAGGATGTTTCCATGCTGGATTTCTCTATGACTCTATTACTCTACATATAGATAAATTATAGGTAGCTTTTGGTGATTTACTCACAACAGAGGGCAGGTCATTGATGAAGCAGCTGAAGATGGTTGGGCCCAGTACACTACCCTGAGGAACTCCTGCAGAGGTGTCCTGGAGCTGAGATGACTGATCTCCAACAACCACAACCATCTTCCTGTGTACCTGGTATGGCTCCAACCAGCAGAGAGTTTGTCCCGTGATACCCATTTATTGCAGTTTTGCTAGGGCTCCTTGATGCCACACTCAGTCAAATGCAGCCTTGATGTCAGGGACTGTCCCTCTCCCCTTCCCTCTGGAATTCAGCTCTTTTGTCCATGTTTGACCCAAGGCTGTAATGAGGTCAGGAACTGTGTGACCCTGGGGGACCCCAAACTGGGCGTCACTGAGCAGGTTATTGCTGAGCAGGTGCTGCTTGATAGCACTGTCACTGACCCCTTCCATCACTTTACTGATGATCGAGAGTACACTGATGGGGCAGGAATTGTCCTGCTTTTTATGTACAGGACATACCTGGGCGATTCTCCACATTGTCGGGTAGATGCCAGGGTTGTAACTGCACTGGAACAGCTTGGCTCAGGGAGCGGCAAGTTCTGGAGCACAAGTCTTCAGTACAATTGCCAGAATATTGTCAGGGCCCATAGCCTTTGCAGTATCCAGTGTCTCCAACCATTTCTTGATATCAC
>NC_057734.1:866689-868656 GCF_004010195.1 Chiloscyllium plagiosum | reverse complement strand
GAACAAAGAGACCTTGGAGTGCAGGTTCATAGCTCCTTGAAAGTGGAGTCGCAGGAAGATAGGATAGTGAGGAAGGCATTTGGTATGCTTTCCTTTATTGGTCAGAGTATTGAGTACAGGAGTTGGGAGGTCATGTTGCAGCTGTACAGGACATTGGTTAGGCCACTGTTGGAATACTGCATGCAATTCTGGTCTCCTTCCTATCAGAAGGATGTTGTGAAACTTGCAAGGGTTCAGAAAAGATTTACAAGGATGTTGCCAGGGTTGGAGGGTTTGAGCTATAGGGACAGGTTGAATAGGCTGGGGCTGTTTTCCCTGGAGCATCAGGGGCTGAGGGGTGACCTTCTAGAGGTTTAAAAAATCATGAGGGGCATGGATAGGATAAATAGACAAAATCTCTTTTTGGAGGTTGGGAAGTCCAGAACTAGAGGGCATAGGTTTAGGGTGAGAGGGGAAAGATATAAAAGAGACCTGAGGAGCAACGTTTTCACGCAGAGGGTGGTACGGGTATGGAATGAGCTGCCAGAGGAAGTGGTGGAGGCTGGTACAATTACAACATTTAAGAGGCATTTGGATGGGTATTTGAATAGGAAGGGTTTGGAGGGATATGGACTGTGCTGGCAGGTGGGACTAGGTTGGGTGGGATATCTGGTTGGACCGAAGGGTCTGCTCCAGCGTTGTACATCTCTATGACTCTATGATTGGTTTGACCTGTGTGAAGACATAACAGTTTAGTGTAGTAATTATATTGCCAATCCCCACTTCCACTGAACAAGATTCTGAGGCACGGGAATGTCTGATTGATTTAGATCTGTGAAAACTCAGTTAAACAGGAGCTTGTACAATACAACTCAACAACATTCTAATCTGGTATTAATCACCTGTGACAGGGAGATCCACAGCAGGTTTAGATTGAGGCTGTTCATCTAATGTTTCTGAAATAAAAAATTGTGTGCACTATTAAAGCTGACATCAGTAAGTAACATTACCGCATCAACGCGTACAGCCATGAGTGTCCCAAACAAATTAAATGTGCAGGACACATGTGAATAACAATAAACCTGCAGAGGATGCCGGTGAGAAGCAGCCGAGAAAGATTCTGGGAGATGTTAGCTCAGTGACCATGACTGACAAGGGGATCATGAAGGATTCAGTGTCAACGAACAGCAAGGAGAAGGAGCTCGAGGTAACTGGGTGACCATCTGGTGAAAGGAAAGGAAAGGCCCTTTGAAGCAGCTGGGGGTGATGGGGTAGAGACTGTCACACACCTCCTGCTAGAATGTGCCTTTGTAAAGGAAGTCTGGAGGAAGATGCAGTGGGTTTGTTGAGGTTCATCCCAAGCAGTTCCATGATACGGGACTCCGGGCTCGATAGTCTGTCCCTTGGGACTCACACTGAGACCAACATCGAGTGTGCCTGGAGGACCATCAACTCAGTGAAAGATGGTCTTTAGTCTGTCTGAAACATGTTGGTCCTCCAGAACAAGGAGTTGGAGGTGGGCATATTCCAAGCTCCAGGATTATGTGCTAAAGGATGCAATGAAGCTTGGGGCAGCTGCTACAAGGTGCAGTGGGGAAAGACCACTGTCTGAGATTTTGTCAATATAGTCTGGTTCAAGTAGGAGATGCCTTTGCTTTGTTTGGATAGAAGAAAGTGAGGTCTGCAGATGCTGGAGATCCGAGCAGAAAATGTGTTGCTGGAAAAGCGCAGCAGGTCAGGCAGCATCCAGAGAACAGGAGAATCGACGTTTCGGGCATGAGCCCTTCTTCAGGAATGAGGAAAGTGTGCCAAGCAGGCTAAGATAAAAGGTAGGAAGGAGGGACTTGGGGAAGGGGCGTTGGAAATGCAATAGGTGAAAGGAGGTTAAGGTGAGGGTGATAGGCCGGAGAGGGGGTGGGGGCGGAGAGGTCAGGAAGAAGATTGCAGGTTAGGAAGGTGGTGCTGAGTTCGAGGGTTGAGACTGAGAC
>NC_057734.1:864618-865722 GCF_004010195.1 Chiloscyllium plagiosum | reverse complement strand
TGGAAAGCAGATTCTGGATCAGTGGTGCTGGAATAGCACAGCAATTCAGGCAGCATCCGAGGACAGGCAAAATCGACGTTTCGGGCAAAAGCCCTTCATCAGGAATAAAGGCAGAGAGCCTGAGGCGGGGAGAGATAAGCTAGAGGAGGGTGGGGGTGGGGAGAGAGTAGCATAGAGTACAATAGGTCAGTGGGGGAGTAGATGAAGGTGATAGGTCAGGGAGGAGAGGGTGGAGTGGATAGGTGGAAAAGGAGCTGGGCAGGTCGGACAAGTCCGGACAAGTCAAGGGGACAGTGTTGCTGGAGGTTAAGCAAATGTGGCTGTAGTAGCGGGTTTGCTTCAGGACATTGTTGAAGAGCTTCAGGGCAGAGGAAATGACCTGGGAGTTGCAGTGGGAGAGAGACTCCCTGAGATTCTTGTAGAGAGAGGAGGAAAACTTCTTCAAGGCAGGCATCCTTGCAAGAGGATTCGCAGTAGGGTTAAAATCAACGAGGTAAAAACAATGACTGCAGATGCTGGAACATCAGTTGAGCTGAACTGCTATTGGCAGATTTTATGCAATCTTCACCCAACAGCGAATCAGAAATATGGCCACTGCAAGTACCTGACCTTCAGGCCAGGACACAGTCAGGGTCACTGTGAGGAGGTGGGTGAAGGAAAACCTGGAAATCGGAGCTTCCCTCTGAAGTTGATTCTCCTGGGTTGCTGCAGGTTCGTGAGGCAGAAACTGGCCTGGCAGACGGGTCTATCCGCTCAAGGATAGATTACCTGTTTGTGTCCCGAACGCTCTCGGTCAGGTCCACCGACGTCAAGCCCGTGTTCCTCTCTGACCACTGCCTCCTGCTGGCCGACTGTCACCTACAGGACGAGCAGTGGGCTGGTAAGGGAACGTGGAAACTGAACACCAAGCTGTTGACCCCGGGAAACATTGAGGAGCTCAAGAGAGACTACACAGGTTGGAGAACCGTGAAGCCCCTCTTTGAGTCCCCAGCGGACTGGTGGGAAACAGTAAAAGGGAACATCAAGAGGTTCTTCATCCTCAAAGGTGTACAGGAAGCGAGAGAGAGGCAGGGAAAACTGTCCCAGCTCTAGGAAAGTATGCAA
>NC_057734.1:833491-864118 GCF_004010195.1 Chiloscyllium plagiosum | reverse complement strand
ATGAATAAAGTATATTTTTGAAATAAATAAAAAGTGTGCTGGGAAAATGCTTTGGGAGGGGGCCAGGGTGTGTGCCAAAACCTGGGAGGAACATATCTCCAAGGTGAGGCAGATGGGAGTACTGCTCCCTCTCCATTATGGGTAAAAACCTAGTTATCAGGTATGAGGCTCTATCTCTGTTGTATGTGGTGCAGGTCTGGCACCCTCCCAGAATCTGTATTGTTACAGTCACTTGAATCATCTTCCACTTCACCTGGAAATCTAGGATGGATGTGTCTGCAGGGAGTGTGTACCTAAGTACCATCTAGTGCAGAGGAGGGGCTGCTACTCACTGATCCACCCCTGAATAAGATGTAATTACACAGGGACATTAAAGCACTTGTCACAATGAAACGGCTGTCAGTGAAATGCCCCTCTCGTTTAATTAGGGTTGAGGGTTAATAATAATCCCTATCAACATGACCTGCTATAATATCTATCTGAAAATGTATTTTTATCTACGTTATACACGTCTTTCAAATGTAACACCTTCCAGCAATTTTTCTGTCACATTTTTTAATCACTCTTCACAGCCTACCCTAATCACGATTTGGAGATGCCAGTTTTGGACTGGGGTGTACAAAGTTAAAAATCACACAACACCAGGTTATAGTCCAACAGGTTTAATTGGAAGCACACTAGCTTTCAGAGAAGGAGCGTCACTCCGAAAGCTAGTGCTTCCAAGTAAACCTGTTGGACTATAACCTGGTGTTGTGTAGATTTTTAATTTTATCCTAATCACAGTCGTGTTTATCGTAATTAGTCTGGAATTTATTCTAGTCTGATCAAGTTTATCTTCATCACCTCTGATAGGCTCCTTCCTCCCACATAACAGAACTCCAGTTTAGCTTCTCCTGCCTGTTGAGAGAACGATGGAAAGAGGCTTCAAGGGGATTTTAACAAAAGGCGTGCGTGGGCTAGGGATGGAATAAATGTGGTAAGTACACGTTTGGTCAAAGAACAAAGGGGCAGAGTATTTTTGTAAGGCTGCGAGATCAGAAAGTGGTGATTTCCAAAGAGATCCTTGTTTGTAAGTCACTGAAGGTTAACATGTGGGTGCACCAAATAATTTGGAAGGCAAATTGACGTTAGCCTTTATTGTAAGAGGATCTGTGTCCAGGAGCAGAGACGTTTTGCGGTAATTGCTTCGAACATTGTTGAGCTGACACCTGGAGTAATGGGTGTAGCTCCCGCCTCTGTCTTTAAGGAAGGATATAATTGCCATTGAATTGCAGCAGAGGTTTACTGGACTGACTCCTGGGATGGGAGGACGCTTCTATAAGGAAACTGGGCCAGTATTCTTGGAGTATTAAAGAATAAGAACGAGGGTAGAATTTACAGAGTTAATGGTAGGGCCCTGGGTAGTGCTGTCAAGCAGAGAGACATAGGTACATAGTTCTTCGAAGTTTGCATCACAGGGAGGTAGGGTGGTAAAGAAGGTGTTTAACACACTTGCCTTCATTGCTCAGACACTTGAGTGTAGAAATTGGGACATCATGCTGTGGGTATGCAGGACATTGGTGAGACCTCTTCTGGCGTACTGTGAACAATTCTGATCACCATGCTGTAGGAATGATATTATTAACTTGGAGTGAGTTCAGGAAAGGTTTAGCAGGATGGTGCCAGGATTGGAGGGTTTGAGATATAACGAGAGACTGGATAGGCTGGCACTTTTTTACTGGAGCACAGGAGGTTGAGGGGTGACCTTATACAGGTTTATAAACCCAGGAGGGGAGAGATAAGGTGAATAGCAATGGTCTTCTCTCAAGGATGGGGGAGTTCAAAACTAGGGGCCTTTTTTTTAAGGTGAGAGGAGAAAGATTTAAAAGGAACCTGAGGGGAAACCTTTTCACAAAGAGGGCGTTTCATATGTGGAATGAACTGCTAAAGGGAGTGGTAAATGTAGGTACAGTTACAACAGTTAAAAGACAAGGTTTATAGGGATATGGGCTAAATGCAGGCAAGTGTGACTAGTTTAGTGTGGGAAACTTGGTCAGCATGCACGAGTTGGAACGAAGGGTCTGTTTCCATGCTGTATGACTCAATCTGATGTAAACATACTTTAAGGACCTGACAGAGCAGATGCAGAAAGGATATTTCCCCCTGGCTGTGGGGTCCAGAACCAGGGCACTCAGTCTCAGAATAAAAAGTATGCCCTTTGGGACAGAGATGAGGAGGAACATCTTCACCACTCCAGAGGGCTGTGGAAGCTCACTCATTGCATAAGTTCAAGGCAGAGATTGATAGATATCTAGTCAGTAAAGACACAAAGGGATATGGTGGGGAAAGTGCAGGAAGAGGGTGTTGAGCTGGATGACCAGCAGTGATCTACAATGGCAGAACAGACTCCAGAAACTGAATAGGGACACTCTTCTGACCAACAGCCAAATGAAAACAATTCATCAACTGTGCACCTGAGCCTGTCACATTTCAGATGTGACATTTACAACTTTTAACAAAATAAAATTGTGGCTGATGGCAACAACCACCCTTCAAAAGAAATGCCAGGCATTTCATCTGAGCCACAGCCTGAAGGAGTATCCAACTCTGACGGAACTCATCGAGAGATTATTTAACAGCCATTACAGTTCGACATTAAAGGGACCTGGCTACAACTTTCTTTCATTCCTGATGAAGGGCTCCTGCTTGAAACGTCGATTTTCCTGATCCTTGGATGCTGCCTGACCTGCTGTGCTTTCCCAGCACCACTCTAATCTTGACTCTGATCTCCAGCATCTGCAGTCCTCACTTTTGCGTACAACTTTGTTTCACTCTTGTGATGTGAGTGTCACTGGCTGGGCCCAGTATTTATTGTCCGTCCCTAATTGCCCCTTGAGAAGGTGAGGTGAGCTGCCTTCTTGAACCTCTGCAGTCCATGTCATAGAATCACAGAGACGTACAGCACGGAAACAGACCCTTCGGTCCAACTCGTCCATGCCGGCCAGATATCCTAAACTAATTTAGTCCCATTTGCTAGGACTTGGCCCATGTCCTTCCAAACCCTTCATATTAATATACCCATCCAGATGCCTTTTCAATGCTGTAATTGCACCAGCCTCCACCATTTTCTCTGGCAGCTCATTCCATACACTCACCACTCTCTGCGTGAAAAAGTTGCCTCTTAAGCCCTTTTAAATCTTTCCCCTCTCACACTAAACCTATGCCCTCTAGTTCTGGACTGCCCCACTCTGGGGAAAAGACCTTGTCTATTTATCCTATCCATGCCCTTCATGATTTTATAAACCTCTATAAGGTCACCTCAACCTCTGATGCTCCAGGGAAAACAGCCCCAGCCTATTCAACCTCTGCCTATAGCTCAAACCCTCCGACCCTGGTAATATCCTTGTAAATCTTTTCTGAATACTTTCAAGTTCAACAACATTCTGTACTGTAGGTTGACCCACAATGCCCTTTAGGGAGGGAAGTCTAGGGATTAGAAGCAGAATAATGTATTGCGTAGGAGAAATGTATAAACTGCCTTTAGACAACAGTTCATCATCAGAGTTCACTTTAACAATTTCACAAGAAGTTGGCAGATGGACAAGAAATTGTCGTGTACCTCTGTGTGGTATGAGAAACCGGTGCAACTCGACAAAGTATTCGCAAGGAGAGATGGCTTTTGAACCACAGCTTTCAAGTTACAATACGTTTAATGGATTGGGCAGCAACACCTCCTCCATCATGATGTTCCTGCTATTTCTACAGCCTTCTGTCTGTTTACACAGGCTTTTATTGAGCAAGACACTTAAATTACATGGAGAAAGCTGGGAGAGGAAAAGAAGGTGCTTTAGTGGCAGTAAGACATTGTGTCAATTTATTGTTCAATTACAGGTCTGATGAGGAACCTGGGAGGAATAAAAGGGACAGTAACATTGTGGACATAAATTGTCTGAGGGAAAAGAAATAGAGAGTCAAGGTCAATGGATATTGTTCAGGCTGCAGGATGGTTTATCATTGTGTTCCCCAGGGGTCAGTACTGGGACCCGCAATATTCCTGATATATTTGAATAATCTAGACCTTGCTGTGCAGGGGACAATTTTCAAAGTTTGGAGGCAAGCTTTGGAGAAGTATGAACTGTGCAGGGGACATCGAAGAACTTCCAAAGAACACGGCCAAGTTGTTGATGTGGGCAGATAGGTGGCAGATGAAGTTCAATGTGTATTAGTGCGAGCTGATGCAATTTGCTTCAGAGAATAAGGAGAAACAGTACAAGCTAAAGGGTGTTCAGAAGCAGAGCAATGTCAGGCTGCATGTGCTTAACTCATTAAAGGTGGCAGGACCAAGCTGTAAGATTAAAAGCATACAGTGTTTGAGGTTCATGAACAGAGGAACAGAGTACAAGAGCAGGGAGATTATGCTGAATTTGTAGAGGACATTAGTGAGACCTCAGATTGAGTATAGTGTACAACGCTGGACACCATACTATCAGAAGGATGTGAATGCATCGGAGAGAGGTTAGAGGATATTTACAGGAATAGTTCCTGAGAGTTGACTGTTATGAGGATAGGTTAGAGAGGTGATCTGATAGAGGCTTTCAAACCCACAAGACCACTGGACAGAGTAGATAACGAGAAGCTGCCTTCATGAGAGGACACAGTTTTAATGTATTTTGCAAAACAAGCAATTGTAAAGTGAGGAAACTCTTTTCCACACAATGAGTGGTTAAGGTGTGGAATGCACAGCCTGGAAGCGTGGGGGAGGCAGGTTCAATTGAGGCATTCGAGAGGGGCATCAAATGGTTGTTTATATAGAAAGACGGGGTTCCTATCTGGTGACTCTGGTCTGATTCATTTGGCAGCAATCATGGTGAATGCTTTCAGATATTGAACCAGGAAAGATGACAGAGCATCTTCGCTCTGGAGTTCCACGAAACACAAATTGGATAAATAGATGGCATTTCACATCAGTTTAATATCAGTCTCAGTGCAGTAAGAAACAGTGAGATGGTAAAGGCTGGATTGTGATATTACTATAAAAATCCTCAGACTAATAGCTCACTCTTCCAATGTTACATTCTTTCAAATCCATTATGTAGGAAATAACACAGCTGAACAACTGATAGGCAATATCTTCCAGATAACTGTTACACCCAGAAACATCGCCAGTGAAAGCAAACCTTGATAAAGGAGTACTTAACAACATCTTGTATCCATGTAGCAGGGAGAGCTGTCAGTAGTTCAGCTGCAAGAGGCAGTGAGTAAAGCAGGAGAATGGAAAGGTTATGATTAGCAAAATTAGAGATACCACCTTGACAGATGAGCAAGGATCAGCTCGTCTGTTAAGACTACACCATCTAATTAGGACTCAACCTGTCTACTATCAATATTGCAACCAATTATCGGTCTATATTTGCTCCAACACTCTCTGGACTTCAGGCAATGGGCTCTGGGCTCCACACTGGGAATGTCAAAAGAAAGGACAGTGATTAATTTAATCTCACTCCTGGGTTTGTTTTCATTTACAGGATGAAGGCGTCACTGGCTATGCCAGCATTTATTGCCCAAAGGGCAGTTAAGAGTCCACCCCATTGCTGTGGGTCTGGAGTCACATGGTGGCCAGACCGGTACGGTTGGCAGTTTCCTTCCCTAAAGGGCATTCGTGGACCAGATCAGTTTTTCCAACAATTGACATATGATCATCATTAGACTCTTAATCCCAGTTTTTGTTTTAAAACTGAATTCAAATTCCACCATCTGCTCTGGCTGGATTTGAACTCAGGTCACCAGGACATTACTTGGATCTCTAGATTATCAATCCAAAGATAATACCATGAAGCCATCACCTTACCCTTACTGCTAGTTAGACAGAGATCTTCATTGTCTTTTAAATGTTTGGGGTTTTCACTTCCCACAACCATCTGAGCTCCCATCTCCTGCCATAACTGAAACACTTTATCACATTATTTTAAAAAAAATCAAGGCAACTATGCCCCCTCTGGATGCAATGTGACGAGGAGGGTAAATAATTGGGCAAGTTGGACTCAGAGCAATACTCCCTCCTTCTCATCACCTCAGGAAGGTGGTCCATAGGGAATGTTCCTGGAGCATCTGAGGCTGAAGGGTGACCTTATAGCGGTTTATAAAATCATGAGAGGCATAGATAGGATAAATAGTTAAGGCCTTTTCTTCAGGGTAGCAAAGTCCAATATAAAGAGCATAGGTTTAAGGTGAGAAGAGTGAGATTTAAAAAGGGCCTAAGGGGCAACTTGTTCACGCAGAGGGTGGTACGTGTATGGAATGAGCTGCCAGAGAAAGTGGTGGAGGCTGGTACAATTACAACATTTAAAAGACATCTGGATGGGTATATGAATAGGAAGGGTTTGGAGGGATATGGGCCAAATGCTGGAAAATGGGACTAGATTAGGTTAGGATACTTGGTAGGCATGGACAAGTTGGACCGAAGGATTTGTTTCTGTTTCTGTTTCTGTGAAGGCTTCAATCCCTGCCTGACCTGATTACCAGCATTCCTAGCAGGTTTAAAAAGTGACCAATCAGGGCTAGGGAAGTAGGGAAGGCAATGCGATGCTGCCAAAGACACCCCTCTCCCTACAATCCACACCTCACAAGACCCAAACAAAACCACTCAAGATCTTGTGTCCATAAGCAATCTCACCAAGTTTTACAGATGCCCCATAGAAAGCATTCTATCTGGGTACATCACGGCCTGGGACGGCAACTGCTCTGCCCAGGGCAGGAAGAAACTAGCAAGCCAGCCTTTCATCCACTGACTCCAACTACACTCCTCGGGATGGTAGCCAATATCATCAAAGACCCCTCCCACCCTGGTTAGAATCTCTTCCAACCTCTTCCATCAGGCAGAAGGTACAAAAGCTGATGCACACAGGTTCCAACAGATTCAAGAACAGCTTCTTCCCTTCAGTTCTTGGATTTTTGAATCGACCTCTCAAATTTCAAACCTAATATTGATCCTGCTTTTTGTGCACTTTTTTTACAGCTGTAACTTTGTATACCTTAGTCTGTTCAAGCACCCATATGACATTGTATGGTCTGATCTGCCTGTACTGCACACAGAACAAAACCTTTCCCTGTACCTAGGTACATGTGACAATAATAAATCAAATCAAATTAAATGGAAAGAAAACCATGTGACCTTTCATCATTTAAACCAGTAAAGGACAGGTAATAGAGAACTACAGCACAGAAAAAGCCCCTTCAGTCCATCATGTCTGCGCCAATCTCTAGGACCTGGAATCTGTCATCCTCTGATTGGTCGATAAAATCTGTTAAGGTGGGACTTTGATATCGAGAATTGTGATTTGCTGAGAAGCTCGCCAATCAGCTGTGAAGTGCCTGATTGGATATGATGTTTCTGGGTTGTGGGCTGTGGGTAGCCAGTCTCTCTTGAAGATCCCCAGCCCCACATACAGTGTGGAGCATCAAACCCCAGCCCAGATATCCATTACAGCCTGCAGCTCTGGTTAGACTGAGTAGATCTGTATAGAGGAGAAAGGGAGGACTGCAGATACTGGAGATCTGAGTAAAAAAAGTGTGGTTCTAGAAAAGCACAGCCGGTCAGGAAAGTCCTAATGAAGAGCTTATGCTCAAAACATCGACTCTCCTGCTCCTTGAATGCTGCCTGACTGGCTGTGCTTTTCCAGCATCGCACTTTTAGACCCGTTCAGACTCTGGGCTGTCTGAGGGAGCAGCAGGAAATCACCAAGGAGCAAGAAAGAATTCTTGCTCCTCATTGACAGGGTATGGGTAGTTTAGTTGGTCTGGAATCATATCAGGCTCAGGTGAAGAAGAACAGCAAATTTCCTTCCCCATCTGATGGGGGTGAACCAAATGGATGTGCCTGAAAACTGACAACAATTGTCCACACTGTAAGTAATCTAATCTAATCTAATATCAGGCTCAGGTGAAGAAGAACAGCAAATTTCCTTCCCCATCTGATGGGGGTGAACCAAATGGATGTGCCTGAAAACTGACAACAATTGTCATTAGACTAGCTTTTGTTGGATTCATATAGCTTCATCAGCCATATGAATCCATGTCCCAGAGTATTAGTCTGGAACTTGGTTTAACCAGTCAAAATAACATTACCACAATGCTAGTACCTCCCTAGCTACAGCAGCATGGTACACAGGTAAACTTGCTAATCTTTCTCCTTGGGATGTGCAGAGGACTGTCCAGGGTATTGATGCTCTGTGAAACCTCCATTAATTTAGGGACAATGGCAATCTAAATATGTCTCAATTTAAACGTCCATCGGTCTTCAGGTTAACATGAGCTATAAAATCTTTGATAAATTACGTAAAGTCTGTCTCATTCCATTAGATTCTTTTGCTTTTATACCACAGGCAATTCCACATGGTATAAGCTAGCTCAGCTCTGGCTCACATTTCCTTTCTGTAGGCTGAAGAGTTGAAAATTAATGAGATGACTGTGTCTCGTTGACTGTGTTCGGTACAAAGCTTCAAGAACAAAGTTCAAAACTGTTGTGATGATTCCAGTAGCTGGACATCAGCTGTCAAACTGGATTCACAATTTAAAATGATGAATTTCTCTTGGAGCTTGTCTACTTTCCAATTAATATTTACTTTGTTCTAGATTCTGTGAAGTTATAAAGGGGAAATGTCTTAAGAGTAACACTTCTAATCTGCTTTTATTTTGGATTTCCAGCATCCACGGCATTTTACTTTTGTTAATTTCCTGTGTTTTATGTGCATGAATACAGAACCCTCAGAATATCCAGTCTCTCTCCATTTGAAAATTTCTGATTTACTGATTCTCAAAACAAAGAGGGTAACATCACACTTATGTCATTCTATTTGCCACATTTTTGCCTACTCACTTAATCGATGCAAATCCTTTAGTTTGCATCCTCTTCCAGGTTACTTTCCTACCAGACTTTGCATCATCGGCAAAACTTGGATTTCACTCTGTGCCCTCACATAAAACATTCCTATAGATTGTAAACATTTGATAGGCCAGCACAGATCCATGTGATATCCACTAGTTCCAGCCTGCGAGCCCCAAATGTAGCAAGGTTATTTCTAGTCTTTGTTTTCTCTTCATTAACCAACCCTCAATTCCATGAGTCCAATGTTATGCAGTGACATTGAGTGTGACACTTTGTAAAATGTTACTTGGAATTTGCTCCATCCAATGGTTCCCCTTTCTCAGACTTACTAGTTACATCCTCGAAAAACAGGAGCACATTTGGAAAACACAGTTGCCCTCTAAAAATAAACACAAAGAACTGCAGTTGCTGGAAATCTGAAGCAAAATCAGAAAGTATTGGAGAAACTCAGCAGGTCTGGCAGCATCTACAGAGAGAAAAACAGAGTTGATACTTTGAGTCCAGTCGCTGGACTTGAAACATTGACTCTGTTTTCTCTCTACCAATGCTGCCAGACCTGCTGAGTTTCTCCAACACCCCATGTTGCTTATTCTTGTCATGATTTTATGTATGCTTTATAAGTTCCTAATCAGAGATACTCTAGCATTTTGCCTATCCCAGATGATAATTCAATTGGTCTTTGGTCCGCTGTTTTCTCGCTCTCTCTCTCTCCCGTCTCTCTCTCTCCTTTTACAGTAAGACTTCCACTATCATCCAATCCATTAAGACTGTTTGAGAAGCCAGGAATTCCTGAAGGGTCTAAACTGTACCACAGGCTTTAGTGGGCGGCACGGTGGCCCAGTGGTTAGCACTGCTGCCTCACAGCGCCAGAGACCCGGGTTCAATTCCAGCCTCAGGCGACTGACTGTGTGGTGTTTGCACGTTCTCCCCGTGTCTGCGTGGGTTTCCTCCGGGTGCTCCGGTTTCCTCCCACAGTCCAAAGATGTGCAGGTCAGGTGAATTGGCTATACTAAATTGCCCATAGTGTTAGGTAAGGGGTAAATGTAGGGGTATGGGTGGGTTGCGCTTCAGCGGGTCGGTGTGGACTTGTTGGGCCGAAGGGCCTGTTTCCACACTGTAATCTAATCAAATCTTGTCAATGTTTAGTCTCACTGTATTCTCCAGTATTATTTATTTATGACCTTGCTGTCCTTACATCCTTTTAAACCTTTCTCTCATTAAAAGTATGAGACTTTCAAGTTTCTGGACAATCCCCAAATCAGAGATTTTCACAATGTTAGCAAGTATCATTTAGTGCATCAAATGATGCACCTGTCCCAGGTGTTAGCATGGCTCAGTGCTGAGTATGTTTACCAGCTCTAGAAGATCATCAATTTAATCCTATCCTTGAATCATAGAGTCATACAGCACAGAAACAGGCCCTTCAGTCCAACTAATCCATGCTGAACATAATCCCAAACTAAACTAGTCCCACCTGCCTTCACTTGACCCATATCCCTCCAAACATTTCTTACTCATTATACTTAATATCTTTTAAATGTTGTAACTGTATCCATTTCCACCATTTCTTCAGGCAGTTCACTCCACATACGAACCACTTCCTTTGTTAAAAAAAAATTTGCCCTTCATGTATTTTTAAAATCTTTCTCCTCTTACCTTAAAAATATATCCCCTAGTCATTAAATCCCCCGCGGTAGGGAAAACACACAGAGGTTTATGCATGTGCTGCAGGCTGACTCTCCCCAGCATTCTGACCAAGATTTATTCCCCTAACCCCTACAACACAAACGCTAATTATCTGCTCTTTATTATTTTGTTGTTTATGGGATCTTGCTGTGGTTTCCCACATTACAACAATGACTGCACTTTATTGGCTGCAAAGTGTTTTGGGACTTTCTTAGGTTGTGAAAGGAGTGATAGGTAAGCTGACTTAAAATTTCTTTTCCTTGAATCATTATCCACTTTGATTTGAAAAACGTTTATGAATTCTACATCAGTTACTGTTTCTGGTCAATCACTCTGTATTCTAATAGCCCAGGGCAGAGATATCATCACAATTGTCACATATTCATCACTGCTGTTCTGAGAGTACTCACATATCTATTTGAAATTCTGTGCTATCTGTCCTTGCTGATGCCCTTGTCTTGAATGTTAGACATGACCATCATTTAGTCAAGAGCAACTGACTAATAGACTGGCAGATTCAAACAACCCTGCAAATTTGGACCAACATAGGTGATCTTAACTGCTAACTAAACTAAAGTAATGATCTTGAAAAAGGTAATGACAGTCCAAATTAATATTTTTACATTGAAATAATAATTTAACTCAAAACTATTGTAGAAGTCATATTATTGTCACTTATGTTGTAGCTGAGAAGGTGACTGTAACTGATCAATCAAATCATGGACTTAACAAAGCTTTACTGGCCCAGGTGTGGCTATATAAACTCAGCTGCATTGATGACCTGCCCAGTTAGCTGCAATTACAGATTAGGGTCTGTTTTTAAGAATACTAGCGACTGTAGGAGGCCATTCAGCCCAAGGTGTTTCTTTCCATTCAATCAGGTTATGTTTAGGAACAGAGGAGTGAAAAGCAAGAGAACGCCACCCCGCCCTTCAAACCTGGTCTCGGATTGTGGGTGAAATGATTGTGGCTTCATCTTAACCTTCCGTAAGACTACAAGACAGGGGATCAGAAGTAGCACATTCAGCCCATTGTGTGTTTCACTATTTAATGTGATCGTGGCTGATCTAAGAACACAAGGCCATGACAAGTAGGAACAGGAACAGCTTGTTCAGCCCATCAAGCCTGCTCCAATATTCCATAGGATCATGGCTGATCCAACATTCCTCATGTCCATTTTCCTGTCCTTTCCCTGTGACCCTTGATTCCCCGACTGATCAAGAACCTTACTCCGTCAGCCTTAAATAACCACAAGGACTCTGCCCCCACAACTCTCTGTCACTAAGAGTTCCAAAGACTCTCAACCCTCTGACAGACAAAGTCCATCCTGATCCCAGAGTGAAATTGGTGCCCCTTTATTCTGAGACTGTGCCCTCTGGTCCGAGACCCTCCCATGGGGAGAAGCATCCTCTCAGCGTGACCCTGTCAAGCCCCTTAACAACCCGATATCTTTCAGTGTGATCACCTCTCATTCTTCTCACCCCCCCCCCCCCCCCAGCCTGTTTAGCCTTTACACAGAAGATAATCCTTCCAGGCCTGGGATCATCCCAGTGAACCTTCTCTGAGCTGTATCCAATAAAGTTATATCTTTTCCTAAACAGAAGACCAAAACTGCTCACAGTGCTCCCGATGTGGTCTCCCCAGCACCTTGTCTAGTTGCAGTAAGCCTTCCCTACTCTATACTACAACCCTCTGGAAATAAGGGCCAATATTCCATTACCCTCCCCGATTACCTGCTGCCCCTGTGTGCGAGCTTCCTGTATTCTGTGGACAAGTCCCCCCAAGTCTCCTTGTGTTGCAGCTTGCTGTAGCTTTTATCCATTTAAATAATATTCTTTTTTTTAATTCTCCCTTCCAAAATGAACAACTTCACATTTTCCCTCCACGTTATACTCCAATTGCCAATTTTTTGCCCACTTTCTTACCCTATCAATATCTCTGTAAACTGTTTTCTCCCTCTTGCAACCAGCCTACTCACTTGTCATTTGCAAATTTGGCTCCAGTAAATTCACTTTCTTCTTCCAAGTTATTAATAGATATTGTAAACCGTTGTGGTCACAGCACTGAAACCTATGACACCCCACTGGTCACAGGTCACCAACCTGAAAAGGAACCCTTTCTCCCCACTCACTGTTTCCTGTCCATAAGCCAATTCTCTATCTCTGCCAACAAACTGCCTCCAATACCATTGGTTCTTATCTTAAAAGTTAATCTTTGTGAGGGACATTATTGAAAGTCAAATTTGGTAATCTTCAACTCCACTCTCCTGCTATTCCCCAATAACCTTGGTTTCTTTACTGATTAAAAATCTGTCTCTCTCAACCTTGAATATACTCAGCAATTCAGCCTTGACAGCTGTCTGGGGCAAAGAATTCCACAGATTCACTCCTCTCTGGGAGAAGAAATTCCTCTTCACCTATGTCTTAAATGGGTGTCTCCTTATTCTGAGACAATGCCATCTGGTCAGAGACTGTCCTACAAGGGGAGACAATTTTTCAGTGCAGGGCCAAGCTACTCAATCTGTCCTCATAAGAAACCGTTTCTGTACCTGATAGCAGCCCTGGTGAACCTTCTCTGGACTGCCTCCAATACCTATATGTCTCTCTCTCTAGATAAGGGACCCAAAACTATTTATTGTTTCCAGATATGGTATATACTAAGGCCTTGTACAGATTAAGTAAAACCTCTTGATTTTTATGTTCCATTCCCTGTGAAATAAATGCCAGTATTCCATTTACCTTTCCTATTATCTTGGATGCTAGCTTTTTGTGATTCAGGAACAGGGAGCCCCAACTGGGTTTTAGCTTTCTGCAGTCTTTCTCCATATACGTAATATCCCTCTACTCTTCCTGCCAAATTCTATGGTCTCACATTTTCCCATATTTTATTCCATCTGCCAAGCTATCGCCCATTCACTTAACCCGCCGAGATTCCTTTATGTCCTCCTCACTGCCTGCCTTCCCATCTATTTTTGGGCCATTTACAAATCTGACTATAGTACATTAACCTTTCTCATCCAACTCATTCTCATATGTTGTAACGAATTGTGGCCCCAGCATTGATCCCTGTGACACTCTACTGGTTACCTGTTGCCATCCTGAAAATGGCCCTTTATCCTAACTCTCCTATCTCCCCACCAACCCCAACACACCCTTGACTCCCTTGTCAAACAAAATCCCATGTAACTCAACCTTGAATATATCCAATGACTTAGCTAACACTGTTTGCTGGAGAAGAGAATTTCACAGACCAATAGCCCACTGAGAGGAAATCACCTCAATTCCTAAGGGGAACCTCATCTTATTAAACTGTTTCTGCTAAATCTCGCAACAAGAAGGAATATCTTTTCAGTATCCACTCTGTTGAATTCCCTCAGGACCCAGACGTATCTTCATCAAATGGGTCAATGGGCTGAAAAACAGTAGATGGAGTTCAGTCTGGATAAATGCGAGGTAATGCATTTTTGTACAATAAACAAGTGTAGAGCTTATACAATTCATGGTAGAAGCTTGGGTAGTGTTGTAGAACAGAAGGACCTAAGGGTTCGGATATATAATTCTTTGAAGTTTATGTCACATATAGACAGAGTGATTAAAAAGGCATTTGGCACACTTGCCTTCATGGCTCAGTCCTTTGAGTATCTGAGTTGGGAAATCATGTTGATGTTGTATAGGACATTGGTGAGGCCTCTTCTGGAATACTTAGTCCAGTTCTGATCACTCAGTTATAGGAAGGATAATATCAAGGTGGAGAGAGCTTAGAAGGGATTTACCAGAGTGTTGTTGGGTGCAGAAGGTTTGAGTTATAAACAAAGGTTGGATAGGCTCAGATTTTATTTCACTGGAGCGCAGGAGATTGAGTGGCAACTTGATAAAAGTTTATAAAATAATGAGGGGTAGAGATAGAGTTAATAATAGTTGCCTTTTCCTGAAGACGGGAAAGTTTTAAGACTATGGAGCACATTTTTAAGGTGAGAGGAGAGAAATTTAAAGAAGAAATGAGGGGAAACCCTTTTCCACTGAGGGTGGTTTGCAAGTGGAATGAACTTCCTGAAAAAATGGTGGATGTGGGTACAATTACAAGGTTTAAAAGACACTTGAACAAGTAGATGAATAGAAAGTGTTTGGAGGGAGCAGGCAGGTAGGGCTAGTTTACTTTGGGATTATGTTCGGTATGGCCTGGTTAAACTGAAGGGTCTGTTTCCATGCTGTATGACTCTATGTCTATAAGATTATCTCTCATTCTTCTAAACTTCAATGGCTTATCAAGCCTATCTGTTCAATTTTCCTTCATAATAATCCTCTCATCCCAGGAATCAGCTGTGTGAACTTTCCTTCAACTGCTTCTAATGCAATTATATCTTTTTCTAAATAAGGATGCGGCCTCACCAAGACCCTGTCCAGCTACGACAGACCTTCCCTAATACTATATCCTGTCTCCTTTGCAAAAAATAACAACATTCTGGATTAGTGGTGCTGGAAGAGCACAGCAATTCAGACAGCATCCGAGGAGCAGTAAAATCAACGTTTCAGGCAAAAGCCCTTCATCAGGAATACAGGCAGAGAACCTGAAGGGTGGAAAAATAAGTCTTTTAAACCTTATAAATCTCTGTTTCAAATCCCTTGATAGCTTTCCAAACAGAACTCTATCGATCTCAGGCCAACCAAAACTGTCACTGTTCTATTTTATACCAAATACCCTTCACTCCTCAACCACGTGCTGACTGAATTATTTAGGCTCCTTGTTAAATAACACTTCAATTTAAAAATGCTCTCTCCATGGCCTCAGCCCTCTCAATCTCCTCCATTCCTAACATCCCTCTGTCTCTGGGTTCCTCTAACACTGACCTTCTTGCCCTCCTCCTCTCTACCTTACTTTCTTCCTCCAATCCATGTCTTTTCCCACACTTTTGGCATCTCCTTCACCTGTTTGTAAGATTCCGGTTAATCTTAGAGGATTTGACAGGAGATTTGTAGAAAGGCTGTTTCTCCTTGTGGGAAAGCCTCGGAGCTGAATAAAGTTAAGACTGAGATGAGGAGGAATTTCTTCTCTTAGAGAGTAGTAAATATATGGAATTCTTTACCACAGCTGACTGTCAAGGCTGGATCATTAGCATATTCAAAGCTGAGATAGAGAGATTTTTAAACAGGAAGGGAACCAAGGGTTATGGAGAAAAGGCAGGAAAGTGAAATTATCAGATCTGCCATTAACAGCAGAGCAGATTCGATGGGCTGAATGGCCTACTTATGCGCTTACATCTTATGATCTTATAGAAGGTTAAGTTGAAACCATAATCAGATCAGAAATGTCTTATCTCTTGATTTATCAATCTATCAGTAGTTATGGATCAGACCAGACCCCCTCAAAACATTTCAAGAAAGTAACCCGGAGCCTAACTTTGTCCGTTGTTTTAAGCAGGTGTACAGTGGATATTCCAGGAGGGATGCAGCTGGTCAAACCACTTAGTTTTAAACAAAACAGAATTTATTTACAAGATTAAAGAATGAAACACAAAAGAGCACAGAATACAGGATAACAAACTATCCGAAAACCTAACAGATTATCCCAACTTAATGATGCCGTTCCAAATATTTGCAGCAATCCCCATAAACACCTCTTGGCACAAAATGTAAAATCAAATACAGGGTCTTACAGGAGAGACATCAGTGAGAAAGGATCAGCATGGACCTGCTTCTTTGGGTCCAGCAGCTTCACAACTGCCTACCTGTTAAAACCAAACCAAACCATCCAGAGAAAAGCTGAGCTGGGAGAACTGGCCACTCCCCTTTCATTGCACAATTGTTTTTTTTAACTCGGAAGTCTTTTGCCTGAGGCACGGTGGCTCAGTGGTTAGCACTGCTGCCTCACAGGTTCGATTCCAGCCTCGGGCAACTGTGAGGAGTTTGCACATTCTCCCCGTGTCTGCGCGGGTTTCCTCCGGGTGCTCCGGTTTCCTCCCACAGTCCAAAGATGTGCAGGTCAGGTGAATTGGCCATGCTAAATTGCCCGTAGTGTTAGGTGCATTAGTCAGAGGCGGGTGGGTTACTCTTCGGAGGGTCGGTATGGAGTTGCTGGGCGAAGGGCCTGTTTCCACACTGGAGGGAATCTAATCTAATCTAATAATTCAATATCTGTTAGCCATAATCAGATTGGCCCTAAAACCCATCTAAGCCAGACCTCTCAGCAACTCTGCATTTATGACCCACTGAAATAAAATCCAAGGATGACCCAACCTTGCTAAAGGAGCAGCACCATCACACAGTATATTAATGATCTATTCATCAAACTATCTGATAAATCTAACAACATAACTAGCCTCTATCCCTCTCCTTCTCCAGTTTCAGATCCAAAAGCTTACTGAGATATTTCATAGAATCCTTACAATGTGGAAGCAGACCATTCAGCCCATCAAGTACACACCGACCCTCCAAAGAACATTCCACCCTGACCCTGCCCTATCCATGTAACCCTGCATTTCCCATGGCTAATCCATAGAGCCTGCACATCTCTGGACACTTATGGGCAACTTAACATTGCCAATCCACCATTACCTGCAAATCTTTGGACTGTGGGAGGAAACTGGAGCACCCGGAAGAAACCCACGCAGACACGGGGAGAATGTGCAAACCCCACAGAGATTCACCCGAGGCTGGAATCGAACTCAGGTGCAGTGAGGCAGCAGTGTTAACCACTGAGCCACCATACGCTGATAAATGGTCTGCTCTTCCAATCATGAGCTCTTGTAGCACAGTGGTAGTGTCCCTCCAACTGAGCTATCTTCAAGTCCCACCTGTTCTAAAGGTGTGTCCTAGCATATCTGTCTGTGTGAGGCATTCAAGATGACACTGGATGATTATTTGGTTCTCATTTGAAGAGACCGTATGGGCACAATGGGCCGAATGTGCCCTCCCCTCCACCCACCTTAGGTCTGTAACATTTCTGTAATTCTATGAACAGTTTGTTTTAAAACAACAATAAGCTATTGATGCCCACAGCATTTTTCTTCTGGAGAGAAAGGAAACCTATCCTTGGAAGATAAACAGAGCCCGGCCTGGTTCCTACTTGGATGGGAGACAGCCTGAATGGGAGGACTTGGGGGAAGACTGCTCAGGTTTCAATCCCCTCTGTTTCAGTATCTGAACAGGATGTGTAAAGGAGACTACATGCTGTTGGTGGATTCGAGCACTGTAACTTTGCTGTAACTATATCTCAAATACCTGAACAGATTACCCTCTGGTTGAATCCCATCTGATCAAATCCATCTTTGCAAAAACATAACCCATAGCCGACTGACAGTGAGCACAATGAGGGAGCTGCTAGTGTCTCATTTGGGAAACATTGTCTGGAGCTGGAATTGACCCAAGAGGCTCAGCGTTCAGCAGGCAGCTGAGTGCAGTCAAACCCACCCCCAGGTTTATCCTTAACAGTTTGAGCTCTGCAGCCTCTACCTGCTACTTGCCCTTGCAAACACACGGTTTTTATTCCGAGAAACATCAATTGTTCAGTTCAGCTCCAGGGCACGCTAAGGCTGGCGTGCCCATTTCCCTGTCTCCTCGCTGGCAAATGCTTCTTATGTTACACATCAAACCTCAGACTTTGACAATTCCTCAGAATGAATTGCTACATTTGGGACTTTACAATTCCTTTCCGCAAAAGTATAAATTATTGCTAATCTTCTCAGACTGTGCTTCCTTATCTCAACATCTGCCACTCATTTTTTTCCCTTTTGTGAAGATGTAAAATGGAAATGATGAAATATGATCCTTTCTCCCACCCAGAGAAAAAGATTTACATTTTTATTGTGCTTTCAACTACCTCAGTGTGTATTACAGCCAATTAAGTCTTGTCGAAGTATTATCTCTGGTGTAATACAGACTTACTGATGCTTTGAGTGTTTTCTTGTAACACAGTAAGTTACAACCTTCCCCAGGCCTGTGTGGATTAGATTTTCACATCACTGCCTGTGTGGAAGACATGCTGCAGATTTACATTCCGTTAATTTTATTGGAAATGAAGATTGAGAAGCTGATGTCATAGAGTCGTAGAGATATACAGCATGGAAACAGACCTTTTGGTCTAACCCGTCCATGCCAACCAGATATCCCAACCCAATCTAGTCCCACCTGCCAGCACCCAGCCCATATCCCTCCAAATCCTTCCTATTCATATACCCATCCAAATGCCTCTTAAATGTTGCAATTGTATCAGCCTCCACCACTTCCTCTGACAGCTCATTCCGTACACGTACGGAAGAAGTTGCCCCTTGGTCTCTTTTAAATCTTTCCCCTCTCACTCTCAACTTGTGTCCTCTACTTCTGGACTCCCCCACCCCATCCCTCTCATGATTTTATAAACCTCTATAAGGTCACCCCTCAGCCTCCGATGCTCCAGGGAAAACAGTCCCAGCTTATTCAGCATCTCCCTGTAGCTCAAACCCTCCAACCCTGGCAACATCCTTGTAAATCTTTTTTGAACCCTTTCAAGTTTCACAACATCTTTCCGATAGGAAGGAGACCAGAATTGCATACAATATTCCAACAGTGGCCTGACCAATGTCCTGTACAGCCACAACCTGACTTCCCAACTCCTGTACTCAATACTAGAAGGAAAGCATACCAAATGCCTTTTTCACTATCCTATCTACCTGTGACTGGGAACTATGAACCTGCACTCCAAGGTCTCTGTCCAGCAACACTCCCTAGGACCTTACCATTAAGTGTATAAGTCCTGATTTAATCTGCCTTTCCAAAATGCAGCACCTCACATTTATCTAAATTAAACTCCATCTGCCACTCCTCTGCACACTCTTCTGTGTTTTAGTAGCTGAAAAATCCTCTCTTTTCTCCTTTGATTTTTTTTCAAATGGGAGGGTTGATGATCTCAGAGTTTGGTCACTCTGTGCCCATCTCTTTTATAGCTAATGAAGTTCTTGTGGAAGTCTAGTCACAGTCGTAAGTGTTGGAACGTGGCAACCAATTTCTATACAGTAAGCTCCCACAGACAACAATCTGATAACAGCTTAGATAACTTGGGTTGAACAATGGATACTGGCTCTCGGCTACTGGGGAGACCTCCCATGTTCTCCCTGAAAGACTGCCATGCGATTTTTCATGCCGACTGATTAAGGCAGACTGGCTCTCTGTTTCATCAAGAAATAGCAGTTCCAACAGATTGTGCCATTAATAAATGAGGCACCCATTTCACATTTCCCCATCCATCCCGTTCAAATTTCACTTTGGGGTAAGAATCGAGCTAGGTTGGATAAACTGAAACAAACATTTGGCAGAACCAATGGACTACCTTTCAAAAAGGAATGGCTCAGGTACTGTCAATGGGCAATCTATTAAAAGGGAAAGGGAAGGCTAAGCAATCCAGAGCTCCCTCGATGAGAAAGGAGATAGAAATTAACATAAAGAAGAAAAGGTATGTTCATCAAGGTGTCAGGTAGAAAATATAATTGAGAATCAAGGGAAATATTAATTGTTCAAAGGGAAGGTGAAAAAGATATTGGAGAAGCAACGAGGAATTACTAGAAAATACCGGCAGCCAAGATAAAGGGGAGTCCCTAAAGGATTGTACAAGTACGCAAATAGTAAACATGTGGTAATAGGAGGAAAGGCCAGTTAGGAACCGAAAAGGAGATTCACATTTGGAAGTAAGGGACATGGATGATTTATTAAATAATTTATTTCTATCTGTCTTTACAAACGACTAGATGCTACCCAGACAGCAGTAACAGAGGAGGAAGGGAAGGGTTCAAAATTGACAAGGGGGCTATCAATGTTTAAAGTTGCCAAAGACACTAGGACTAGATAAAATACATCCAAGGAATTGGAAGGAAGTGAGAGTGGAAATTGTAGGGTTGCTGATCATAACCCTTTGGTTTTCCCCATATTCGAGAGGTGCCAGAGGGCTGGATCATTGCAAACGTCGAGTCCATGTTCAAAAAGGCTGTAAGGATAAACCCGACATTTACCAGACCGGTCAGATTAACCTCAGTGTAGGAGAAAATTCTAGAAACAATTATTTGGAATGGAGTTGGCAGGCACAGGGGAAAAGGTACATTGTTTTAGAACAGTCAGCATGCATTTCGAAAGCGGAACATTGTGTTTCACTGACTTGTTGGAGTTTTTTGAAGAAGTAGCACAAAGGGTCGATGAGGGTAATGTTATTGATATGGTGTGTAGGATGGGGGTTTCAAGATTAGGGCGCACATTTTAAGGCGAGAGAAGAGAGATTTTTTAAAAATGGTGGTAAATGTTTTACACAGAAAGTGGTTCATGCGTGGAATGAATTTCCAGAGGAAATGTTTAAAAGACATTTGGATAAGTCCATGAATAGGAAAGGTTTGGAGGGATATGGGCCAGGAGGAGGCAGGTGGGACTAGATTAGTTTGATTATAGTCAGCATGGACTGGTTAGACCAAAGGGTCTGTTTCCATGATTCTATGACTCTATGATTCAAAACATGGATTTCAAATAATGCCACACAACTGACTTGTGAGAAATAGTATAGCTCATGAAATAGAAGCAACGTGGATACTAAATTAGATCAGTAAAACAGAGAGTTATGGTCAATGGATTTTTTTAGGCTGGAGGAAGAGTTATAGTGGAGTTCTCCAGGGGTCAGTATTGAGAACTTTGCTTTTCCTGATATACACTAATGACCTGGTTCTTGGTGTTCAGGGGACTGGTTTTAAGTTTTCACAAAATTTGGAAGAATTGGATGTAAGCGAAAAGGCCCACTGAAGATGTTACCTCGTAGGGTGACGAAACGTCTGGAAATGAACCTTCCAGCTCAGTGATCAAACCTACTTCCAAAACCTCAACCTGAGCTACAAATCTTCTCAAAACTCGCTATTTGGAAGAATTCTAAACTGTCAGGAGGGCAGTGTGAAAGTCCAAAAGGACATTGACAAGTTCATGGAGTGGGTGGAGGTGGCAGTTGAAGTTCAATGCAGAGACGTGTGAAGTTATACACTTTGATAGAAAAAGCATGGACAGACAATATAAAATAGTGAGCTCAATACTTAAAGGGGTACAGGAGCAGAGGGACCTGGGTGTAACTATGCATTGGAGGTGGCAGGACAGGTAGAGAGCTGTTTCTAAAGTACGCGGTGTTCTCAGCTTTGTTATTGGGAAAAAGAGTACGGGAGCAGTGGTGTTTAACTTGTGCTCAGCTGGAGCGTTGGGTACAGTCGGGACATTGTACGATGGGAAGGATGTGAATACATGGAAAACAGAAGAGATTCACAAGGATGATGCCTTCTGTTATGAGAATGGATTGGAGAGATTGGCACTGTTTCATTTGGAAAGACGGAGGCTAAGAGGAGATCTGAGAAAGGTTTCCAAAATCATGAGGAAGATGGATCAGGGAAAGAGGGAGAAACTGTCCTTTTTCTCCTGAGGGGAACAGGAACGAGTGGGCAGATAGTTAAAGCAATTTGCAAACATAGGAAAAAGAATGCAAGGTAAAACGTTGTCACTCAATGTTTTGGTGTGGAATGCACTGCCTGGAAATGTTGTGGAAGAAACTTCAATTGTGGCATTCAAGAGGGGCATTGGATGGCTAGTTAAAATAAAAACAATGTGCAGATCAGTGGAGATAAGGCGGGAGAAATGTACCAAGCCATAATGCTCATCGAATAGTCAGTGCAGACATGATGGGCTGAGTAGCCTCCCACTGCGCTGGAACAATTCTGTGAGGGAAGCAGTTAGAAAGGAAATCTTCCTCCTGGTATCCACTTCGATAGTGAACAGTAACCTTGAAGGAACAGGACAGATCAGCAACTAAAACTCATAAACCCGCCACAGACACCAGGCTCGCTGTCATGAGAGATTTACCAGCCTTTTTAATAAGGCCAAAAATAATGTGTCTGTGCATAGATTTAAAACAACTGGCAACAGAACTGAAATAAGATGAGGTTTTATTTTAATTCACAGAATTGTTGTGGTCTGGAACGCACAGCCTAAAACAATGATGGAAGCAATCATCAGGAGCTTCCTTCCTCTCTTACCCTGCCTCAACCAGTTAGAATGTTATAGATTTCTATATAATCCCTGCTCATGCTTCAAAGTTCCAGTGAATATAGTCCTAACTGATCCAGTCTACCTTCAAACGTCAGTCCTGCCGGTACGGGAATCAGTAAACTGTTATTGCCCATCCTCCATTGTCTGAACATCCTTCCTCAGATACTGACACACTTTTTGGGGGCTGCAACTTTTCCTGGACCCCTGTATTGGAACCATGCCCTTGGCTGCTGCTTCACACATTGTGGATGAATATGGTTTGCCTGCATTTCAAAGGCACTTCATTGGTTTTGAAGCACTTGGGGGCCATCGATGGCTGTGAAAGGTGCTATCAAATACAAGTCCTTCCTAACGGCAGCTGGCTGCCACGTGAATGAGGTCAGTGTTTAGAAATGAAGAATCTCAGGTGATTATGTGGCCCATAAAGGCCATTAGTTTCACAAAAAGGACTGAGCAATGTTACCTCTAGAACAATGCTTTTGAGAAATGACTAGGGTCATCATTCATACCATTTTGCTGTTGCAATAATTTACTCTGGTAAAGCACTGAGGGTTGTGGGTCTGCAACTGACTGTAAAAAAAGGAGCAATTAATGGAGAAAAATGTGTGCCAAGAGAAAGCTTTAGGCTAAGAGCTCTTCCATATCTTTTTTCAGAAATCATAAAACATTGGCTACATGCTGATAGATTCGACGAACTGTATTAAATATTATTCATTGAATAAGGTCCTGCTTGATGGCACTGCCTTGTTGGATAAGGATCAATGAGTTGCCTTATGACTTCAAAACATACATGAAACACTACAAGTGATTCCTGCCTTTTCATTCGAAGTTTTACAAGACAGACTGGTGTTCCTGACCAGTGTGTAACAGTAGCAGCATGCTTAGTGAATGTCCTTTGCGCTTTCTTCCCATCATATCTTGTTTTGTCTTTGATTTACATGCTCCCTATTAGCTGAGATGGGGGAAGTATCTCACACAGAATCAAGGTGAGTGGTGAAAGGTTCAAGCTTTTAAATTCTAAAATTTCAAGTGTACAATTCTAAATTGTACAAGGCTGTGCAACCACCCAGGAGGCAGGATTGCCCTGTTAACAAACAAACTGTCTTGGATTTAACATGCATTCAGCTATTAAAGTCAGAATTTGGGTTTCTACGGTCACAGAAATTCAGTTGAAGACAGCTTCAAAGACAAGGAAAGTAAATATCATTATAGTATTACTTGAGGGCCAAAAGGAGCAGGTTGCTTCCACTCTCTGATTCCATCCAATCAGATCCGTCCCATACAGAGATCCACCACTAAGTGTATTTGAGAAATCCACACCCCAGGGATCTGAGGCCAGCCCAGGTCTTGTTGCAGCCCTGTCTGCCCGGGAGATGGTCCTCTGTTTGAGGGAAACTGTCAGATCTAAAAAAAGACACACACATTGGCGAGTTCACTAAACCTCTGCAGCACTCAGGGAAAATGGACTTCTGGTTTCCAGTCTGAAACTCAGTTCTCTTCCCCTCACCGAATAAGCCCTTCTGTTAATATTCCAGCCTCTGTCATATAATAAACAGCAAGCTGATCGAATTACACTGACCCTGGGAGAGAGATGGACTTAGAGCTTTAGGTGTTCCTGCTTCTCCTGACTCCCACTAAACTTTATGAGCTCGTATGAGCAACCCAGAAGAATTTAAAAGGAGCCAAAGTCTCAGAAACATTGGTCACAGCTAGCACATCAAAACTATTATCAAGAATTGGATTTGTAATAGAGTCATAGATAGAGTCATAGAGATGTACAGCACGGAAACAGACCCTTCGGTCCAACCCGTCTATGCAGACCAAATATCCCAACCCAATCTAGTCCCACCTGCCAGCACCCGACCCAAATCCCTCCAAACCCTTCCTATTCATATACCCATCCAAATGCCTCCCAAGTGTTGCAATTGTACCAGCCTCCACCACTTTCTCTGACAGCTCATTCCATACCCGTACCACCCTTTGCGTGAAAAAGTTGCTCCTTAGGTCTCTTTTATATCTTCCCCTCTCACCCTAAACCTATGCCCTCTAGTTCTGGACTCCCCGATCCCAGGGAAAAGACTTTCCTATTTACCCTATCCATGCCCCTCATAATTTTGTAAACCTCTATAAGGTCACCCCTCAGCCCCAACACTCCAGGGAAAATAGGACCTTGGGAGGAGAAAAATCCTCAAACTAATATTGAAACGCAGCACGTGTTCATTTCAAGTTCATCTCCGTGTGCTGATATCCTGCATGCATCAGCAAGAAGTTCAATATCATGAGTGCCTCACCCTAACTGTCATCATGATGCAGAACAAAGCCTAGTTTCAGAAATATTGTGTGCTTGTGATAAGGGACAGCAATAATCATGGGTAAATGTAATCTACAAATAAACTGGAAAAATCCAATTAGCAATGGGGGCTTGGATAAGGAGTTCAAAGAATGGAGAACATCCTGGAACCAACCACAGACCAGGTTATATGAGACGGGGTGATAAGAGTGTAGCGGCAGTGTTACTGAGTTAATAAGGTGGAAGAGCTGGTGTTGCTATAAACTTGCTATAAATTCTGTGTCTTATGGTCCTACTCCACAACCACCTGATGAAGGAGTAGGACTTCGAAAGCTAGTGATTCCAAATAAACCTGTTGGACTATAACCTGGTGTTGTGTGATCTTTAACTGAGTTAATTCACCAGTGGCCAACCCTAATGCTGTGGGGAAATGGGTCCAGATCTCATCACGGCAGCTGGTCATGTTTTAATTCAATAAATAAACCTGGAATGAAAAGTTAATTTTTGTTATGGTGATCAACCATTATTAATTGTTGTAAAAGCCCATCTGGTTCACGAGTGTCATTTAGGGAGGGAAATCCATCATCCTTTTCTAGCCTGGCCTACTTCCACAGAGCTTAGAGCTACATTTCTGCCCTTTACTCTTACCTGAGCCACTCAGATCAAGGACAGGTAGAGATGGGAGGAAATAATGGCCTTGCCAGTGATGACCACATCCATGTAAGCTAAAAGAAATTTAAAATTTTGTCATATGTAAAGAGGCAGGATTAATTAATGTCCTCTGAATGAAGGCAGCAGTGAGCATAATATGATTGGATTTTTCATTGAGTTTGAAAGGGAAAAGAATGACTGTACGTGGTTGCGAAAGCTGAGCAAATACAGAGAAGGCTGTGGAAACTCAGAAGATCTGGCAGTATCTGTGGAGAGAGAAACAGTGTATGAGTCCAGAATGACTCCTCTCCTTCTTCTTCCCCTCAGAATCTTGAATGTTTCAATTAGATTACTCCTTCTTATTATCCAACGGATAAAGGCGTAACTTCTTTAGCTATTTCTGATAAGTCAACCTCTTCAACTCAGGAACCAGCCTAACAAACCTTTTCTGAATTGCCTCCAATGTCAGTACACCCTTTCTTAAATGTGGGGAACAAAACTGCATCACTACTCTAGGTGTGGTCTCACCACCACCCCCCTTCCCCCAACACAGACAGTTATAACCAGACTTCACTATTTTAAATTCTAACCCCTTAGCAATAAAAGCCTGCATGCTAACATTTTGTGTTTCATGCACAAGGACACCCAGATCCCTCTGCACTGAAATTTTTATAATCCGTTTCCACTTAATTAATAGTTTGTTCTTTTGAAATTTTTTCTATCAAAGTGTATAACCTCATACTTTCCTGCATTATCTCTGCCAAGTTTTGACCATTCACTCAATCTTCTAGGAGAAAGTGAGGACTGCAGATGCTGGAGATCAGAGCTGAAAATGTGTTGCTGGAAAAGCGCAGCAGGTCAGGCAGCATCCAAGGAGCAGGAGAATCGACATTTCGGGCATGAGCCCTTCTTCAGGAATGAAGAAGGGCTCATGCCCGAAACGTCAATTCTCCTGCTCCTTGGATGCTGCCTGACCTGCTGCGCTTTTCCAGCAACACATTTTCAGCACTCACTCAATCTGTCTTGAAGATATCACCCTGAGGATTTCTTAACTCTTTATCACAATATGTCCTCTTACCTATTTATGTGACATCAGAAAATTTGGATTCACTATATTCTGCTGCTTCCTCCAAGTCATTATTATAGATAATGAATAATTGAGATTTGATCTTTGTGACATTCCACTAGTTATGTCTTTCCAACTCAAAAAAGCTCAGTTCACCGCAAAAACTCTGTTTTCTGTGTGTTAACCGATCATCAATCCTTCCATCTTGTTTAACAACATTTTTATGTGGCACCTTATTAAAATGTTTTCTGGAAATACAATATACTACATCTACTGGTTCCCTTTTATCAACTTTGCTTGTTATATCCTTGAAAACTTATAGCAAATTTGTCAAACATTATTTCTCTCTCACAAACCCATGTTGACTCTGTTTCATTCCATGAAATGTTGGCTTTTCCTCAATCGCATTTTCTCAGTGACAAATGTTAGGCCAACTCTGCCGTAGTTTCCTACTTTCTGTCTCCCTCTCTTCTTGAACAAAAACATGACATTTGCGGTTTTCCAATCTGTTGGAATCCTCCAGGAATCCAGTGAGTTATGGAATATTTTGACTGATGCCACCACTATCTCTGCAGCCATTTGTTATGGACCAGGCCAGACACCCCCCCCCCTCCCCCCAAGGAGTGTAGCCCAGAACCTACCTTTCCTAGGTTTTTTAAGGTGAATATTCTAGGAGCGATGCTTCTGGTTAAACTACTCGGTTTTAAACAAAGTAAAAGTTAGTTATACACAAACAAAAGAAAAGCAAATTTAGAATAACATAACTATTTGAAAACCCAACTGACTCAAAAATGCAACTTAACTAAGAGCTGTTCCAATTTCCTACAACATCCTATAACACAACCCTTGACAAAAATGTAAATTCAAACACAGGCTCTTATCGAAGAGAGGTGTCAGAGAGAGAAAGGTTCAGCATGGAGCTGTTTCTTTGGATCCCCAGCTAAAACTAACCCAAAACTAGAAAAAACCCTGACCTGGGAGAACTGACAACTCCCCTTTCATTGTACAAGTGGTTTAAAAAAAAACCTGAACGCCTTTTCTGATCGTTGACTCAGGCAGCATCTATTAGCCATTATTAAAGTAGCCAGTTCAGACATTTCGGACCCCTACTTTTACAATCCCTCTAAAAAAAAACAAGGACAGAATAACCTTGTTAAAGGAGTAGCATCACCACACATTTCCTTGAAAGCTCTTGGAATGCGGTCCATCAGAACATGGCAATATTTCTGCCTTTGGCCCCATCAGTTTGTCACATAGTTTGTTCCCCATGTAGACACTGTTGAAAGGTCTTTCTTCCCATTAGTACTTTGCTTATCTTTTATTTTTGGAATGTTTGCAGTGACCTCCATCTTGAACAAAAACTGAAATTGTTGGAAAAGTTCAGCAGGTCTGGTAGCACAAAGAAATTAGAGTTGACATTTCAGGTCTGGTGACCCTTCCTCAGGACCACCCCCAAAACAATAACTCTAATTTCTCTTCACAGACGCCGCCAGACCTGTTGATCTTTTCCAACAATTTCTGTTTTTGTTCCTGATTAACAGCATCTGCAGTTCTTTCAGTTTTAACCTCTGTTTTGAAGATTGACATCAATATTCATTTAAATTATCTGTCATTTCCCTGTTCCTGGTTATCAATTCCCCAGCTGCATCCTCCAAGGGTCTCACATTTACTTTAGCTACTCTCCTTTTTTTATATACCCATAGAAGCTTTTGCTGTTTACTTTTATATTTCTTGCCAATTTATTTGCAAGATAAATTTTCTCCCTATTTATTAGCTTTTTAGTCACCTGTTGGTTCCTAAAACATGTAACGAATAAATATTTTGCTTCTATCTTCTCTATGGATGTTAAGAAAAAGCAGTTGTAAATCAGGAAGTAGAAGGGAGAGAGGAACTTGGTGGATTTAGAAGGGAAGCAGTATAGAGTAAACTGATGGAACTGCAGGCTGACAAGTCCCAACATCCTGATGATCCACATCCTAGGGTCTTAAGAGATGGCTAATGAGATTGCCAAAATGTTGGTTTATTTTCCAAAGTTTCTTACATTACTGGAAAGGTTTCATCCGACTGGAAAAAAGTGAACATAACCTTTCTAGTCAAAAAGAAAGGGAAACAGAAAACAGGAAGCTAGAGGTAGCACGGTGGCTCAGTGTTTAGCACTGCTGCCTCTCAGCACCAGGGACCTGGGTTCAATTCCGGTCTGTGTAGAATTTGCATGTTCTCCCCATGTTTATATTGGCTTTCTCTGGGTGCTCTGGTTTCCTCCCACAATCCAAAGATGTGCAGGTTAGGTGGATTGGCCATACTAAATTGCCCCATCGTGTCAAGGGATGTGCTGGCATGGGGGATTAGTCAGGGTAAACATGGAGTTACAGGGATTGAGTGGGATTCTCTTTGGAGGACCAGTTCCGACTTGATGGGCTGAATGGTCTCTATCTGCACTGTAGGGATTCTAAAGCACGGGTAGCTCGACATCTGTCATGGGGAAGGTGTTAGCATCAATCATTAACAAGACTGGCCACTGAGGGAAAGCAAGCTCATCAGGGAGAGTCAGCGTGGTTTTGTGAAAGGGAAATCATGTTTAATTAATTCATTGGAATTCTTTAAGGGAGCGTTATATCGTGGATAAAGGGAAGCCTGTCGAAATACTGTACTTGGATTTCCAGAAGGCATTTAACAAGACTCCACATAAAACATTATTGCCCAAAGCTGGAGGTCACAGAGCAGGAGGAACATACTGACATGGATAGAGAGATGCCTGGCTGCTACAGAACAGAGAGTATTAATAAATGGATCTTTCTTCTTCTCTTTTTCCATTCCCCTCCCTTGTTAGAATTGCACATAGACATTTCCTCCCATTTCGTTTAACAGCACACAAGCCATTATTTCCAGCCCCGTCCAGTTCACAGAATGAGTCATATTGGATGTTACCTCTGATTCCCACGGAGGTCATGTCCAGTCTCAACTTCTACAATTTACATCGGTAACTTAGATGACAGGAGCAAAGGCAGAATAGCTCAAATCGCAGACATTGGAAAGATAGCTCAGAAATTATGTTGTGAAGATGAAGTGAAGAGGGTATAGACTTTATCGAGATGTGAGTAAATGACAAGTAATCTGCAGATGGATCATAATGTGGGAAAATGTGACATTTTTCATTTTAGCAGGAAGAATAAAAAAGGCAGAGTGTTATTTAAAGGAGACCAGCTGGATAATTCTGGGGTGCAATGGGATCTGCGTGTTCCAGTGTGTGAGTAATAAAACTTTAGTGTGCAGGTCCAGCATGTAATCCAGAAGGATAAAGAGATGCCTTCCTTTATCATGAGGGAAATTGAACATAAAGGTAAGGACATTATGTTTTAGTCACACAGGGCATTAGTGTCATCACATCGTGAACACTGTGCAAGGTTCTGGCCAACTTTACATAAAGAAGGTGTATATACATTGGACACAGGTCAGCTGTGTTTATTAGATTGACGATCTATTAGATGGTTTATTAGATTGACGATCTGTACTGTGGGAGTGTTGCACTATTGGAGGGTCAATACCATGGAAGTGCAGCTCTGTCAGAGGGTCAGTACTGATGCTGTTCCAGAGTGGTAGAGGGTCAGTACCGTGGGAGTGCAGCACTGTCGGAGGGTCAGTACTGAGAGAGTGCCGCACTGTTGGAGAGTCAGTACTGAGGGAGTGCCGCACTGTTGGAGAGTCAGTACAGAGGGAGTGCCGCACTGTCAGAGGGTCAATGCTGAGGAAGTGCTGCATTATTGGAGGGTCAGCGCTGAGAGAATGCCGCACTGTCGGAGGGTCAGTGCTAAGGGAATGCTGCACTGTTGGAGGGTCAGTGCTGAGAGAGTGCTGCACTGTCGGAGGATCACACTGGTAAGGCCAGTGTACACATGTGGCTTAACATATGATGTGACCTTTGCTGTAACATGCTTTGCAGCTCATCAGGAGCAAGTTATACACACACACACACACACACTCAGCTGTGCTCACGCTCACACAGACTCATGCACTCACACTGAAACATACACACACACACCCT
>NC_057734.1:820802-832540 GCF_004010195.1 Chiloscyllium plagiosum | reverse complement strand
CACACACACGCACACAAACATACTCATACTCTCTCTCACACACACACATACACACAATCACTCACACGCTCACACTCTTTCACACACACGCTCTCATACAAACACACACACACACACTCATACACACTCACACTGAAACACACTCACACATACCCATACACACACTCACAGGAACACTTACACACACTCTCACATACACACACACATACTCACACTTGCACATACGCTCTCATACTCACACCCACAGTGACAGGGGAGGGGAGCACAGAGAGGACAGGACGCTGTGGGGTGGAGTTGGGGGGTAGGCTTCTGAACATGGTGCCCAATCTGACTGGAGAGTTCCTCTCTTATGCACAGGGGACCACCATGAAACCATTGTTGATCATCAGGTTTAATAATATCCCTTAAGAAATCTGCTGTCTCACAACCAGCATCAGAAAAACATCTTCACTGGTTTTTACCAAATTACTGTTTGTGGGATCTTGCTGTGTGCAAATTGACTGCGTGTTTCCTATTCTTGAATTAGATTGAAATCACATTGAGATATCGTTGCAGTGATTGTAATGAGGTCAGCCAGGTGGAGCTCATAAAAGAGGGAAAAAACAATGTTGTCGAGGAGAATACTGAGATACAGGCTACTAGACTAGACAGGATTGAGGTTCACAGGGAGGAGGTTTTAACAATTCTGGAAAGTGTGAAAATAGATAAGTCCCCTGGGCCAGATGCGAGTTATCCTCGGATTCTCTGGGAAGTCAGGGAGGAGATTGCCGAGCCTTTGGCTTTGATCTTTATGTCGTCATTGTCTACAGGGATAGTACCAGAAGACTGGAGGATAGCAAATGTTGGTCCCTTGTTTAAGAAGGGGAGTAGAGACAACCCTGGTAATTACCCCAATAAACATTGAGAGGGGAGTAAAACAGGGCGACCCACTCTCACCAATCTTATTTAACATCGCTTTGGATCCGTTGGTATACTCTCTGGAGAAGGCCAACTCGGGGTCGCCATGCCCCTGGGCAGCAGAAGAGTCAACTGTCCGACTTTGGCCTTGGTGGATGACAGTGCCCTTGTGAGTGACTCCCACATCGGAATGGCAAGGAATCGGAAGCTGCTCCAGGCATACTGTGACCATACAGGCCTTAGTATTAACATCGCGAAGACAAAGGGATTCCACTTTATGTTTAAAAGGAAGACCTTCTTATACAACCACTTCGAAAACTGGAAGCTGTGAAATGAATCCATAGCCTACATACCCCCAGGTGACACAGAGAAGTACCTGGGTGCCCGTATCGATCCGTGGGCAGGTGTGACAGAAGGGGAGTGGGAGGAGAAGCTTAAGACCTGGGTTAAAGGAATACAGGCAGCACCACTCTGACCAAGTCAATGGTTGAAATCCTGAAAACACATGTCCTCCCCAGCCTGTACTTCCACTTGATCCTAACCGTGATTTGGAGATGCTGGTGTTGGACTAGGGTGTACAAAGTTAAAAATCACACAACACCAGGTTATAGTCCAACAGGTTTAATTGGAAGCACTAGCTTTCGGAGCGCCGCTCCTTCATCAGGTGGTTGTGCACTCCATTATCATCTGATGAAGGAGCAGCGCTCCGAAAGCTAGTGCTTCCAAATAAACCTGTTGGACTATAACCTGGTGTTGTGTGATTTTTAACTTTGATCCTAAGCGAAGCATCTCAGATTACCCTCATAAAACTAGATCAAATCATCTGCAACGCCACTAAAGAATTCCTCCCCCTCCCACCTCATCCCTCTGACGGAGTCCTGTACGCCAGCAACAGGAACGGTGGTCTAGGTGTCCCAAAGCTGGACGTACAAATTCCATCCGCAATTGTTCACAAACGCGAGGTACTTGAGATGTCCAGTGATGTGGTCATTCGGGCCTCCTTTCAGTATAAAAGAGAGAGCAACACTGACACAGTTGCAGGACTGCACGAGCCCAAGGTCGTTAAAAAGATGAAACATTTCCTACCCAGCAGACATAACAGCGGTGAAGAGGAAATGGACCCAATGACCCACATCCAGGCCAACATGCCAGCACTCCAGGCGGCAGACGCTGGGTGACAGAAACCACCCAACAGGAATGCAGGATGGAGGGAATGGGAATTCGAAAAGTGGCAAAAGCTGGAATTTCAAGGGGCAGGCATCCAGTCGACAACAAGATCTCTAACTCATGGTTAAAAGCAGCAAACCAGCAAAAATCCTCGAGCTTTATAAACAGCTTGTACCTGCAGTGTAATCTATACCCGACAAGAGCTACACTATCTAGAGGAAGACTAAACACAGAAAAAAAGAAAAATACAGCGCAGTACAGGCCCTTTGGCCCTCGATGTTGCGCCGATCCAAGCCCACCTAACCTACACTAGCCCACTATCCTCCATATGCCTATCCAATGCCCGCTTAAATGCCCATAAAGAGGGAGAGTCCACCACTGCAACTGGCAGGGCATTCCATGAACTCACGACCCGCTGAGTAAAGAACCTACCCCTAACATCTGCCCTTTACCTACCACCCCTTAAGTATGGCGACCAAAACTGCACACAATACTCCAGATGCGGCCGCACCAGAGTCTTATACAACTTATAAACTGTAAAAAAATTGTGCCGAAGGTGTGAGACAGCAGTCGAGACAATCTCACACATCTCAGGATGCTGCCCATTTGTAAAGAACACTCGCATAAAACGCCAGAACAAGATCGCTGACCAGTTGCAAAAACATGTCAGTAAGTGTGGCCGGACATCGTACGTGGAGCCCAGATTGTTCACAAAAGATGGCTCACTGTGGAAACCCGATCTTATATTTAAGAAAGATCAAAAGATCATGGTAGTAGATGTCAGTCTGGTACGAGAATGGCAGTAAGGCCCTGGAAATGACATGGCCTGAGAAAAGTGACAAGTACAAACACCTGAATGCTGAGATAATGGAACTAATGGGAGGCTTGGAAGCCAAGCACTTTGGCTTCGTGATGGGTGGGCATGAATAACCGCCTCAGGAAATTCCTCGCCATCGTGATGGCTGGGCATGAATAACCGCCTCAGGAAATTCCTCGCCATCGAGAGATTCAATACCTTTGCCCAAATGACATCAAGACTCACGTTGTCACTGACACTCGAATTATTACAACTCTTCAGTGTCAAGCGAGCAAACAACTGCAAGGCGAAGACGGCCCGAGACAAGGATCGGCTAACCCCCACCAAAAAAAAAATACAAAATTAAAAATAAAAAAGGGGGCGCCGAACCACCAACACCACAATAGGTCTGACCCCATGTGGATGGAGGACCTAGACTGACGAAAGACCACCAACACCCAAGTCTCATATACCATCAGTACCATGCTGGCCCTTGGCCTGTGGTGATGCCATAGAGTCCAAAACATCGCCGAGCGATGTAAAGACTCTAAAAAGGCATTCCTGTGAGTGTTTCAAAATAGACCAATCAGCCTTACTTCAGTTATGAGTAAAGTGTTGGAAAAGATTATAACAAGTAGGATTTATAATCATCTAGAAAGGAATAATTTGATTAGGGATAGTTAACACGGTTTTATGAAGGGTAGGTTGTGCCTCACAAACCTTATTGAGTTCTTTGAGGTGGTGACCAAACAGGTGGATGAGGGTAAAGTGGTTAATGTGGTGTATAGGGATTTCAGTAAGGCATTTGATAAAGTTCCCACGATAGGCTATTGCAGAAAATACGGAGGCATGGGATTGGGGGTGATTTAGTGGTTTGGATCAGAAATTGGCGAGCTGAAAGAAGACAGAGGTTGGTGGTTGATGGGAAATATTCAGCCAGTTACCAGTGGGGTACCGCACGGATCTGCTTTGGATCAACTATGCTTGTCATTTTTATGAATGACCTGAATGAGAGCGTAGAAGGATGGGTTGGTAAATTTGCGGATGACACTAAGGTCAGTGGAGTTGTGGATGGTGCTGAAGGATGTTGTAGGTTACAGAGAGACATAGATAAGCTGCAGAGCTGTGCTGAGAGGTGGCAAATAGAGTTTAATGCGGACAAGTGTGAGGTGTTTAACTTTGGAAGAAGTAAGAGGAATACAGAGTACTGG
The DNA here is from genome assembly GCF_004010195.1 of Chiloscyllium plagiosum. Taxonomy (NCBI): domain Eukaryota; kingdom Metazoa; phylum Chordata; class Chondrichthyes; order Orectolobiformes; family Hemiscylliidae; genus Chiloscyllium; species Chiloscyllium plagiosum. Next base: position 828,469 of record NC_057734.1, on the reverse strand, counting down.
GCTAATGGTAAGATTCGTGGTAGTGTAGATGAGCAGAGAGATCTCGGTGTCCAGGTACACAGATCCTTCAAAGTTGCCACCCAGGTTGGTAGGGTTGTTAAGGAGGCACATGGTGTGTTCGCTTTTATTGGTGGAGGGATTGAGTTTAGGAGCCACGAGGTCATGTTGCAGCTGTACAAAACTCTAGTGTGGCCGCACTTGGAATATTGTGTACAGTTCTGGTCACTGCACTATAGGAAGGATGTGGAAGCTTTGGAAAGGGTGCAGAGGAGATTTACCAGGATGTTGCCTGATATGGAGGGAAGGTCTTATGAGGAAAGGCTGAGGGACTTGAGGCTGTTTTCATTAGAGAGACGAAGGTCGAGGTGACTTAATAGAGGCATACAAGATGATCAGTGGATTAGATAGGGTGTACAGTGAGAGCCTTTTTCATCGGATGGTGATGGCTCACATGAGAGGATATAGCTTTAAATTGAGGGTTGATAGATATAGTTGAAACTTTATTGCTGGAACAGCACAGCAGGTCAGGCAGCATCCAGGGAACAGGAGATTCGACGTTTCGGGCACAGGCCCTTCTTCAGGAATGAGCAGAGAGTGTTCAGCAGGAGAAGATAAAAGGTAGGGAGGAGGGACTTGGAGGAGGGGCGTTGGAAATGTGATAGGTGGAAAGAGGTCAAGGTGAGGGTGATAGGTCGGAGTAGGATGGAGGCGGAGAGGTCAAGAAGAAGACTGCAGGTCAGGAAGGCGGTGCCGGGCTGGAGGGATCCGGCTGAGAGTCTGCTTCAGAATGTGGCTGAAGAGCTTCTGTGCAGAGGAGATGACCTGGGGTGTGCAGTGAGAGAGGGACTCACTGAAATCTTTGTAGAGAGAGGCAGAGAGCTTCTTCAAGGAAGGCATCCTTGTAAGAGGATTAGCAGTAGGTTGAAATCTTCAAGGAGAAAGTGAGGTCTGCAGATGCTGGAGATCAAAGTTGAAACTTTATAGGACAGATGTCAGATGTAGATTCTTTACTCAGAGAGTAGTAGGGGCGTGGAACGTACTGCCTGCAAAAGTAGTAGACTCACCAAGTTTAAGGGCATTTAAATGGTCATTGGATAAACATTTCGATGATAGTGGAATAGAGTTGGTTAGCTGGGCTTCAGATTGGTTCCACAGGTTGGCGCAACATCAAGGGCCGAAGGACCTGTACTGCGCTGTATTGTTCTATGTTCCATGTTCTAAAATATGAGTTCCCTGATTGGGGCTGTTAACCTGCTCTAATCAGGGAGCCCTGACTGACAGCTATAAACAGGAGTGTCGGTGATTCTGTTCGCTCTGAGAGCTGGCTCTGAGGGAGCTGGATCCGGGACTCTCCCCGTGTAAATAAAGGGGGAACCGGTGACGGGATACTGGCCTCTGTGGAGTTATTTCAATCATGAAGCCCTGAGATAGTCTGTACAACTTCAAGTCTTTGTGATCATTGTTTTCGTCTGTTTTGTGATATGGGTGTAACTCAGAATGGACAGTAGGTGCTGGCCCAGCCAATGGCACCTATGTCACATGAATGAATTTTTAAAAATCTAAACACCATGCAGTGAAATGCTCTCTGCTAACGTGACAGTCACCCTATGCCTCTCACCAAGCATAAATTCTGCAGTGTGAGCATATAACAACAACAACTTACATTTATGAAGCATCCTTAACTCAGTAAAATCAGCCTGAGGTACAAGACAAAAGGTTATTAAACATAATTCAAATTTGGAACAAATGACCAAAACTTGATTTATAAATAAGAGGTGGGATTTAAAAAGTGACTTGAATGAGGAGAGACAGACTGATGGAATTCTAGACCTTGGGACCCAGACAGCTGGAGGCAAGACCACTAATGGTGGAGTTATGAAAGGTGGATAAAGATGCCAGAATTAGGGAAAAAGAGAGATCTGAGAGGGTTGTAGGGCTGGAGAAGGCCACTACAGTAGGGAGGGGCCAGGTAACAGACAGATTTGAAAACTAGGCTGAGACTTTTAATCTTTACCATTTGATTACAAAGTGTTCTATATTAACGACAGCATCACAACCTGAAATGGAAAATGATTTCACACCACATGCAAATCATATAAAACAATGAAATCAGGTTCAGAAGTATAATTATTGCAATTAGTTTACAGCCAGAACATTTGGTTAATGTTATTACTCCCCTTCACTCACTGAGGCAGACTTCAGACAGATTTAACACCAGTTCTTAAGAAGAAATGAAATATAATGCAGCATCAAATATGGATATAATTAAATTCATATGACTGGAGGCATAATATACTGTGATGAAAGAAAAAATTACAAAGACTGGAAATTTGACTAAATGATTTCAGTCGCCAGAGTTCTGGAATTTTCTCTGTAAACCATCCCTGCCTCTCCACTTCGCTTAAAGGGGAAATACTGCAGATACTGGAAATCTGTAACAAATACAGAGAATGCTGGAGAAACTCAGCAGGTCTGGCAGCATCTGTGGAGAGAGAACCAGGATTAACTTCTTGAGCATTGGTGTTGAGGGAGTGAATGTTGTAGATGGTGGATGGGGTGTTGCTCAAACAGGATCACTTTGTCCTGAATGGTGTGGATATTCTTCCAGGTAAGTGGGGAGTATTCCATCACATTCCTGACTTGTGCCTTGCAGATGGTGGGCAGGCTTTAGGGAGTTACTCACTGCAGGATTCCTAGCCTCTCCCCTCTTGTAGCTACAGGATTGATTTTATCAAACACATCCATTAATCTACAGCAGAAGGTTCTCGCCTCCTCCTTCACTGAAAGCAAATGTAAATCTGGAACTCTCATTCAAAAAGAAAACTGCGCATGTTGGGGGTCAATTTGAGCCTTCTACACTGAGATAAGGATACTGAGGAACATGGAGTATAAAGAAGGGTAAATGATGTAGATTTACACATCAGGCAAGCAAATCTCAAATAAAAGCAAAATACTGTGGATACTGGAAATCTGAAATAAAATCAGACAGTGCTGGAAATAAACAGCAGGTCTGGCAGCATCTGTGGAGAGAGAGAGAGACAGAATAAATATTTTGAAACATTAACTCTCTCCACAGATGCTGCCAGACCTGCTGAGTTTCTCTGGCATTCTCTGAGCTTGTCTCTACCTTACTTTACTTTCCTCCTTGATGTAGTACCATGGACCTCCTTGACCAAGGCTTTCAGCAATTCCCCATATCTCACCTTATATATTTGGTGCCAAATCTGCTTTGAGAATGCTCCTGTGAAATGCCCTGGGTCATCACGTTACTATTGTAAAGGCGCGATAAAACTACAAGTGGCTGAAGTAAAGTGTAGAGATCTATATCTGCTCATTAGTGTCTCGTTTCTAAGCTAGATCCTCACAGATCCAAAAGGCAACAATCCATATTTTTCCATTAATTCTTACCTGCTAAGTTAACTATTTTTAACAATGTCTATGCCACAGAATTTGCCAGAGAGTGGCATCATCTGCTCATTAGTTAAGGGTCTTCATTCACACTGGAACGGAGGGAGATGGTGGCGCAGGACTGGAAATCTAAAACCCCAATTTGTAGTTATGCCCCCTCGTACACGCTGACGTCAATCATCCTAGGAAAAAGACTTTCACTGTCTACCCTATCTAATCCTCTGATCATCTTGTATGTCTCTATCAAATCCCCTCTTAGCCTTTTTCTCTCCAATGAGAACAGACCCAAGTCTCTCAGCCTTTCCTCATAAGACCTTCCCTCCAGACCAGGCAACATCCTGGTAAATCTCCTCTGCACCTTTTCCAATGCTTCCACATCCTTCCTGTAATGGGGCGACCAGAACTGTACACAATATTCCAAGTGTGGCCGCACCAGCGTTTTGTACAGTTGCAGCATGATATTGCGGCTCCAGAACTCAATCCCTCTACCAATAAAACCTAACACACCATATGCCTTCTTAACAGCACTATCCACCTGGGTAGCAACTTTCAGGGATCTATGCATATGGACTCCAAGATCCCTCTGAACATCCACACTACCAAGAATCTTTCCATTGACCCATATGGCCGCTCTGAACTGTCCTCTGGACAATTAGGGATGGGCAATAAATGCTGGCCCAGCCAGGAATGCCCACATCCAGGAACAAATTTTAAAAATAACAAACGGATATCTGTATCTTCACTGAGCAATGGGAAAAACAGTCTATCTGCTTAACCAAAGGATTTACAGAGAGACTGAGCAAGGATAAAGAATGAAATCAGGGAATTTGACCCAATTCAGTTCTGGAAAGTGAAAGAAAAAGATAGAAAGACAGATTTGTTTAAGACATTAAAAAGAGAAATGCGTGAAAATTATTTGAAAACCATATCCAAAATGTATATAAACGATTTGGAGGTGCTGGTATTAGACTGGGGTGTACAAAGTTCAAAATCACACAACACCAGGTTATAGTCCAACAGGTTTATTTGGAAGCACACTGGCTTTCAGAGCGACGCTTCTTCTTCCACCTGATGAAGGAGCGTCGCTCCAAAAGCTAGTGTTTCCAAATAAATCTGTTGGTATGTAAATGAGACCCACACTTCCAAGCATTCCTTTTCTGGGATGAAGTGGGTAAGTGGAATTGCAGGAACAGATATCATACCATTACAATAGTTTTTAATCTGCAAAATACCAGCTGTAACTTTATGCATTGAGTTTAATGGGCAAGTAAATCCCCAAACACCCACTGACAAGGCACAAGTCAGGAGTGTGATGGAATACTCCCCACTTGCCTGGATGGGGGCAGCTCCAACAACACTCAAGAAGTTCGACACCATCCAGGACAAAGCAGCCCACATAATTGTCACCACATCCACAACATTTCTGCCTCCACCACAGACACTCAGTAGCAGCAGTGTGTACTATCTACAAGATGCAGTGCAGAAATTCACCAGTTCCTTTGGCAGCACCTTCCAAACTCTCAGCATCTATTGCTTAGAAGAACAAAGGCAACCAATACATGGGACTATTACCCCCCGCAATTCAAGCCACTCCCCATCCTGACTTGGAAATATATCACCGTTCCTTCACTGTCACTGGGTCAGGATCCTGGAATTGCCTCCCTAAGGAACATTGTGGGTCTACCCACAGCACATGGACTGCAGTGGTTCAAGAAGGCAGCTCACCACAATCTTGTGAAAGTTAACTGGCGATGGGCAGTAACAAAATCCTGTTAGTGACAAGCACCACTCATATTTCCATTCCACCGCAGCAGTGTGAAACTGCTAATTACACCTGTTTCTCAAACCTTTTGAGATACTTTACTGTTCCGGGGTAATGAAATTGACTAGGGCCTTTTCAGCTGTGAAAGTGGTGGCCTTTGGCCTCTTCACAATCAGGGAGGTCACATAATTTTGTGCATTATAATTATACAGATAACTAATGTAAGATTGTCAGTCAGGCATGTGGTGCAGCACAGAAAGATCACAAGAACATAAGATATCGGAGCAGGCTATTCAGCCCATCAAGTCTGCTCTGCCATTCAATCACGGCTGATATTTTCTCAATTCCATTCTCTTGCCTTCTCCCCTTAATCCTTGGTCCTTTCACCAATCAAGAACCTATCTATCTCTGTCTTAAAGATACTCAGTGACCTGCCCTCCACAGCCAATGAGTTCAACAGATTCCCCACTCTCTGGCTGAAGAAATTCCTCTTAATCTCAGTTCTAAAGGGTCAAGAAGGCAGCTCACCACAATCTTGTGAAAGTTAACTGGCGATGGGCAGTAACAAAATCCTGTTAGTGACAAGCCCCACTCATATTTCCATTCCACCGCAGCAGTGTGAAACCTGTGCCCTCGGGTCCTAGTCTCTCCAGCTGGAAATATTTTCTCCACGCCCACTCTATCCAGGCCTCTCAATATTCTGTAAGTTTCAACCAGATCCCAACCCTCCCAATCATCCTAAACACCATCAAGTTACGCACCCAGAGCCTCTTATGACAAGCCCTTCATCCCCAGAATCATTCTTGTGGACCTCCTCTGGACCTCCTCCAAGACTATCACATCCTTCCTTAGATACAGGGCCCAAAACTGCTCACAATATTCCAAACGTGTGTCCTGGTAATGACAAGTTTTAATGCACAGGGCCCTGTTTGTCACCGACAGAAAGGATATGTGCAAGACTGTTTCAAATCACTAAACCTGGTAATGACCATTCTGATTGATTCCTCAGGCCTTATCAATTAGAGTCAAACTGCCTGGTTTACGCTTAATCAAAGCTTCTATAGTTAATTATCAGTCAATATCTAACTGGTGAATTCTCCATAGCAACACATTTACAGAGTCCATATAGTAATCAATCAGCCCACTCCTCTTCTATAGAATAAAAATGATCTTCCACTTTACTTTGGTATGGTTGTAAATTGTCATGATGTTGTCAAGTCAAAAATGTGATTTTCTTTTAACAGCAAATCTCAAACTTTCAAAAATGAATGTCATTAAATGTAATGTTATTTTCTGAGCAAATCCCAGCTTCACAATGTTGGCTAGGCAGCATTTATGTGTCTATCCACGGGTGCAATTCAAGTAGTTAATAACCATCTGCTCTCATTCCAGCCCTCATATCATAGTCTAGAATTCACTGGGGGTGACACATTGAAGCTCAATTCAGAGAGAGAGTGTTATAGACCAGAATACACCAGGCCTCAGGCTGATTGACGACTCAGCCTTTAAGTATTACAGTGCCTGCCACTACCTATTGACTCAAGCAAAGATGTGATAATATAATGGTTATGTTACTGAACTAGTACTCCTGAGGCAGAAACAGAAATTGCTGGAGAAACTCAGCAGGTCGAGCAGCAATTCTAGAGAGAAAGCGGTGTTAATGTTTCAGGTCCAGTGACCTTGCTTTAGAAATGGAGTAAAAAGATCACTGGACCCAGAATGTTACCTCTGATTTCTCTCCACAGATGGTGCCAGACGTAAAATCATACAACATGGAAACAAGCTCTTCGCTGCAACTAGTCAATGCTGACCATGTTCCCAAACTAAATTAATCCCACCTGCCTGTGCTCGGCCCATATCCCTCCAACACTTTCCTACTCATGTACTTATCCAATCATCTTTTAAATGGTATATTTGTACTTGAAACCACAACTTCTTCTGGTAGTTCATCCCTCACGCAAACTATTCTCTGTGTAAAAATGTTGCCCCTAATATTCTTTTTAAAACTTTCTCCTGTCACCTTAAAAATATGCCCTCTAGTTTTGAACTGCCCCACCCTATGAAAAGACTCTTGCCAATAACCTTCTCTAAGCCCCTCATGATTTTACAAACCTCTACAAGGTGACCGCTCAACCTCCTATACTCCAGTGAAAAAAACTGCCAGCCTATCTAGCTTGTTATTACAACTCAAACCCTCTGTTGTTGGGAGAAATATCACAGAGGAGTCTTGAGTTCTGCATTCAGCAGTACAAGCAAGATTTATTCACAGCTCTTCTATCACACAGGCAGGGGAAGAGGGTAAAAGCCAGAGACAGCTCAGAATCTGGCTTTCACATGGGGCCCAGTTGCCCTCTTAATTACAGCTCAGATTGGAAGAGTAGTCAATGATACTCTAGCTTTCCCCAGCTGAATGCAACATTTTTATACATTCTGTGTTACAATAACTACATGCAACATTGATGTCATTGTTAGCCATATCCCCCTTAATCTATACATC
>NC_057734.1:819219-820683 GCF_004010195.1 Chiloscyllium plagiosum | reverse complement strand
CTTAACCCCAACCCCCACCTGCTACATTCCTGATGAAGGGCTTATGCCCGAAACGTTGACTCTCCTGCTCCTGGGATACTGACTGACCTGCTGTGCTTTTCCAGCACCATTCCTTCTGGCTCTGCATTATTTGCTAATAACCTAAATATTTGCTCATCACTAAGCCTGCTCCAATTTCTCAACTAATTTTAGTCTGGAAGATTAGAAAGGATATTAATTTCTGTAAATTGTTTTAAAGGCCTTAAAATCAGCTCTGATATAAGGTTACTACAATTCTGTGTCACAGCTGACAAATTGAGCACATCCTCGCTCTCTCTCTCTCTCTCTCCGTCAGCCTGAGAGATCAAAATTACAGTCCTTCTGACTTGCTGCTGCAGTTTGCATGCTGTAAGTGAATTTTAAACTAAAGGTTTCATTTTTAAATAAACCTTAACTGTTTCTACTTTAAACACTTTCCATTACAAACCTACTTCACTTAATAAAAAAAAATCTATTCGAATTCCCCTGATAAGTGTGAAATTCAATCACCTTACAACATTAACAAGTCATTAAATGAAATTTGTTTAGATTCCACAAGTAATCAGGGGACATAAGCACAGCTTTACTCTGTATTTTGTAATCTATCTCTGTCACTCTTCACTCGATCTTTGGATTTAAGAATCTGCACTAAAGCTTCAATTATCTATTTCTCCATGTTTTGCAATCTCTTTTGCTCTCTTACGGGTTGTCTGTTTACACCATTTATTATGTTATCTTCCCTAATAATGCATTGGGCCCCCTTTACTGCATACAGACATTTGCTCGAGGACGATAACACACCTTCCCATACTAATTTGTTGTTTTCATTTCTAATTTTACAATTGCCAGGAAGTTCAGAACATTATAGGATCAGACTTTCCCTTCTTTTTACTAGATAACAAACTTATGGCTAAATGAAGCCTTGCCAAAATGCCTCCTCTTATTAAAATGCTTATATGTTTAGATCTGCTTGTTTATAGAAATTGATTAAATTCGCTGATGTTTCTTCCTATGGAGCATCTTATCCTATCCAGTGTCTCTACATGCAGACCACAAGTCTGGCTCTGAACATCTGCTTTATGAGCTGCCAACCTTTTTCCGCCATCTTGTGTCAGCTAAAAAAAAGCCCCAGGAGGCCATCTTGTCAACTTTAGTCATGTGCTGCGACAACACTCTCCATTCCTGGCAACATCCTGGTAAATCTTTTCTGAACCCTCTCAAATGTAATGATATCCTTCCTATAGCAGGGCAACCAGAACTGCACACTATACTTCTGAGGTTCAACACATCGTTGATGTTTAAGGAGCCCTACTCTTTCTCTCTAGTTGCTGTTTTGCTATGAACATACTTGTAGAATTTCTTTGGATTATCCTTAACCTTATCTGCCAAGGCTATCTCATATCCCCCCTTTGCCCTCCTGATTTCCTCTTAAGAATGCCCTATACT
>NC_057734.1:814420-818719 GCF_004010195.1 Chiloscyllium plagiosum | reverse complement strand
TGTTCACAGTACATGCAGTCTGGATACAATGCAGACCTAAACACTGATTAGGTAACAAGTTTACAGATGACCTTGTTCACTCTACAAGCATGACCTCAATCTTCCAGTCGCTCGCATTTTCATTCTCCACCTAATCTGTAAACTGGGCCCTTTGCAGTGATTCCGAATCAACACTGAGTTTAACTATTTCAGATCAGAACCACTCCTAACCCTTTGGGCATCAAGAGGTTGAGGGGCCTCAACCTACCACGTTTTCTGGAATTTCAAAGAACGAGTGGTAATTTCACTCAACACAGTAGTTACAGGCAGGGTGTTTGCCCCTCGCTGCAACAGATTTGGCATAGAGAGAGTCTCTGAGTAGAGTCATAGAGATAAACAGCATGGAAACAGACCCTTTGGCCCATACCTGAAGAAGAACTCATGCCCGAAATGTCGATTTCTCCTGCTCTTTGGATGTTGCCTGACCTGCTGCGCTTTTCCAGCAACACATTTTCAGCTCTGATCTCCAGCATCTGCAGTTCTCATTTTCTCCTTTGGTCCATGCCAACCAGATATCCTAAATTTAATCCAGTCCCATTTGCCAGCACTTGGTTCATATCTCTCTAAATCCTTCCTGTTCATATACCCATCCAGATGCCTTTTAAATGTTATAATTGTACCAGCCTTCACCACTTCCTCTGGCAGCTCATTCCATGCATGTGCTATCCTCTGAGTGAGAAAGTTGCCCCTTAGGCCCTTTCTACGTCTTTCCCCTTTCACCCTAAAACCTATGCCCTCTAGTTCTGGACTCTCCCACCCCAGGGTAAAGACTTTGTCTATTTATCCTATGCATGCCCCTCATGATTTTATAAACCTCTATAAGGTCACGCCTCAGCCTTCGACATTCCAGGTAAAACTGCCCCAACCTATTCAGCCTCTCCCTGTAGCTCAAACCCTCCAACCCTGGCAACATCCTTGTAAATCTTTTCTGAATCCTTTCAAGTTTCCCCAACATCTTTCCGATAGGAAGGAGACTAGAATTGCACACAATATTCCAACAGTGGCCTAGCCAATGTCCTGTACAGCCGCAACGTGACCTCCCAACTCCTGTACTCAATACTCTGGCCAATAAAGGAAAGCATACCAAACGCCGCCTTCACTATCCTATCTACCTGCAACTCCACTTTCAAGGAGCTATGAACCTGCACTCCAAGGTCTCTTTGTTTAGCAACACTCCCTAGGACCTTACTATTAAGTGTATAAGTCCCGTGAAGATTTGCTTTCCCAAAATGCAGCAATTTGCATTTATCTAAATTAAACTCTATTTGCCACTCTTCAGTCCATTGGCCCATCTGATCAAGATCCTGTTGTAATCTGAGGTAACCTTCTTTGCTGTCCACTACACCTCCAATTTTGGTGTCATCTGCAAACTTACTGACTATACCTCTTATGCTTAATATAAATGACCAAAAGTAATGGACCCAGCATCGATCCTTGTGGCACACCACTGGTCATGAGCCTCCAGTCTGAAAAACAACTCTCCTACCTTCTATCTTCTCTTCTGTCTTTGAGCCAGTTCTGTATCCAAATGGCCAGTTCTTCCTGTATTCCATGTAATCTAACCTTAACCATTTTGCCATGAGGAACCTTGTAGAATGTCTCACCGAAGCCTATATAGATCGCGTCCACTGCTCTGCCCTCAACAATCCTCTTTGTTTTTTCTTCTGAAAACTCAATCAAATTAGTGAGAAATGATTTCCCACGCACAAAGCTATGCTATCTATCCCTAATCAGTCTTTTCCCCCAAATACAAATAAATCCTGTCAATAAGGGGCAGCTAATTTGCAACTGATGAGAGGAATTTCTTCACTTGGGGTGGTGAATCTTTGGAAATCTCTATCGCAGAGGACTGTGGAAGATCAGTCACTGAGCATGTTCAAGGCAGATCGATAGCTTTAGGGATATGAGGATAGTGTGGGCATCTAGTGAGATAGGATGGTAGAGGAGGCTGAAAGGGCTGAATGTCCTCCCATCTGCTTCTGTATTCCTTTTGTTCCTATTCAACTATACCATTTACACCATCTCTATATTCCTCCTTTTATTTCTTTCTTTGTTACGTTACTGCCCCTCTTCCAATTACATCAGCACCCACTTTGTCTTTAATTTTTCCTCCATCTTCTAACAATTTCCCCTTTAATCTTCCATCCTCTACTTTTCCTTATTTCTGTGAATGGGCAAAATCTAAAACATCCTTCAAATCTGAAAGGTGTCTGATCTCTATCTCTATAGATGCTGTCAGACCAGCTGAAGATTCATACTTTTTGTTTTTATCTCCAATTTCTCCAATCTGCAGTTTTTTGTATTAATTACAGTAACTTTACCCATTGTTATGCATTCTGCAAGATTTCATCATTGAACTAAATGACGTCATCCTACACCAGATTTAAATTGTTTGAAGTTGGATGCTTTTGCAGAGCTTGGGCTGTAGACTCAGTTGTGGTGTGAGTTCCTGATTGCAGGTTTGGTCTAAGTTCCAAATGGTGTTCCTGACAATTTGTTCAAAAGTAGTGTTGTAGTTGGTGAGTTTGGCTGGGGGCTCTGTTTTGCTGGGATTGATTCTGTACCCACCAAAGCTTGTCAGAATGTTTTGATTGGAATTGTGGGAGATGGCCCGACTAGGACTGGAACAAGGAATGTTCCATGTGCCCCACAAAAAGACAGTTGTAACTGGGGCCTATTCAGCTACCCATGGGCCAGCCCTTTTTCACTTCAAGAAAGTGAGAGGAATGAAAAGAACAGTTCAGATTGAGGATGAGCTCGGCCGAGCAGCGGAGTGTGCTGTTGGATGGGGACAGGTTCAGGCCATTTTCCCAAGTCCCTGCAGAGAGCCAATAGACAATAGTTGCAGGAGTAGGCCATTCTGCCCTTTGAGCCAGCACCACCATTCAATATGATCATGGCTGACCATCCACAATCAGTATCCTGCTCCTGCCTTATCCCCATAACCCTTGATTCCACTATCCTTAAAAGCTCTATCTAACTCTTTCTTGAAAGTATCCAGAGACTTGGCCTCCACAACCTTCTGGGGCAGAGCCCTGAGACCATCCTAATGGGGGGATGGACATGTAAGGGGAATGTGCATCTGTGGTGAAGAGGAGACGGCTGGAGTCTGTACACTGTAGATTCTGAAGCTGATGTAAATGGGAAGGGACTGTACAAGGGCAGAAAAATACCTAGTCTAGGTTGGAAGAGATGGGTTCTGTGGGACTGGACCAAAAACAATGGATCTGCCTGGGCAGCTATTGTTTGGAATGGAGGTAGGAACGAGCTGTGCAGTGTTGGAGGTAGTGGAAGGGAATTAAATATCCTTTTATTGTCACGTGTACTGAAGTACAGGAGTACAGTGAAAAGTTTACAATGTCGCCTCTCATGGCACCATCTTAGGTACAGATGTTAGATACCAAGAGGATTAAAAAGAAAAATAATTGCATTACCTTAGTGATTCACAGTATCAATTAGAAACAAGACATAGTTAAAATGATAGTTATTATGGTCAGATGAACAAAATACAATAAACATTACATTGCAGTAGCTCAGTGTAGGGGCTTCCACACATGGTCTGACCCCAGTCCAACAACTGTCTCCCCTCCTGCAGCTCTTGGCTGCTCCGGGCCTCTGGCCCTCTCCCCTCCACTCAGACTCTCAGCTGCTCCAAGGTAAGTTTTCTTCAGAGGAGAAAAAAACACCAAAATCTTAAATGAAAAACGGAGAGGAAGAAAGGTGGGAGGAGAAAAGCACAAGGATTGAGGAGTCAAAACACTGCCTACTGCACCACTGCTGAATCTTTGAGATCACCAAATGAAAAATGTTGGTGACCATTGTGGACATGATGGCCCTTGGTGGGGTGCTGGCCCAGGGGGATATAGGAGGACATATCTGAGAGCTGGCGCTCAGCCTCTGCAATGCATCTCTGCAGGAGTTCCTCAGAATATTTCTGATATTTCCTTATGACTATTTGGAAAAGCATAGTTTGATTAGAGAAAGTCAGCATGGCTTTGTGAGGGGCAGGTCATGCCTTGAAAGCCTTATTGAATTCTTTGAGGATGTGACAAACTACAGTGAAGGTAGGGCAATGGATATGGTGTGCATGGATTTTTAGCAAGCTGTTTGATAACGTTCTGGATCAGTGGTGCTGGAAGAGCACAGCAATTCAGGCAGCATCCGAGGACAGGCAAAATCGGCGTTTCGGGCAAAAGCCCTTCATCAGGAATAAAGGCAGAGAGCCTGAAGCGTGGAGAGATAAGCTAGAGGAGGGTGGGG
>NC_057734.1:793920-813423 GCF_004010195.1 Chiloscyllium plagiosum | reverse complement strand
AGAGAAGGAATGATGGGAGACTGTGGTGCATGAGAAATGGCTGCATTTTATAATTGAGAATAGCTATAATGATATATTCAGAAATGTCATTTAAAATCTGAAAGCATGTTCATTTTCTAAAAAAAAAGCTGCCGAAATCTTTCTGAAACTTGCATGGAAGTATGTGCAGTTAGGCTATATCTCAGGATAGACTGTAAGGGGTGAATGGCCTTTTCCTAGTCTTGTGAAATGGGTTCTGACTATGTAGAAATACAGTCAGTTGTACAACATGGAAACAAACCCTTTGGTCGGCACCAACCAGATATTCTAAATTAATCTGGTGATCCATTTGCCAGCGCTGGGCCCATATCTCTCAACCCTTCCTATTCATGTATAGATGCCTTTCAGTGTTGTAATTTTAACAGCCTCCACAACTTCTTTTGGTAGTTCGTTTAATACACGCACCACCCTCTGCCCTTTAGGTCCCTTTTAAACCTTTCCCCTCGTACCCTACACCTATGCCTCTCTAGTTTGGGATTCCTGTACCTGGGGGAAAAAACATACAAAGCCAGAGCAGCCAGACAAAATGGTAAAGGAATAAAATGTCGAGCAGAGGGGGAGAAAATGTGGCTTTTTTTCTCTCCCATTGGCATTTGAACACTCAATTTGTCAGTTAACATCAGCATCTCAACTGAGTATGCTCCTCTGTGCCTGCAAAAACGTGCCAGTCTTTCCAAGGGCTAAGAGGGTGTTGTGAAGGACCGAAAGTAGTCTTGTCCTCCTGCCAATCAGAGCCTGCCTATTGACAAAATGTTCTCTCTCACTCAATGAAGGTTGAACCTCACCACAGATTACAATTCCCTCTGTCCAACACCTTTCAAAAAGAGTAGGGGTTTCTCAGCAACAATCCCAAACAAGTAGACAAACACCTTCATCTGCTTCCCCACTGACCTATTGTACTCTATGCTACTCTATCCCCACCCCCACCCTCCTCTAGCTTATCTCTCCACGCTTCAGGCTCTCTGCCTTTATTCCTGATGAAGGGCTTTTGCCCGAAACGCCGATTTTGCCTGTCCTCGGATGCTGCCTGAATTGCTGTGCTCTTCCAGCACCACTGATCCAGAATCTGGTTTCCAGCATCTGCAGTCATTGTTTTTACCTGTTTGATAACGTTCCCCACGGTAGGCTCAGTCAAAGTATACAGGGAGACCTGTCTGTCTGGATATAGAATTGGCTGGCCCATAGATGACAGAGGGTGGTGGTGGATAGAAAGTATTTAGCCTGGAGCTTGGTGAACAGTGGTGTTCTGCAGGGATCGGTTCTGGGACCTCTGCTGTTTGCGATTTTTATAAATTACTTGGATGAGGAAGTGGACGGGTGGGTTAGTAAGTTTGCCAATGACATCAAGGTTGGTGGAGTTGTGCATAGTGTGGAGGGCTGTTGTCGGTTGCAACGGAACATTGACAGGATGCAGAACTGAGCTGAGAAGTGGCAGAAGGAGTTCACCCTGGAAAAGGTGTGAAGTGATTCACTTTGGGCGATCAAATTTGAATGCAGAATACAGGGTTAAAGGCAGGATTCTTGGCACTGTGGAGGAACAGGGGGATCTTGAGGTCCATGAGCATCGATCCCTCAAAGTTGTCACTGAAGTTGATGGGGTTGTTAAGGAGGCATATAGTGTTTTGGCTTTCATTAACAGGGTCACCTTCTCAAAAAAGGTTTGTGAGACACGATCTGCCCTTGACGAATCCATGTTGACTATTTCCAATCAAATTGTTGCTTACTAGATGATTATAAATCTTATCTCTTATAATCCTTTCCAAAACCTTTCCTACAACAGAAGTAAGGCTCACTGGTCTATAATTACCTGGGGTCATCTCTATTGCCCTTCTTGAACAAGGGCACACCATTTGCAATCCTCCAGTCCTCTGGTACTAAACCTGTAGACAATGACGACTCAAAGATCAAAGCCAAAGGCTTGGCCATCTCCTTCTGAGCTTCCCAGAGAATCCTCTGATAAATCCCATTCGGCCCAGGGAATTTATCTACTTTCACACCTTCTAGAATTGATCACACCACCTCCTTACTAACCTCAATCCTTTCATGTCTAATAGCCGTATCTCAGTCTTCTCCTCTACAATATTCTCCTTTTTCCTGAGTGAAAACATGAGAAATGTTCATTTAGCACCTCTCTGATCTCCACAGGGCCCACACACGCCTTCTCACTTCTTCTGTCTTTGACTGGCCCTATCCCTACCCTCTTCATCTTTTTATTCCTCACATACCTATAGAAAGCTTCTCCTTTATTCTACCTGCTAAAAACTGCTCATGTCCCCTTCTTGCTCTTCTAACCTCTCTCTTTAAATCCTTCCTAGCTGACCTGTAACTCTCCATCGCCTTATCTGAACCATTTTGTCTCATCGTCACATAAGCCTCCCTCTTCCGCTTAACAAGAGATACAATTTCTGTAGTAAACCACGGTTCCCTTACTTTATCACTTCCTCCCTGCCTGACAGGGACATGCATATCAAAGACTCACAATATCTGTTCCTTAAACCAGCTCCACATCTTGATTGTCCCCATCCCCTGCATTTTGCTACCTCATTCTATGCCTCCTAAGTCTTGCCTATCTCATTATAACTGTCCTTCCCCAATTGATAACTCTTGCCCTGTGGCATGTACCTATCCCTTTCCATCGCTAAACTAAACGTAACTGAATTATGGTCACTCTCTCCAAAGTGCTCACCTACAACTAAATCAAACACCTGGCTTGGTTCATTTCCAAGCACCAGATCCAGTGTGGCCTCCCCTCTTGTCGGCCCTTCGACATACTGTGTCAGGAAACCCTCCTGTACACATTGGACACAAACTGATCCATCCGACGTACTAGAGTTGTAGCATTTCCGGTCAATGTTGAGGAAGTTAAAGTCCCCCATAATGACCACCCTGTTCCTTTCACTCCTACCAGAATTGTTTTGCCAATTCTCTCCTCCACATCCCTGGAACTTTGCGGTGACTTATTACTGGGAGTTTTTTTTTAAAAATGTGACCTCCCTCCTGTTTCTAATCTCAACCCATACCACCTCAGTAGACGGGTCCTCATCTAAAGTTCTTTCAGCCACCATTACACTGTCCTTGACTAACAAAGCCACAACTACCTCTCTTTTTACCACCTTCTCCGATCTTAAGGAAAGATCTAAACCCTGGAACCTGCAACATCCGTTCCTGACCCTGCTTTATCCATGCCTCATTAGATGTTTCAGCAAGAACAGATGATGGTAAAAAAGGGGGAGCTGTGGCATTGTTAATCAAGGGTTGTATTACAGTAACTGAGAGAACGTTTGAGGAGTCCTCTACTGAGGTAGTTTGGGCTGAGGTTCGAAACAGGAAAGGAGAGATCACCCTGTTGGGAGTTTTCTATAGGCTTCCAAATTGAACCAGGGATGTAGAGGAAAGGATAGCAAAGAGGATTCTCGATAGGAGTGAGAGTAACCGGATAGTTGTTAAAAGGGATCTTTAACTTCCCCAATATTGACTGGAATACTATAGTTTAGATGGGTCAGTTTTTGTTCAATGTGTGCAGGAGGGATTTCTGACATAGTATGTAGACAGGCCAACAAGGGGTGATGCCATATTGGATTTGGTACTGGGGAATTAACCCGGCTGGGTGTCAGATTTGGAGGTGGATAAGCACTTTGGCGATAGTGACCATAATTTGGTTATGTTTACAATAAAAATGGGCAGGGATAGGTGTATTCTGCAGGGAAAGAGGTATAACTGGGAGAAAGGCAATTATGATGCAATTAGGTAAGATTTAGGATGGGGAAGGAAACTGCAGGGAATGGGCACACTTGAAATGTGGAGCTTACTCAAGGAACAGCTACTGCGAGTCCTTGGTAAGTATATGCCTGTCAGGCAGGGAGGTAGTTGTCGAGAGAAGGAGCCATGGTTTACTAAACAAGTTGAAGCTGTTGTCAAGAGGAAGGAGAAGGCTTATGTTAGGATGAAACATGAAGGCTCAGATAGGGGGCTTGAGTGTTATATGTTAACCAGAAAAGATCTAAAGAGAGGGCTAAGCAGAGCCAGGAATGGACACGAGAAGTTGTTGGCGGGATAGGATCAAGGAAAACCCTAAGGCTTTCTGTAGGTATATCAGGAATAAAAGAATAACTAGAGTAAGATTAGGGTCAATCAAATACAGTGAAAAGTTGTGTGTGGAATGTAAGGACAAAGAGGAATCAATGAATGAGTACTTTTTGTCCGTATTCATATTGGAAAAGGGCAGTGTTAGTGAGAATACAGAGATACAAGCTACAAGATTAGATGGGATTCAGATTGGCAAAGAGGAGGTTTTGGCAATTTTGGGAGATCTGAAAATAGATAAGACCCCTGGGCCAGATGAGATTTATCCTTGGATTCTTTGGGAAGCCAGGGAAGAGATTTCAGAGCCTTTGGCTTCTATCTTTATGTCATCATTGTCGACAGGAATCGTGCCAGAAGACTGGAGGATAGCAAATATTGTTCCCTTGTTTAAGAAGGGGAGTCGGGACAACCCTGGTAATTATAGGCCAGTGAGCCTTACTTCAGTTGTGGGTAAGATGTTGGAAAAGATTATAAGAGATAGGATTTATAATCATCAGGAAATGAGTAATTTGATTAGGGATAGTCAATGTGGTTTTGTGAAGGGTAGGTCATGCATCACTAACCTTATTGAGTTCTTTGAGAAGGTGATAAAACAGGTGGATGAAGGTAAAGCGGTTGATGTGGTTATGGACTTCAGTAAGGCAATTGATAAGGTTCCACGCAGTAGGCTATTGCACAAAATGAGTTTTGGGATTGAAGGTGATTTAGCAGTTTGGATCAGAAATTGGCTAGCTGAAAGAAGACAGGGTGGTGGTTGGTGGGAATTGTTCATCCTGGAGTTCAGTTACTAGTGGTGTACTGCAAGGATCTGTTTTGGGTCCACTGCTGTTTGTTGTTTTTAAAAATGATCTGGATGTGGGTATAGAAGATTGGGTTAGTAAATTTGCAGATGACCCTAAGGTAGGCAGAGTTGTGGATAGTGCCGAAGGATGTTGTGAGTTACAGAGGGACATTTATAAGATGCAGAGCTGGGCTGAGAAGCAGAAAATGGAGTTTAATGCGGAAAAGTGTGAGGTAGTTCACTTCAGAAGAAGAAACAAGAATGTAGAGTACTGGGCTAATGGTAAAATTCTTGGCAGTGTAGATGAACAGAGAGATCTGTGTCCAGGTGCATAAATCCCTGAAAGTTGCCACCCAGGTTGTTAAGAGGGCATATGATGTGTTGGCATTTATTGGTAGGGGGATTGAGTTTCTGAGCCACAAGGTCATGCTTCAGCTGTACAAGGCACCAGTAAGGCCGCACCAGGAGTATTGTGTACAGTTCTGGTCACCGCATTACAGGAAGGATGTGGCAGCTTTTGAAAAGGTTCAAAAGAGATTTACTTGGATGTTGTAATGTTCTATGTTCTATTGGTTAATGGACAAAAATCTGTCAAATGGAGTACCATTTGGAAAAATGGGAAATTGTCCATTTTGGCTGGAAGGGTAAAAAAGAAACTTGTAATCTGTGTAGGCGAGGGGGATTTTCTTTTTGTTGCTGTTGCCAATTCTTCACTATTGCAGATAAATTCAACTGATTCACTCCTGGCATATCCTGACTCTTTTTTTGCTAGTTCTTCTAGTTTAACATCATGTTGCTGTTTGAAATAAGGTAACTGGCAAAAAAAAAGACAGATCAAATCACAACTCCCTTTTAAAAAAAATTTGAACATGCTGCATAAAAGGGCAGTGGAGGCAAATTCAATGGCAACTTTAAAAATTTAGGGTCCAGTTTACAGGGCTATGGGAGTGTGATTGAAGAGCCAGCAGATGGGCAATGTGCTGGATGACTGTTTTCTAATGAGAAGCATATTAATGAATAAGAGGTTTAACGCTGTAAAACACCTAACAAATTTTAAATATCATTAGATACTATGAAATATTAATAAACTAACCTTGTGCATGATCTGTAAGCATTTCATAATGCCCTAAAACATCATTGTAACTATTTTTAAAAAATCTAAAACCCACCTGAAGCAAAAAATGTACAACCTGCATTTTTAACTTTAAAAATAAATTAATTTGTTCCATAAATTCTGGGTGCTTTGTAGGACAAAAACATTTTATTTTGGAGTAGTAAGCAATGCACCAAGGACAAACCATTTGCTTCAGCAAAATCTAATCCTGTGACTTTGACCAAGAAACTGGAGGTCGAAGTCTCTCTCCAGGTGGGTAACTATTTACTGGTGTATCCATGTTGACGTATGTCATAACTGGTCTCTGATCCTCCCTCTTTGCTACCCATTCAGTTTGGTAATAGTGTCAGAGGATGCCTCAAAGCAAATGAGGAAGCAGTGCTTTGGAAACATCTAACAGAATCTTCCACCAGCATTAAACAAGTAAAAATGATGTAGAAGACTGCCAAGAGTTTACCATTCAAATGTTAGTGTTCTTTTGGATTCAAGATTTTGAACTGAAAATGGACTTTGGCATAATATTTTGAGAAATGAATGATCCTCAGTAAAGTGGGGGTAATTTGTAGCATGTTTGATTTACAGAGAGGGGATAGCCTAGTGGTATTATCATTAGACACTTAATCCAGAGACCCAGGTAATATTCTGGGGACCCAGGTTCAAATCCTGCCATGGCAGACGGTGGAATGTGACTTCAATAAAATATATGGAATGAAGAGTCTAATAATGATCATCTGTTTCACTAATTCCCTATAGGGAAGAAAACTGACATACTTTTCTGGTCTGACTTACATGTGACTCCAGACACTGAGCAATGTCATTGACTCATAATCGCAATTAATGATGAGCCAAGAGGTTAATAAAATCATGAGGGGCATGGATAGGATAAATAGACAATAGCAATAAATGCTGGCCGAGCCAGCAAAGCTCTCATCCGGTTAACGAATGCTTTTTAAAAAGTTCAATCTTTAATGTTGGACAAAGATTTTGAATGAGAGTGAATGTTTATTCGTGTGATGTAGCCCTAACCCTCAAGTATCAAAGTCCTTAATTTAGATAAATGCGAGGTGCTGCATTTTGGGAAAGCAAATCTTAGCAGAACTTGTACACTTAATGGTAAGGTCCTAGAGAATGTTACTAAACAAAGACCTTGGAGTGCAGGTTCCTAGCACCTTGAAAGGAGAGTCGAGGTAGATAGGATAGTGAAGGTGTTTGGTATACCTTTCCTTTATTGGTCAGAGTATTGAGTATCGGAGTTGGGAGGTCATGTTGCATGTATACAGGATGTTGATTAGGTGAGTTTTAGAATATTGCGAGCAATTCTGGTCTCCTTCCTATTGGAAAGATATTGTGAAATTTGAAAGGGTTCAGAAAAGATTTGAGGATGTTGCCAGAATTGGAGGATTTGAGCTATAGGGAGAGGTTGAATAGAATAAAGAAGAAACTTTACAGCCCAGGAACAGGCCCTTCAGCCCTCCACACTGTGCCGATCCAAAACCACTGTCTAAACCTATCGCTCAATTCCTAAGGAGCTGTCTCGTTCTGCTACCTCCTACTCCTGCATCTGTCCAGATGCATCTTAAATTAATCCACTGTGCTTGCCTCGACTACAACGCGTTCCAGATACCCACCACCCTCTGTGTAATGTACTTTCCGCATGTATCCCCCTTGAACTTCTCTCCTCTCACCTTGAACACGTGACCTCTTGTTAGTGAATCCCTCACCTTGTGAAAAAGTTTATTTCTACCCACCCTGTCTATATCATTCATGATTTTGTAGACCTCAATCAGGTCCCCCTTCAATCTTCTTTTCTCTAATGAAAACAGTCCTAACCTACTCAACCTTCATAGCTAGCACCTTCCATACCAGACAACATCCTCATAAACCTTCTCTGCACCCTCTCCAAAGCGTTCACATCCTTTTGGTAATGTGGCGACCAGAACCGTACACTTATTCTAAGTGTGGCCAAACCAAAGTCTTGTACAATTTTAACATGACCTGCCAGCTCTTATACTCCATAGTCTGTCCGATGAAGGCAAGCATACCATATGCCTTCTTGACCACACTATCCACCTGTGCAGCAACCTTCAGGGTACAATGGACCTGCACTCCCAGCTCTCTCTGCCCATCAACTTTTCCCAAGGCTCTTCCTTTTACAGTATAGTTCACTCTAGAATTAGACTTTTCACAATGCATCACCTCACATTTGCCTGGATTGAACTCCATCTGCCACTTCTCTGCCCAACTCTCCAGTCTATATATATTCTCCTGCATTCTTTGACAGTCCCCTATGCTTTCTGTTACTCCACCAATCTTTGTGTCATCTGCAAACTTGCTGATCAGACCAACAGTGCCCTCTTCCAGATATTTTATGGATATCACAAACAACAGTGGCCCCAACACTGACCCCTGTGAAACACCACTGGTCACCTTTTCTCCACTTCAAGAAACTCCGTTCAACTATTACTATTCTGTCTCCTGTTGCTCAACCAGTTCTTTATCCACCTAGTTAGCACATGTTGCACACCATGTGATTTCTCTTCCAATTTTCTTCTGAATATAAATAGATCCTATCCCTCAGTACCTTCTCCAGCAACTTTCTCACCACCAACGTCAGGCCCACTGGTCTGTAGTTACCGGAATATCCCTACTACCCTTCTTGTACAGGGGGCAACATGAGCAACCCTCCAGTCCTCCGGACACCTCACCTGTGTTTAAGAATGCCACAAAGATATCTGTCAGGGCCACAGCTATTTCCTCTTGCGCCTCCCTCAGCAACCTAGGATAGATCCCATCCGGTCCTAGGGATTTGTCCACCTTAACCTCTAGCCTACCCAAACTCTAGCTTACTCTAACTGGGCCTTGGCCCAGTTTAGTACTCTTCCTTAGGACCACTCTCATCTTTGTCCACGAGTATTCTAAAACTTACAGAATTGTGGTTACTATTCCCAAAAAAAAACTCCCCAGTGCAACTTCTATACCTGGCCTGGCTCATGCCCCAACATCAGGTCCAATATGGCTTCTTCCCTATTTGGACTATTGACATACTGCTCTAGAAAACATTTCCTGGATGCTCCTTACAAATTCTGCCCCATCCAGACCTCTGATGCTAAGTGCATCCCAATCAATTTTGGGAAAATTAAAATCTCCCATCACCACCATCCTGTTGCCTCTACATCTTTCCATAACCTGTTTATCTATTTTGTTCTTCTACCTCATGCTCACTGTTGGGAGGCCTTTAGTACAGCCCCAATAATGTACTGCACCTTTCTTGTTTCTCAGGTCCACCCATAATGCCTCACTGCTCAAGCCCTCCATCGTGTCCTCCTTTAGCACAGCCGTGATATCATCCCTGATTAGCAATGCAACTCCTTCTCTCCTCCCCACCCCCCCCCCAACCCCCCCACCCCTGTCCTGTCTGAAGCGTTTATATTCTGGAACATTTAGTTGTCAATCATGCCCTTCCTTCAACCAAGTCTCTGTAATTGCAATAACGTCATACTCACAGGCACTAATCCAAGCCCTAAGTTCACCTGCCTTACCCACTATACTCCTTGCATTAAAGTATGTGCAGTTCAGACCACCAGTTCTTTTGCGCTCATCTGCTCTCTGCCTATTCTTCCCCTTGGAAATGCTAACTTCATGATTCTTTCAGTCTCTACTTTCCACTTCACTCTCTACTAGTTTTCTCTTCTGGTTCCCAGCCCCGTGCCACATTAATTTAAAGCCTCCCCAATAGCAGTAGCAAAAACTCCCTCAAGGACACAAGTTCTGTTCTAGTTCAGATGTAGATCATCGAATTTGTAATCGTCCCACCTTCCTCAGAACCGGTCCTAATGTCCAACAAATCTGAACCCCTCCCTCCTACACCATCCCTCAAGCCACGTGTTCATCCTGCCTATTCTCTCATTTCTACGCTGGTTAGCACGTGGCACTGGTAGTAGTCCCGAGATCACTACCTTTGAGGTCCTCCTCTTTAACTTCTCTCCTCGCTCCCTGAATTCTGCTTTCAGGGCCTCATCTCATTTTTTACTTATATCGTTGGTGCATATATGCACCAAGACAACTGGCTGTTCACCCTCCCCTTTTAGAATGTTCTGCAGCCGATCGGTGACATCCCTGACCCGAGCACCTGGGAGGCAACATACCATCCGGGAGTCCCGTTTTTGGCCACAGAATCGCCTATCTACTCCCCTCACAATAGAATCCCCTGTGACTATGGCCCTAAGAGTCTTTTTCCCGCCCTTCTGAACAGTAGTGCCCACCATGGTGCCATGATCCTGGCAACTGCTGCCATCCCCTGGTGAGCCATCTCCTCCAGCATTATCCAAAACGGTATACCTGTTTTGGAGAGAGATGACCGCAGTGGACACCTGCACTGCCCTCATTCTTTTTTCTGCCTTTTGGTCACCCATTCACTGTCTCCCTCAGCGATCCTAACCTGCGGTGTGACCAGTTCACTAAACGTGCTATCCATGACCACCTCAGCATTGTGGATGCTCCACAGTGAGTCCACCCACCGCTCTAGAGCCGTCATGCAGTCAAACAAGAGCTGCAGCTGGACACACTTCCTGCAAGTGTAAGAGTCAGGAATGTCAGACACATCCCTGAGCTCCCACATCAAGCAAGAGGCACATGCCATGGGTTTGAGGCCCCCTGCCATTGTAAGCCTGGGCAAAGGAGAATATTTGTAGAGGAGAAGAATGAGATATGACACATTAGACTAGAAAAGATCGAGGTTAGTAAGGAAGAGGTGTTATCAATTCTAGAAGGAGTGAAAGTAGACAAGTCCCCTGGGCCAGATGGGATTCATCTGAGAATTCTGAGAAGCTAGGAAGGTGGTGTTGGAGCCCTTGGCCTTGATCTTTGCGTCTTCATTGTCTACAGGTTTAGTACCAGAGGATTGGAGGATTGCAAATGCTGTGCCCTTGTTCAAGAAGGGCAATAGAGGTGACCCAGGTAATTATAGACCAGTGAGCCTTACGTCTGTTGTAGGAAAGGTTTTGGAAAGGATTAGGAGAGATAGGATTTATAATTATCTAGCAAGCAACAATTTGATTGGAGATGGTCAACATGGTTTTGTCAAGGGCAGGTCGTGTCTCTCAAACCTCAGTTTTTTGAGAAGGTGACCAAGCAAATAGATGAGGGTTGGGCAGTTGACGTGGTGTACATGGACTTCAGTAAAGCCTTTGATAAGGTTCCACACGGTGGGCTAATGGAAGAAATGCAGAGGCATGGAATTGAGGGTGATTTAGCAGTTTGGATTAGAAACTGGCTTTCTGCAAGAAGGCAATAGGTGGTAGGCGATGGAAAATATTCAGCCTGGAGTCCGGTTACTAGTGCCACAAAGATCTGTTTTGGGACCACTGCTGTTTGTCATTTATTTAAATGACTTAGACGCAGGCATAGGTGGATGGGTTAGTAAGTTTGCAGATGACTCAAGTCTGTGGAGTTGTGGACAGTGTGGAAGAATGGTGCAGGGAACTTGGATAACCTGCAGAATTGGGCTGCGAGGTGGCAAATGGAGTTCAATGCAGCTAAAAGTGAGGTGATGCACTTTGGGAAGAATAACAGGAAGGCAGAGTACTGGGTCAATGGAAAGATTCTTGGTAGTGTGGATGTGCAGAGGGATCTTGGAGTCCATGTACATAGATCCCTGAAAGTTGCCACCCAGGTGGATAGTGCTGTTAAGAAGGCATCCGGTGTGTTGGGTTTCATTGGTAGAGGGATGGAGTTCCGGAACCGCAATATCATGCTGCAACTATACAAAACGCTGGTGCGGCCACACTTGGAATATTGTGTACAGTTCTGGTCACAGGAAGGACGTGGAAGCATTGGAAAAGGTGCAGAGGAGATTTACCAGGATGTTGCCTGATCTGGAGGGAAGCTCTTATGAGGAAAGGCTGAGACACTTGGGTCTGTTCTCATTGGAAAGAAGGCAGCTAAGGGGGGATTTGATAGAGACATACAAAATGATCAGAGGATTAGATAGGATAGACAGTGAAAGTCTTTTTCCAAGGATGATGACGTCAGCTTGTATGAGAGGGCACAACTACAAATTGAGGGGTGATAGATTTAAGACAGATGTCAGAGGCAAGTTCTTTAGTCTGTGGTAAGGGCATGAATGCCCTTCCTGCGAGTGTAGTTAACTCAGCCACAATAAGGGCATTTAAACAATCCTTGGATAAGGACATGGATGAGGTTGGGATAGTGTAGGGGGTTGGGCTTAGATTAATTCACAAATTGATACAACATCAAGGGCCAAAAGGCCTGTTCTGCACTGTATTGTTCTATGTTCTTTGTTCCAAACCATGTCCTGAGTTCATCTGCCTTCCCTGTTAGTCCTTTTTAATTTCCATCCTAGCTGCCCTAACTGTTTGACTTGCTCCTTTTTCCAACTGTACCAGTCTCAGACAGATGTCCGGCAGTATGTTAGTCCCTTTCCAATTCACTTGCAATCCATCCTCATACAGGTCACTTCTATACCAGAAGAAATTCCAAAGATCCAAAAATGTGAATCCTTCTCCCCACACCAGCTCCTCAGCCACGCATTCATCTGCTGTATCCTCTTATTCCTACTCTCACTAGCTCGTGGCACCGGGAGTAATCCAGATATTACTACTCATGCGGACCTCCTTTTTAAATTCTTACATGATACCTAATATTCGCTCCTCAATCTCATCCTTTTCCCTTTCTATGTCATTAGTTCCAATCTGTACAATGACCTCCTGCTAGTCCCTCTTCCCATTGGAGAATATTCTGCACTGTCTCAGAGATTTCCTTGATCCTGGCACCAGGGAGACAGTACACCGTTCACATCTGTCTGTGCCTCTGACTAGAGAGCCCCTTATCACAACCGTTTGCTTGGAACCTGATGCACTCCTCGTTACATTAGAGCCAGTCTTGGTACCAGACTCCTGGCTGTCAGAACTACAATCCTCCGAGTCCATCACCACCTACATTTTCTAACCAACATACTTGTTTGAGATGGGGGCAGCTGAAGGAGATTCCTGCACTACCTGCTTCCCTCTCCTATCTTACCTGGAGGTAACCCATCTACCTGACTGTATCTTCAGTTTATCTCCTTTCCTTTAACTGCCATCCATCACACCCATAGCTCCTGTAAATTCCTCATTGCCTCTATCTACCGCTGTAACCAATCCATGCCATCTGATAGGATTCACAATCAAATGTTTTCCTGTACACTCAATGATCAATAACATGGAAACACTCCTTAATCTCCCACATTCACCAGACTTTACCTGGCAAAGGGGCAGCGCTCTGAAAGTTTGAGATTTCAAGTAAACCTGGACTATAACCTGGTGTCATGTGACTTCTGATTGTTTACACACTGATACACAGACGTGTACCCACAGGCACATACAAACACAGACATGCTTACTCGCGTACCTCTCAGACACATGCACATACTCTATCTTGGTGCTGCTGGTCGACTGCAGTTTACTGGCACCTCTTATGATCAGCTGGTGGTCAAGGTTGATTGGTCTTGACCATAAATGGCTCCAGCTCGTTTTATTTTAATGATTCAGGTCCCTCCCAACAGTTTCATTGGGGGTATGTGCAGGTGTAACCAAAACGCCACCCAAATTTAATGTCATTCTCAGGTTTTCAGTTCTATTTGTCTGTGTCCATTTTCTTTTTCTATCACCTTATTAACCTTTTTGTATCTGTATTCCTGATTCCTCTGCTCATCACATCAGTTTGTCTCATTTTTCACCAGGAAATAAGTTTTTGTCATTTCTTCCCACCAAAATGCACCATCACACAATGTCTTTTTTGAAATTAAATTACTAAATGCAGTGTTCGCCTCCACATTAATGTATACCTTGCTGCATTTTGCCACGTTCTCCCTCCAATTCTGATATAATACAAGTTTGAAATTGTATATTGTGTTCCTGAATCCAAATGATTTTTGCAAATCATCAACTACAAGACCTAACACCCACCATCTTTCACCTTCTGTTCTGAAAGACTGGGTAAGTGTTATATGGGACTGAATTGAAATGTTGATGTATGCAATAACCTTAAAGTTATTGCAGTACAGAAAGAAGCCATCTAGCCCATTTGAGTCAGCTCTCTAAGCAATGTGATCTGTTCCCTCAGGTTAATTTCTTTCAACTTATCAATAATTAAAACTAAAATACTTCTAAATTGCATTTTAAAAAATACCAATCTAAGCATGTAGCATCTTTAACTAGTGCTTTGATCAATTACCTAAATATTTAATTGCACTTAGCCAGTCATTTAGATTTAATGCTTTGGTTTATCAGTACAGGTTGTTCTGCTATCACTTGTGAATTGTTTATAATGCGATTGACGAGTTTTGGACCTTGTCTGGATAATGCAAACTTTCTACCGAGCGATAGCTATTTTCTATTAACAATCCTCTATAGTGCAATCCTCTACAGCGTGAGGTTGCAGAGAAATACAACTGTTGTGTTATAGCTGGGCAACTTGTAGTTATGCAACTGATTTACTGACTAACTTCTGAACAGTCCTTATGGAAATCCATTTTGGATCTTTTGAAACACCTGAATCCGTCATTAGTATTTGCATTGAAGCCTTTAGTACAGCTTTAAAGATAACATTGAAATACTACTTTAATACTGGATGCATCTTAGATTCCAATGTGTTGCTCATTGTACATCTGCTTCCTCTTTGACTGTTAACGTTTATTATTACTGTTACTTAGACTCCTGTCGAAGGGACATCATCTGCAATAGATGAAGAAAATCATAAACCCTCTGAAGATGTCTCGCTGCTGCATACGGATTCCAATGAGACATTGCTGGTGTAAATCATTGTTTCATTTCAAGTTCAGATATAGTTTTTGACTACAAGGATTATTCCTACATTTCCTAAGATGTTCTTTCTGTAACTTGCACTGAATCCCTGACTCATGCTAGCTGAAATTTTCCACAAGTAAACCACCATATTAGCAGTTTATCCTTCACAAGTAGCACAGAAATGCTTTTGTGTGAAGGAACTTTAACTTATTGCAGTCACTGTTTGCCGATGTTTTATTTAGTTATAGTTGCATTGGGATAATTGCCAAATATTGGCTGCATTGCTTGGTCACAATACATATCTCTGGCATTCACTGTTTATGGGTATGGATGTACTGTGTGCATGGATCGTCAATGACACAGGAAGCAGCATTCAGCCTTTAATGTCTTCATTGGTTTAAACATGAAAATAATCTGATGCTTAAAGCTGCAGTTCTCAGAATGGGCGTTTTACTGGAAATATTTCTGATACTCTTCCTCTAACGCTGCCATTGAGCAATCAGTCATTCACCCCATGATAGATTTTAGGAGCTTGATGTACAATCTTTCATTATTACAGCCCCTGAGTACAAAAACAATACCTGTTGTTCCATTTAATGGAAGTTAGGGAAAGTAGCCACTCAATAAAATTGAGTGTTTATAGATATCTGAATCAGGTATCTTTTATTAATATTTTGTTAATGCACTGATCGACATAATTGCACTCTTCTGTTAAACTTTATGAAAAGTATTTGATATAAACCATCACCCTTCTAGAAATACAGAATAAAGAATGAGCTTTAGACATTCAGGTTGAAACCTTTTGAGTACAGAGTAAAAATCTTAATATGGATTGCTACAATAATATTGATTGTATCTGTTAAGTATTCGAAGATCATTCAGTGTTTGTCTTATTTGTGTCACACTATTACACCTGTTGAAGTGGGTGTTGACAGTATTATGAATGTGGTGCTGGAAAAGCACAGCAGGTCGGGGCAGCATCCGAGGAGCAGGAAAATCGACGTTTTGGGTCGGAGCCCTTCATCAGGAATGAAGCTGGGTGCCTCGGGGGTGGAGAGATAAATGGGACGGGGGTGGGTGGGGCTGGGGAGAAGGTAGCTGAGAACGCAATAGGTGGATGGAGGTGGGGGTAAAGGTGATAGATTAGATTCCCTACACTGTGGAAACAGGCCCTTCGGTCCAACAAATCCACGCCAACCGTCTGGAGAGTAACCCACTCAGACCCATTTCCCTCTGACTAATGCACCTAACACTGTGGGCAATTTAGAATGGCCAATCCACCTGACCTGCACAACTTCGGACTGGATAGATCGGAGAGGAGGGTGAAGTGGATAGGTGGGAAGGAAGATTGACAGGTGGGACAGGTCATGAGGAAGGTGCTGAGCTGGAAAGTTGGAACTGGGGTAAGGTTGGGGGAGGGGAAATGAGGAAACTGATGGAGTCCCCATTGTTGCCATGGAGTTGAAGGGTCCCGAGGCGGAAGATGAGGCGTTCTTCCTCCAGGCATCAGGTGGTGAGGGTCTGGCGATGGAGGCGGCCCAGGACCTGCATGTCCTTGGCAGAGTGGGAGGGGATGTTGAAACGTTCGGCCATGGGGCGGTGGGGTTACTCCACCTCCATCCACCTATTGCACTCTCAGCTACCTTCACCCCCTCCCATTTATCTCTCCACCCCGAGGCTCGCAGCCTCATTCCTGATGAAGGGCTTTTGCCCGAAAAGTCGATTTTCCTGCTCCTCTGCTGCCTGATCTGTGCTTTTCCAGCAACACACTAATCTTAACTCTTAAACTCCAGCATTTGCAGTTACCACTTCTGCCTAGTATTATGAATGATCTGTGTAAAACTATATTATGTTTCCCATTTTACTTTACCAGGACTTAGCAAACACCTGGAGAATGGATGCTGAATGAGGAGGAGCTGGCATTGTAAGGGTTTGGTTATAACATGCATTTGAGTTGGTATGGCTGTGAGGAGGTAGACGTACAGTCAGTGTTCAATGGTTCACAAAATGAAGTTGTGGTGAAAATGAGGTTTAGCCGAAACAGGGTCAGTGGGTATGGATTATCTGAGCTGTTCACCTGAGAAATGTCACAACCACTTCATCGGTTACACTTTCTCTATTTACTTCTGAAGTCAGTGATGCTTCATTCCAGTGTTAAATATTCTGAGTAAAATGTAGCAATTTAGGCATTTGAAGTGACATTGCTATCACATTAGTTTAAACTAGATGCATACATAAATAATAGTGATCATTTACTTTCCTTATATGAGCTTACTCCTAACATAATTACTAACATGTCAGTCTTCCAACCAGAATGTTCCTTATTATCATTCCCATTTTTATTGAAAATTCTTTGCGCTTTGTGTATTTTATGCCGTTTTGAGGACAGTGACAGTAACAAAATCATCCCTTGTTATTCAGTCTCTTTGAAATACAATTCAACATTACATTAATAAAGTTTACTTTCTGTACCCATCATTTAAACATCCCTTTTCTATCTGAGGCTTGAGCTGGGTTTGGATTTGTCCCTCTTCCTGAGTTCCCAACAGCCTGAAGGGGAGGTCAGGTGACAAATGGTCTTTAAATTGGCAGTTAATTGGTGGACATGACCTGACCACTCAGGCATAAACTGGGGCAAAGGATGGACCTACCTAGGCTCTGAAAAGCAGAGCTTTGCACTGGGGAATAATCATCCCAATGTATAACAGCATGTTTTCTCATACTACAATATGTGCAAAGTGAAAGTTTCCACACACATTTGGTCAGAAAGTTGTTACCAGATTTGTATATTCCCTAGTTTATGCTGATGTCGTAAAGTTATCATTAGCTAATTTTTATAATTATACTTATACAAATTAATTTTAAAAATCCAGGGATGTGGGTGTCATTGGCTAGTCCAGAATTTATTGCCCAGAGGGCAGCTTGAGTTAGTCACATTGCTCTGGGTCTGGGGTGGTCCAGACCAGGTAAGGATGGCAGTTTCCTTACCTAAAGGGCATTAGTGATGGGTTTTTCCAACAATTATTAATAGTTTCAGAGTCATCTTTAGATTTCTAATTCAGGATTTTAAAAAAAAATTAAATTCCACCATCTATGATAGTGGGATTACCACCCAGGTCCTCAGGACATGACCTGGCTGGCTGGATTAATTATCTAGTGATGATGGCACCTACCAGTCAGCTTGTCCGTGTCAGTGTCTCCACATCCCAAAGGTGGTAGTTATTCAACAAAGCAGTTAGCCACCTACAGGGCAGTTAGGGAATGGCAATAACTTGACTTCAACAGCGACACTCCTATCCCAATAACAAATCAAAACATTCATTTCTTCCATATGTTGCTGTCAATTTGACTCTTATCAGACTTTTGAATGAACGTCTCGTGTTAATTCTAATGTCTCTCTCTCTCTACATTTTCTGTGCAGCTGTAACACTGTATTCTGCTCTCTCTTCTGCTTTCCTGATGCACTTTGTGTGGTATGATCTGTCTGTATGCCACACACTTCACAACCAAATCTTGGAGGAACTGTTGGGCGAAGTTCACAGCACAGAATCAGATAAGTTAATTGTTGTTTTAAGTCTGTCCAAGAGAAAGGCTGCAGTAGTGAGTATAGTGGATTCTTTCTTGATTATATGTTTTTTGGAGAAGTCTCTTGATTAAACTTAAAATATAAGCCATAGTTATTAATTTAACCTGGGGCAGTGTTTGTAGAGGAATAAGACGGTGTTATTTTCTGGGTCTGTAGATTGTGAAGGAGCAAAAATGGCCTTTGCAGTGATATGTACTTTTTGTCAGATGTGGGAGTTTAAAGAGAGTTTAAGGGTTACTGCGGATTATATCTGCCATAAATGCTGTTGGATGTGAATCTTATCAAATCGAGGGATCGGTTGGAGAGACAGATAGAAGCGATGAGGAATTAGCAACAGCAACAGTATGTGATGGAAGGGGGGAAAGTCTCAGATACAATCACATAGATGGGTTAACTCCCGGAACAGTAAGAGAGGTAGACAGCTAGTGCAGGAGTCTTTTGTGGATATACCCATTTCAAACAGGTATGCTATTTTGGAAAATGTAGGGGTTGATGGATTCTCAGGGGAGTGTAGCACGAACAGCCAAGTTTCTGGTATTGAGACTGGCTCTACTGCAACGAGGGGTACGTCGGCTTCCAAGAGATCACTTGTGTTCGGGGATTCTGTAGTCAGAGGTACAGACAGATGTTTCTGTGGCCAGCAGAGAAAAAGCAGAATGGTGTGTTGTTTCCCTGGTACCAGGATCAAGGATGTCTCAGAGAGGGTGCAGAATGTTCTCACGGGGGAGAGGGGCCAGCAGGAGGTCATTGTACACATTGGAACCAACAACATTGGAAGGGAAAAGGTTGAGATTCTGAAGGGAGATTACAGAGAGTTAGGCAGAAATTTAAAAAGGGAGGTCCTCAAGGGTAGTAATATCTGGATTACTCCCAGTGCGACGAACGAGAGAGGGCAGGAATAGGAGGATAGAGCAGATGAATGCATGGCTGAGGAGCTGGGAAATGGGAGAAGGATTCACATTTTTGGATCATTGGAATCACTTTTGGGGTAGAAGTGACCTCTACAAGAAGGACAGATTGCACCTAAATTGGAAGGGGACTAATATACTGTCAGGGAAATTTGCTGGGGAGGATTTAAACTAGTAAGGTGGGGGGG
>NC_057734.1:778842-791459 GCF_004010195.1 Chiloscyllium plagiosum | reverse complement strand
GGGTGGTACGTGTATGGAATGAGCTGCCAGAGGAAGTGGTGGAGGCTGGTACAATTACAACATTTAAGAGGCATTTGGATGGGTATATGAATAGGAAGGATTTGGAGGGATATGGGCTGGGCACTGGCAAGTGGGACTAGATTGGGTTGGGATATCTGGTCGGCATGGATGGGTTGGACCGAAGGGTCTGTTTCCATGCTGTACATCTCTGACTCTATGACTCTAGTCTACATGTGACAATAGTAAATCAATCCATCAATATAGTTTATTGATGATCCACTAGTAAAATTCACTGGTCCCTGTCCTTTTTAATTTAATGTGCTCTTTTCCAATGAATACCTCTTTCCCCTAAGTCTGGTCCCAATGTTCTGGGAAGTTGAAGCCTTCACTGCTGTATCAAACAAGATGTTTGATCCTCCCATCTTCCTGTTTGTCCTCTTGTTAGTTCAAGCACTGGATTTGATCACAGAATACTATTTTTGAGGTTCCACTTAACTTTATTTTAACTGGCAAACATCTGACCTTATTACTTATTCCCTTTCTGTCACTGTACTGGTGTGTGCCACAACGTGCGACTCTCAGTATCTATGTAGTATCCTTTGCTCTGTCACCATGGCCACAGCAGACCTTGTGGGAAACTCAATAATAGGGAACCCAAATCTTTAAGATGAGAGTGGGAGAGTTTAAAGAGATGAGAGGAAAGGTTTTACAGAGGGTGGTAGGTCTCTGAAAGGTGTTGCCAGGGGAGGTGGTAGAAGCAGGTACAATAGCAACATGTAAGAGGCATTCAGACAGACCTACAAACAGGCAGGAATAGAGAGCACATCATTGTGCAGGCAGCTGGGATTAGTATAGTATGGCATCGTGGTCACGCACAGACATGGTGAGCTTGAAGGGTCTATTCCTGTGCTGTATTGTTCTACATCTACTTACAGAAATTGCAGTCTGTCTGCACACCAATCAATGGAACTTTTCTGTAATGACTACTTCTCTGCTTTGCATGAAGTACCTAATTCATAAGGGGGATTACAGACATAATTTCTTACAGCTATCAGACTCCAGCTCCTTGTCGACTTTCCTTTGACCTGTCTCTGGGAGTACGTGTAGTGATGTTATAAAAATGAACAGTTAAACTGACTTTCAATAGAGAAGAGTACTTCTGTATATTTCAAGACTGAGATGGATTCTTAATCAGTCGGGGAATCGAGGGTTGTGGAGCAAGGGCAGGAATGTCAGATCAGCCATGATGCTATTGAATGGTGAGGCTCAAGGGGCTGAATGGCCTCCTTCTCTTCCTATTTCCATGATCTAATAGACTACTGAAACTGCTCAGAGCTACTGTACACTTGTACTTTCAACACATTTCCCTCCCAACTATTTCACAAACTGTTGTGTTGACACGTTTCAAATAATTTGTTTTACTATTTGTAGAACACTCCAAGGTACAGCTGTTGACCTTTAACCAGGTTACAGCAACTTTTTTATTATGGTTATTGCATACTTCATCCTGGATTGGTCAATAGCAGCTTCTTGTCAGCCAAGTTGAACAGCCTCATTGAATCTCAGTAATGACATTTTTTGATTTTACTGATGAGAGGTGAATATTGTTTGTTGGACCAGCATTTGTTCCAACCCTAATTGCCCTTGGTGGGGGTGAGCTGCTGCCTTGAATTACTGTAGTCATTTTGCTGTAGGTAGACCCACAATACCATTAGCAATGGAAATTCAGAATTTGGATCCAGTGACAGTGAAAGAATAGCAATATATTTCCAAGTCAGGATGGTGAGGGGCTCCGTGTAAGATTTTGTAAATCCCATTTTAGAAATAGAATCAGTCTGAGCTAATATTGGGACACAGACAAACTTTAACTTCATACCTTCAATGTATTATCAGAGTTGAGATGGCACCTATTATTAAAAGCTCTCTTGAGAATGTAACTTTTTTTTAAAAAAAAGGTTTGGGGTTTACATCTGAAGGAACTGAAACTGACATGATCATTCGAAAAATGAAAGTCATAAGCTAAATTTGTTTAATATTACATTCCATGACACTGCGATCCTACTGCTATAAAGTCTGTGTCTTTAAGCAGAGAACTGCTATAAAGTCTGTGCTCTGAAAGCTAGTGCTTCCAAATAAACCTGTTGGACCATAACCTAGTGTTGTGTGATTTTTAACTTTATCTTCCTGATGGACTCTGCCTGTACCTGAATATTGGCAGTCAGTTACAAGTAATGTTAATCTGAGATAAAACTCACTGATTTACTATGCTTTGACAGTTGTAAAACTTCTATTTTGTGGATCTAATGTTTATAACTGCTAATGTAATGAATATGAACTGTTCCTGATTAAAGGCACTTCTATTCAGTAATGTCTTGGCTTGGTTTATTTTTGTTGAAAGATTTCTGATCAATGTTTTTTCTCTTTGTCAAAACAGTATGTTAAAATACTTAAGTGCACAACAAGCTCCCAAAACAGACTAGAATAAATCATTGAGTCCCTAATGACAGACAAAAGTAATTTATATCCTTTATTCCATTTTGGGGGAGGGAGTGCAGTTGCTTGCCCTGTTTGTACAATATTTCCAAAAAAATAACAGTGCCATTCCAGAAACAAAAACAGAAATTGCTGCAACAGCTCGGCAGGTCAGACAGCATCTGTGCAGAGAAATCAGAGTTAACCTTCCAGGTCCTGTGACCCTTCATCACAACGCATAACAGCTAGGAAAAGTTTAGTTTTTTGTCTTGAAACCCACACTACAATCAAACTGTGGTACTGTTTATATTTTCCCCAGCCCCCATGTTGTGTGTGTGCAGGTGTGAGACACAATGAAAGGCAACAAGTGTGTAAATCTTTATTCAATTTCCACCACCAGGAAGAAAGGAAACACCCAATTTGCCAGTGACCAGCAGTGCCCTTCTCAAAGGGCAATGCTGCGTGATCAAACAGTGGAGTGGAGGGTAGGGGTGAAATCAAAATAGAGTTGGAGGAGCAATTAATACACTCCACTCCCTGAAGGTTAGTTTTTATGCAGAGGCTAGGGTAGGGGAGGGGATAAGGAGTAAACGATAGGTGGAGATAGAGCCCCAAGAGAGAGAAGAACATTGGACAGTCAAAAGAATGGATAATCAGCCTTGGAAATGAATAACTTCTAATGGGGACACTTAATGGCTAACAATGGTTTGTTTGTAATAGCAAGTTATGTAACAACAAGACCTGGTGTGTGGATGGTTTGGGTAAGGACATAGGAGAAAGTATCTCAAGTTCTAAAATTGTTGAACTTGATATTGAGTCCAGAAGGCTGTAGAATTATCAAGTGGAAAATGAGATGCAGTTCTTCCAGCTTTGCTGGAGCACTGCAGCAAGCCTGAGAGAGATGACCAGGGAACAAAATCCTGTGTTGAAGTGGCAGGCAGAAGTGAAAGCTTGGTCTTTTTTGTGGACAGAACGTCTGTGGGATGGAGCCATCCGTGTCCTCTCCTACCATTCCATGAGAATCCACAGAGGATCACTAACCGCCATTTCCACCCCCTCCACTTGGATGTCAGCATCAGGCACCTGCTTCCTTCCCCTCCTCTGTCAGCCTTCCACAGGAACCATTCCATCTGGGACACTCTGGTCCACCCCTCCACTCAACTCTCCCATACACATACATACCCCACAACCTCTTCAAGGTGCCCACCTGCACCTAGATGAAGCAGTGCTTATTCTGCACTTCACTCAATCTGGTGTACTGTATTTACTGCTCATAATGAAGTCTCTTCTACATTGGGGGAGACAAAATGTAGACTGGCTGACTGTAGACCTATGTTTTGTCTGCAAAAAAGACCCTGAGCTTCCAGTTGCCTGCTACTTCAACATGCCACCGTATTCCCTGGCCAATATCTCTGTCTCAGGCTCACTGCAGTGCTCCAACAAAGCCCAGCAGAAGCCTGAAGAACAGCATCTCATTTTCTGCCTGAGCACTCTTCTACCTCTACATCAATGCTCACCGTCT
Organism: Chiloscyllium plagiosum; assembly: GCF_004010195.1. NCBI lineage: Eukaryota > Metazoa > Chordata > Chondrichthyes > Orectolobiformes > Hemiscylliidae > Chiloscyllium > Chiloscyllium plagiosum. Next base: position 787,465 of record NC_057734.1, on the reverse strand, counting down.
CAGTGAGTGTTTTTAATAGTGAGTCAGCTTGATGGGTTGCTACCAAGGAACTTCTGCTTATTACATCCTTTGAGTTTCTAGACTCCCAAAAAAAGTTTGTTAACCAGACCAGAAGGTCTTCTGTTTGTCGAACTCCAGCCTCCAGTCTGCTTGACTGGCCATGGAATAGGTGAGTACAGAATTGGGGAAAATGTTTCCTTTTGCAGCTCTTCATTGTCCCTGACCTCAGCAGGTTTGTCAGAGACCACAGAGAACGCCGTTCACTTTGATTCCTGGCAAGTTATTTCTGAGGACCAGGTTGGTCCTGTCTTCAGGCATAATCCCACAGTAGCTAGTGCTGACACACAATCACACTCCAGATGCACCAGTAAATGGGATGAGTCTGTACCTCCCTTCAACCCCTTTTCACTTATTGATTTTTCTGTGTCATCCTCAAATTTAGCCACCATGCCTTTATGCCGATGATGATGTCATTGACGTAAACTGTAAAATGTTGAGGTCCCAGGACAGACCCCTGCAGGCGGCACGGTGGCACAGTGGTTAGCACTGCTGCCTCACAGCGCCAGAGACCTGGGTTCAATTCCCGCCTCTGGCGACTCTGTGTGGAGTTTGCACATTCTCCCCGTGTCTGCGTGGGTTTCCTCCGGGTGCTCTGGTTTCCTCCCACAATCCAAAAAAAATGTGCAGGTTAGGTGAATTGGCCATGCTAAATTGCCCGTAGTGTTAGGTGAAGTGGTAAATGTAGGGGAATGGGTCTGGGTGGGTTATGCTTCGGCGGGTCGGTGTGGATTTGTTGGGCCGAAGGGCCTGTTTCCACACTGTAAGTAATCTAATCTAATCTAATCTAAAACCTAGGACTTCACTCATATTCTGCCAATCAGAAAAGAACCCATTTTTGTGTACACTCCCATTTTCTGCTGGCCAATCTCCTATCTGTACCAATGTTGCCCCGACACAGTTTTATGTTCCACAATAACTTGTTAAGTGGCACCTCATGAAATTTCTTCTGAAAAAAATCAACTACAATATATCTCCTGGTTCACCTTTATCCACTTGTTTCTCTTTCAAAGAACTCCAGTAAATTAGTTAAACATGATTTCCTTTCACACAACCATAAAGTCAGCTGGTGACTTTGTTTTTTGACATGTCCACCTTTAACCTCTGTAATGATCCTTTCTTCCCATGTTGGATGTGAAGCCACTTGACTGATAGTCTCTTATTTTCTGCCTCCTTTCCGTCTTGACCAGGGAGCTACTTTCCAATCTCATTGATATTTCCCGGGCATGTCAACACCTCTCCAGGTGGAAGTGCAGGAAATTCAGCATGTCCATAAGCACCCACACCAACTTTCGCTAACGTACCGTTGAAAGCATACTGTCTGGGTGCTTAACGGCCTGGGTGTGGCAGCAGCTCTAGCTGGGACTGTAACAAACCACAGAATGTTGTGTGCACAGCCCAGACCATCACAGGAGCCAACCTTCCATCGTGGATTCCATTTACATGGCTCACTGTCACAGAAAGGCTGCCAACATCATCTAAGACCCCTCTCCACCCTGCTAATGCTCTCCTTATAACCTCTTCCATCAGGCAGAAGGTACAGATGCTTGAGCACACGCACCAGCAGGTTCAAGAACAGCTTCTTGCCAGCTGTTGTTAGACTGATCAGCATTATTTAGATTCCATTAATGTTGACCTTGCATTGCACATGTCCTGTGGACATAACCTGTATGCCTGTAAGTTTTTTGTTTTCACACTCTGATCTCTACACCCTAGCTGACTATGATCAGCTTGTACTGCTCGTAAACAAAGCTTTTCACTTGTACTTTGCTACATGTGACAATAAATAAATCAAATCATCCAGAAAATTTTGGAAGATTAATACCAGCGTTTCCAGTACCTCATTAGCACCTTTCCTTTGAAGTCAGTTCCCAGTTCCAGTATCACTTCCCTTGTGAATGTAATTTAAGTTTCTCTCTTCTTTCCACCTCTTGATTGATAGCTATTACTGGATTTTTAAAAAAATTTTCTATAGTGAAGACAAAAACAAACTATTTGGTAATTTCATCTGCCATTCCCTTATTAATTATGCATTTGGGAGATTTGACAAGTGAGGGAGAACAAGGTGTAGCTTAGGAGAAAGTGCTTGGGGAGGAAGTGAGGGACATAGTTGGTACAGTAGAGCATTGAGAGGGAGGGAGTGACAGGCCTGGAACAGAGGGAGAGGTAGTGAGTAAAGTAGGGACGGAGAGGTAGTAAGGGGGTCACACATCAGAACTGAGGAAAGACAGAGCTGTACTGCTGGGATTGTGCACAGGTGAGCAGTGAATTGGGGAGAAGATGTGATGAATTTAGTGGAGAAGGCCAGGAAAAAGAAAGTGATATTAAGAGAAATGATAATCTTATCATTGAGGAGATGGTGGTGTTGCCATTGGATTAATAATTCAGGGAACCAGGCCAGTGCTCTAGGAATATGGGTTCAAATCCCAATGCAGCTGATCGAGCTGTAATTCAATACTAAAATTTGTATCTGAAGGCTAGTCTCAGTCATGATGACTATGACAACCCTCATTAAGTGTTGTTAAAGACCTGCATCTGATTCATAAACTTAATGTTCTTCAGGGAAGGGAATCAACTGTTTCCTCAGAGGTTGGTGAACACCCCCAGCGGGATTTTGACCCTGTGAGGGTTTCTTTAGATTAGATTACATTACAGTGTGGAAACAGGCCCTTTGGCCCTACAAGTCCACACCGACCCGCCGAAGCGCAACCCACCCATACCCCTACATTTACCCCTTTACCTAACGCTACGGGCAATTTAGCATGGCCAATTCACCTGACCTGCACATCTTTGGACTGTGGGAGGAAACCCACGCAGACACGGGGAGAATGTGCAAACTCCACACAGTCAGTCGCCTGAGTCAGGAATTGAACCCGGGTCTCTGGCGCTGTGAGGCAACAGTGCTAACCACTGTGCCACTGTGCCGCCCTAAACTATGGGAGTAAGCTGCTGAGAATCCTGCTGGTCCTCGGCACCATTTCAGCCCTTGTACTGTTTCACACTTAAGTGCTTCACTTTTGATTTCTGTGATTTGGATTTCTCCTAAACCTCAATTACTGTTTAATGTTCATCTAATGACCGATTAGCCATGGTGTGACAGCCCAGAGGATTTATGATGTTCTGCCTCCACCCACTCGGTAACTAACAGTCCTCCCTCTCCCTCTCTCTCTCCCTGACACTTGCTCGGAGCCAGAGATGTGGCTCCCCGGCCCAAGGTCAGTGCTGCTGCTGCTGGGCTCCGGTCTCCTGCTCATTGCTCTCGGCTTGCTGCTGTTCTTTACCGGACCGCTCATTATCCGGGATCAGGTCGCTAAGGTAAAACTGCAGAAAGCGGCACAATTATCGGTTTGAAATGACAAAATGAAAAGGTTGTTAATATTCGGAGTGGGACAGCTGATTTCTGAATCTCAGCTCGGAGCCATGCCCCCCAGACAAGCGGCTCCCGTTATTGATAGAGAGCGGGTTGTTTCGATTGGATACGGTGGTCATGTCACCCGCAAAAAATAGAGAAACGATCTGATTGTCACGGTGCACCCAAAATGTTCACATTTGCTACAGTTTCGTGTGTCCAAGAGGCACTGAAATGTTCCAGGTGAGTGTGTCCAGTCCAGGTGAGTGTGTTCCTGTCCAGGTGAGTGTGTTCCAGTCCAGGTGAGTGTGTTATAGTCCAGGTGAGTGTGTTATAGTCCAGGTGAGTGTGTCCAGTCCAGGTGAGTGTGTTATAGTCCAGGTGAGTGTGTTATAGTCCAGGTGAGTGTGTTCAGTCCAGGTGAGTGTGTTATAGTCCAGATGAGTGTGTTATAGTCCAGGTGAGTGTGTCCAGTCCAGGTGAGTGTGTTATAGTCCGGTGAGTTGTCCATTCCAGGTGAGTGTGTTCCAATCCAGGTGAGTGTGTTATAGTCCAGGTGAGTGTGTCCATTCCAGGTGAGTGTGTTATAGTCCAGGTGAGTGTGTCCAGTCCAGGTGAGTGTGTTATAGTCCATGTGAGTGTGTTCCAGTCCAGGTGAATGTGTTTCATTCCAGGTGAGTGTGTTATAGTCCAGGTGAGTGTGTCCAGTCCAGGTGAGTGTGTTCCATTCCAGGTGTGTGTGTTATAGTCCAGGTGAGAGTGTCCAGTCCAGGTGAGTGTGTTCCATTCCAGGTGAGTGTGTTATAATCCAGGTGAGTGTGTTCCAGTCCAGGTGAGTGTGTTCCATTCCAGGTGAGTGTGTTCCAGTCCAGGTGAGTGTGTTCCAATCCAGGTGAGTATGTTATAGTCTAGGTGAGTGTGTTCCAATCTAGGTGAATGTGTTCCAATCCAGGTGAGCATGTTCCAGTCCAAGTGAGTGTGTTCCAGTCCAGGTGAGTGTGTTACAGTCCAGGCGAGTGTGTTCCAGTCCAGGTGAGTGTGATCCAATCCAGGTGAGTGTATTCCAGTCCAGCTGACTGTGTTCCAGTCCAGGTGAATGTGATCCAATCCAAGTGAGCATGTTCCAGTCCAAGTGAGTGTGTTCCAGTCCAGGTGATTGTGTTCCATTCCAGGTGTGCACATTCCAGTCCAGGTGAGCGCATTCCAATCCAGTTGAGCATGTTCCATTCCAGGTGAGTGTGTTCCAATCGAGATGAGTGTGTTCCAATCCAGTTGAGCACAAAGAACAAAGAAAATTTACAGCCCAGGAACAGGCCCTTCAGCCCTCCAAACCTGATCCAAACCTACTGTCTAAACCTGTCACTCAATTCCTAAGCATGTGTATCCCTTTGCTCCCCACCGAATCATGCATCTGTCCAGACGCACTTTAAATGAATTTACTGTGCCTGCCTCTACTACCTCTGTGACAACGTATTCCAGGTACCTACCACCCTCTGTGTAAAGTACATGCTGCGTGTATCCCCCTTAAACCTTTCACTTCTCACCTTGAATGCATGACCTGTTATTGAATCCTTCACTCTGGGAAAAAGCTTATCTCTGTCTACCCGGTCTATATTTTCTTGATTTTATAAACCTCAATCAGGTCCCCCCCCATCTTCTTTTTTCTAATGAAAACAAACCTAACCTACTCAACCTCTTTTCATAGCTAGCACCTTCCATACCAGGCAACATCTTCGTAAACCTTCTCTGCACCCTCTCCAAAGCGTCCACATCCTTTTCATAATGTGGCGACCAGAACTGTACACAGTTTTCTAAATGCGGCCGAACTAACGTCTTGTACAATTTTAACAAGAAGCATAGGATGGGGAAGGAAACTGCAGGGGATGGGCACATTAGAAATGTGGAGCTTATTCAAGGAAAAGCTCCTGTGTGTCCTAGATAATAATGTACCTGTCAGGCAGGGAGGAAACTGTAGGGCGCGGGAGCCGAGGTTTACGAAGGAAGTGGAATCTCTGGTCAAGAGGAAGAAGAAGGCTTATGTTAGGATGAGATGTGAAGGCTCAGTTAGGCGCTTGAGGGTTACAAGGTAGCCAGGAAAGACCTAAAGAGAGAACTCAGAAGAGCCAGGAGGAGACATGAGAAGGTGTTGGCGGATTGGATCAGGATAAACCCTAAGGCTTTCTATAGGTATTTAAGGAATAAAAGAATGACGAGTAAGATTAGGGCCAATCAAGGATAGTAGTGGGAAGTTGTGTGTGGAGTCAGAGGAGATAGGGGAAGCACTTAATGAATATTTTTCGACAGTATTCATTCTAGAAAACGACAATGTTGTCGAGGAGAATACTGAGATACAGGCTACTAGACTAGGTGGGATTGAGATTCACAAGGAAGAGGTATTAGAAATCCTGCAGAGTATGAAAATAGATAAGTCCCCTGGGCCGTAAAGGATTTATCCTGGGATCCTCTGAGAAGCCAGGGAGGAGATTGCCGAGCCTTTGGCATTGATCTTTAAATCATCATTGTCTACAGGCATAGTGCCAGAAGACTGGAGGATAGCAGTTGATTAGGGATAGTCAGCACAGTCTTGTGAATGGTAGATCGAGCCTCACAAACCTTACTGAGTTCTTTGAGAAGGTAACCAAACAGGTAGATGAGAGTAAACCAGTTGATGTGGTGTATATGGATTTCAGCAAGGCGTTCAATCAGGTTCCCCACACTATTAAGTTGGTAAGGCACGACCTCTCCCCGCACATAATCATATTGCCTATTACTGATAAGCCCATTCTTTTCCAAATATAATAGATTTTATCCCTCAGTACATTTACTAGCAACTTTTCCACCACTGATATCAGGCTCACAGGTCTGTTGTTACCTGGAATATCCCTACTACCCTTCTTGTACAGGGGGACAATGTTAGCAGCCCTCCAGTCTCTGGCACCTCACTTGTGTTTAAGGATGCTGCAAAGATATCTGACAGGGTCCCAGCTATTTCCTCAGAGATGTACAGCATGGAGGCAGACCCTTCGGTCCAACCCGAACATGCCGACCAGATATCCCAACCCAACCTAGTCCCACCTGCCAGTACCCGGCCCATATCCCTCCAAACCTTTCCTATTCATATATCCATCCAGACGCCTTTTAAATATTGCAATTGTACCAGCCTCCACCACTTCCTCTGGCAGCTCATTCCATACACGTACCTTCCTCTATGTGAAAAAGTTGCCCCTTAAGTCTCTTTTATATCTTTCCCCTCTCACCCTAAACCTATGCCCTCTAGTTCTGGACTCCCCCACCCCCGGGAAAAGACTTTGCCTATTTATCCTATCCATGTCCCCTCGTGATTTTATAAACGTCTATACGGTCACCCCTCAGCCTCCGACGTTCCAGGGAAAACAGCCCCAGCCTGTTCAGCCTCTCCCTATAGCTCAAATCCTCCAACCCTGGCAACATCCTTGTAAATCTTTCCTGAACCTTTTCAAGTTTCACAACATCTTTCCGATAGGAAGGAGACCAGAATTGCACGCAATATTTTATTGGTCAGAGTATTGAGTACAGGAGTTGGGAAGTTATGTTGCGGCTGTACAGGACATTGGTTAGGCCACTGTTGGAATATTGCGTGCAATTCTGGTCTCCTTCCTATCGGAAAGATGTTGTGAAACTTGAAAGGATCCAAAAAAGATTTACAAGGATGTTGCCAGGTTTGGAGGATTTGAGCTATAGGGAGAGGCTGACCAGGCTGGGGCTGTTTTCCCTGAGGGTGGTACGTGTATGGAATGAGCTGTCAGAGGAAGTGGTGGAGGCTGGTACAATTGCAACATTTAAGAGACATTTGGATGGGTATATGAATAGGAAGGGTTTAGAGGGATATGGGCTGGGTGCTGGCAGGTGGGACTAGATTGGGTTGGGATATCTGGTCGGCATGGACGGGTGGACCGAAGGAACTGTTTCTATGCTGTACATCTCTATGACTCTATGAGTGGCCTGACCAATGTCCTGTACAGCTGCAACGTGACCTCCCAACTCCTGTACTCAACACTCTGACCAATAAAAGAAAGCATACCAAACACCTTCTTCACTATCCTATCTACCTGCGACTCCACTTTCAAGGAGCTATGAACCTGCACTCCAAGGTCTCTTTGTTCAGCAACACTCCCTAGGACCTTACCATTAAATATATAAGTCCTGCTAAGATTTGCTTTCCCAGCAACCTTGGATAGATCCCATCCGGTCCTGGGGATTTGTCCACCTTAATGTCCTTTAGCCTAACCAACACATCTTCCCTCCTTGTGTCATCATGATCCAGAGTAAACAAATTTCTATCTCTAATCTCAACATTCATCATGTCCCTCTCCTCAGTGAACACTGATGCAAAGTAATCGTTGAGAATCTCACTTATTTTCTCAAGTTTGACACACAACCTTCCTTATCCTTTAGTGGACCAACACTTTCTCTAGTTACCCTCTTGCTTCTTATGTATGAATAAAGGGCCTTGGGATGCTCCTTAATGCTGTGGTTCTGTTCGCCGAGCTGGAAGTTTTTGTTGCAAATGTTTCATCCCCTGTCTAGGTGACATCCTCAGTGCTTGGGAGCCTCCTGTGAAGCGCTTCTGTGGTGTTTCCTCCAACATTTATAGTGGCCTGTCCCTGCCGCTTCCGGTTGTCAGTTTCAGCTGTCCGCTACAGTGGCCAGTATATTGGGTCCAGGTCGATGTGTTTGTTGATGGAGTTTGTGGATGAGTGCCATGCTTCTAGGAATTCCCTGGCTGTTCTTTGTTTGGCTTGCCCTATAATGGTAGTGTTGTCCCAGTCAAATTCATGTTGCTTGTCGTCTGCGTGTGTGGCTACTAGGGATAGCTGGTCGTGTCGTTTCGTGGCTAGTTGATGTTCATGGATGCGGATCGTTAGCTGTCTTCCTGTTTGTCCTATATAGTGTTTTGTGTTTCTGTTGATGAAATTGCGAAGATATCAGTTTTTGGCGAATACCTTGTATAGGTGTTCCTCTTCCTCTTTTTGCAGTTCTGGTGTGCTGCAGTGTGTAGTGGCCCTTTTGAATAGTGTCTTGATGCAACTTCGTTTGTGTGTAGTGAGGTGGTTGCTTTCATAGTTCAGAACATCTCTGAAATGACAGCCAGACTACTGTGACCACTAGGACTTATAACAGCACACAAACCAACAGCCACCCACAGACAACAACTCACCAGAACGAAGGAACCGATAC
>NC_057734.1:773590-778757 GCF_004010195.1 Chiloscyllium plagiosum | reverse complement strand
CCAGGGAATTCCTAGGAGCATGGCACTCATCCACAAACTCCATCAACAAACACATCGACCTGGACCCAATATACCGGCCACTACAGCGGACAGCTGAAACTGACAACCGGAAGCGGCAGGGACAGGCCACTATAAATGTTGGAGGAAACACCACAGAAGCGCTTCACAGGAGGCTCCCAAGCACTGAGGATGTCACCTAGACAGGGGATGAAACATTTGCAACAAAAACTTCCAGCTCGGCGAACAGAACCACAGTAACGAGCACCAGAGCTACAAATCTTCTCACAAAATTTGAATGCTCCTTAATCTTCTGCTCGCTAAAGTTATTTCATGACTCCTTTTAGCCCGCTTGATTCCTAGTTTAAGATTGGTCCTACTTTCCTGATATTCCTCCAAAACCTGTTCTGTTCTTCGCTGCCTGGACCTGCTTGGTTCCCTTTTCGCTTGGCTAGTTGCACAAGTTCTCCTGTCATCCACGGTTCACGTTCCAATCCAGGTGAGTGCCTTCCAATCCAGGTGAGTGCCTTCCATTCCGGGTGAGCGTGTTCAAATCTGGGTGAGCATGTTCCAGTCCAACAAAAGTCAGTGATAGTTCTAACAATTGGAATAAATTCAGAATCCACTAAATGAGGCCAAAAAAGATAATAAAATACGAGAGCAGACTAGCAAGGAGTGGAAAAATTGACAATAATTCTGTGATTATATAAGAATGAAAAAATGGTCAAAATGAATATCGGTTCCTTGGAAAATGAAACTGGGGAGATGTTTATGGGGGACAAGGAAATAACAGAACAGTTAACCAGATATTTTACGTCAGTCTTTATGTTAGAAGCCACTTCAACCATCCCATTAATATTAAAGAATAAGTATAAAAGAATAAAGAATAACGAGGGCTGGAATTAAGTTCCATCACCATTATTAGAGAACTAGATTTAGACAAACTAATGGGGCCAAAAGCAGATATGACCCGGGCCTGCATGTTAGGATCCTAAATTAAGGAGTTACAGAGATAGTGAATGCATTGGTTATAATTTTCCAAAAATCCTTGGATTCTGGAGAAGTGTCAGTGGATTAGAAAACTGCAAATATGATTTTTACCAAGGACGTCTCACCAAGAGTGGATAGTGGGGGAACTAGTCGATGTGTTGGATTTGGACTTCCAGAAGACATTTGATGAGGTACCTCACAAAGATAAGAGACCAGAGTGTTGGAATGGTATACTGGTGTAAATAGAGGCAGGAAAGCGGGGTATCCCTGTGAATATGGGATTCTTTTATTTAGGGTGGCAACCTGTAAATTTATAGTTCCACAGGGATCAGAGCTGGGATTGCAACTTTTACAAAAAATGTTAATGACCTGGAGTAAGGAAGTGATGTACTGTAGCCAAATTTGCAGACAGCACAAAAATAGATGGAAATGCAGTTTGTGAGAAGGATACAAACAGTTTGCAGAGAGATATTGATAGGTGTAGCACATGAGCAAAATGATAGCAAATGAAGTATAATGTGGGAAAATGTGAAGTTCATTTTGGAAGGGAGAACAATGGAGCAGGATATTATTCAAATGGAGAAAAATTGCAGAGAGCTGCAACATCAAAGGTCTCTTTTTGCCACTTAGATTCCTAGTGCATGGACACAAACCCTTCAGTCAAACCAGTCCACACCGAACATAATCCCAGATTAAACTAGTCCCACTTGCCTGCTCCTGCCCCATATCCTTCCAATCCTTTCCTATTCATATACTTATCCAACTGTATTTTAAATGTTGTAATTGTATCCATAAATACTTTGGGTTACTTGTGCACAAAACACAGAAAACTACCACACAGTGCAACAGGAAATCAGGAAGACTAATGGAATGTTGGCCCTTATTTCAAGGTGGTTGGAGTATAAGAGTAGGGAAGTCTTACTGCAACTGTGTAAGATGCTGATGAGACCACATCTGGAGTACTGTGAACATTTTGCTCCCTTTATTTAAGGAAACCATGATGAGATGGTGTCGGTGTTGGAGTAGGGTGGACAAAGTTAAAAATTCACACAACACTAGGTTATAGTTCAACAGGTTTATATGGAGGTACTAGCTTTTGGAGCACTGCTCCTTCACCAGGTAACCTGATGAAAGAGAAGTGCTCTGAAAGCTAGTGCTTCCAAATAAGCCTGTTGAACTATAACCTAGTGTTGTGTGATTTTTAACTTTATTTAAGGGAAGTTATTGGTTCATTGGAGTCAGTTCAGAGAAGGTACATGAGGATGAAACCTGGGGTGGAGGGATTATCTAATGAGCAAAGGCCAAACAGGTTGGGACTCACTGAGTTGAGAAGAAGTGATCTCATTGAAACATTGTAGGATCCTTAAAGGGCTTGACAGGATAAATGTTGATTTCCCTGAGATACCAAAGGTCTGACTCTCCCAGCCTTCAGTAATGAAGACTCCACAACACTGCTAGGCAGATAATTCCAAAGATTCACAGCCCTTTCAGTGAAGAAAGATCTCCTCATCTCAATCTGAAATACTGAGTTCCTTATCCTGAGACTCTACCCCAGTGATTTAGATTTTCTGACCAGCAGCAATAATCTCTTGTGTCTACCCTATCAAACCCTTTCAGAACCTTGATAATCTCGCATTCTTCCATATTCTCGGAAATATGTGTGTAATTTATTCAGCCTGTCTTCACAAGACAGCCTCCTAATCCCCAGGACTAATTAGTGAATAACAACTGAAAGAACTGTGGATGCTGGAAACCAGAAACTAATTTACTGAATCTTCACTATACTGCTTCTGATGCAAAGGTATAATTTCTGAAAAATGTGGAGACCAAAACTGAACACAATATTCTTGATGAGGTCACTTAGAAGCCTTGTACAATTATAATGACTTTTTTATTTCTCTACTTCAATTCCCTCTTGCAATAAAGATTAACCTGCCATTTGCTTTCCTTGTTACTTGCTGCATATCTGTCTTCTAACTCTCTGTGTACCTTGCACGGACATACTTGTCTCTGAATAAAGTGAACAACCTCACACTTCCTTACGTTATACTCCATCTCCCATTTTTACGCACTCATTTAATCCATATATATTTCTTTACAGCCTTTTTATTCAACCCCACAGCTTACTTTTGTACCTAGCTTTGTATCATAAGCAAACCTGGACGAGAAACCCTTGTGGACAGTGGTAGTGTCCCTACCTCTCAACTAAAAAGCTCCACATTCAATTCCCACATGCTCCAAAGTTGTGCCATCACATATCTGATAGGTGGTTAAGAAAACAAGCTACATGACTCTTGGTCTCTTCATCTAAGGTATTAGTGTAAATTTTAAACTGAGGCCCCAGCGCTGACCCCTGTACGTTATTCAGTGCCTATCAACTTGAAAATGTCCTATTTATGCCGACTCTCTTCCTCTTGGTCTATCTGTTCTAATATATTTCCTAATGCATCTGTCCTGAGGTGTTATGATGTGGAGGTAATGGTATTGGACTGAGGTGGACAAGTTCAGAAGTCACATGACATCAGGTTATAACTGAACACTTCACTTGACAAAATAGTAACACTCGGAAAGCTTGGCATTTCAAATAAATCTTTTGAACTATAACCTGGTATCTGATGACTTCTGACCAGAGATGTTACTTCATAACAGACTTACTTTGTAATAAACCCAGCATTTTCCCAACAGCTAATATTAAGCTAATTGGCTTACAGTTCACTCTTTTCTCTCTTTCTCTCTCCTTTCTTGCTAACTTCTAACCTGAATGATCTGTGCCTGACTATAAATAATTTTGAAAAATCACAGCTAGTGCATCCACTATCTCTGGAGCTCTCTCTTTAGAACCTTATAAGCCACCAGGTACCATGGATTTGTCAGATCATAGTCTTTAAGTTTCCACAAAACACTTCCTCCACTGACATTAATAATCTTAATTCTTTCACTCCTTTTATCCTCCTTGATTATCGTCTATTCCTGAAATGTAACTAATCCAATTAATCACACAAAGTACTAGTTCAATATCTCTGCCAGTTCCACGTTCTGTGGGATCATTTTTCCTGTTTCTGCTTCTCAGGGACCAATGTTTGAAGGGAGGTGAATTGAATTAAATTGAATTTATTGTCACATGTATTGAGGCACAGTGAAAAACTTTGTCTTGTGAGCAATACAGGCAGGTCACAGGGTCAAGTAGCATCGATAAATAAATAATAAGTAAACAACGGCAAAAACAAAAACACGGGTACAGCCGAATGTTAAGGGTTTGTGAGTCCATTCAGTATTCTAACAACAGTAGGGTAGAAACTGTTTCGGCTGGTGAGTGTGTTCAAGCTTCTGTAACTGAACCTCCCCAATGGTAGAGGTTGTAGAAAAACATTGCCAGGGTGGGATGGATCTTTGAGAATGCTGGTGGCCTTTCCTTGACAGTGGGCCTGGTAGATGGATTCTATAGATGGGAGGTTGGCCATTGTGATTGTCCGGGCTGAGTTCACCACTCTCTGTAACAGTCTCTGATCTTGAATGGTACGGCTGCCATACCAGGTAGTGATACAGAGCTGAAAATGTGTTGCTGGAAAAGCGCAGCAAGTCAGGCAGCATCCAGGGAACAGGAGAATCGACGTTTCGGGCATAAGCCCTTCCTTGGATGCTGCCTGACCTGCGGCGCTTTTCCAGCAACACATTTTCAGCTCTGATCTCCAGCATCTGCAGTCCTCACTTTCTCCTCCAGGTAGTGATACATCCAGACAGAATGCTCTCGATGGCGCACCTGTAAAAGTTGACAAGGGTATTCGCCGTCATGCAAAAGTGGAGGAAGAAGAGACATTATTGAGTCTTTGTAACTAGTACGCCCTCATGAACAATCCAAGAAAGCTTGTTGTGGATGACACTCCCAGGAGCTTGACACTCTCTGCTCGTTCCACCTCTGTGCTGTTAATGTGTAGGGGGGTATGAGTAACATCCCGCTAGGGTCGACAGTGAGAATCTTTTTCCACGTATGGAGTCAGCTATTACAAGGGGGCATAGCTTTAAATTAAGGGGGGGTAGGTATAGGACAGATGTTAGGGGTAGGTTCTTGACTCAGCGAGTCGTGAGTTCATGGAATGCCCTGCCAGTAGCAGTGGTGGACTCTCCCTCATTATGGGCATTTAAGCAGGCATTGGATAGGCATATGGAGGATAGTGAGCTA
>NC_057734.1:760242-773504 GCF_004010195.1 Chiloscyllium plagiosum | reverse complement strand
GGGGGGGCTCCAGTGTTGAGTGTTAGTGAGGATGAAATATTGTCCCCAATCTTCATTGTGACCTGTGGATCAGGAAACTGAGGATCCAGTCGCAGGGAATGGTGCTTAGTCCGAGATCACTAAGTTGAGTGATCAGTCTCGAGGGGGTAATAGTGTTGGAGGCTGAACTGTAGTCGATGAGTAGGACTCTTACGTAGCTGTTCTTGGTGTCAAGGTGTTCCAGGGAGGAGTGAAGGGCAAGTAATATGGCATCTGACGTGGGTCTGTTGGTCCAATAGGCAAATTGGAATGGGTCAAGGGTGGTGGGGAGGCTGGAGTTGATTAATGCCATGACCAGCCTTTCAAAGCACTTCATGACCACTGAGGTTAGGGCCATTGGGTGGTAGTCATTGAGACATGCTGCATGAGCCTTCTTAGGCACAGGGATGATGTTGGCCTCTTGAAACAGGCAGGAACAGTGGCCTGCTGCAGGGAGAGGTTGAAGATGTCTGCGAACACCTCTGCCAGTTGATCCGTGCATGCTCTGAGTACACGGCCTGGTACTCCGTCTAGTCCCATCACTTTCCTTGGATTCACACAAAGGAAAACTAATCTGACCTCTGATGCAGTGACTGTTGGGATAGGTTTGTCAGGACTTGTTGGAATAGGTGTTACCTCTCTGCCGAAATTGTGCTCAAAGCGAGCATAGAATACATTGAGACGATCTGGGAGGGATATGTCATCGTCTGCTATCTTGCACTCTCCCTTTTTAGAACTTGTGATGTCATTCAGTCCTTGCCATAGTGGCTGGGTGTCTGTCTGGGTCTCTAGTTTGGATCAGTATTGGTCCTTGACTGTCTTAATGGCTCTGTGAAGGTCGTACTTGTATTTCTTATATTTGAGTGGGACTCCTGATCTAAAGGCCTCCTGCCAGTTTCTGTATGTCCTGACTCATCCAGGGTTTCCTGTTGGGGGACACTCAGATTGACTTTCTCGGTATGCAATCCTCCACACACTTGCTGATAAAGTCTGTGTCGGTGGTGGTATACCCATCCAAGGTACCTGCGGACTGTTTGAATATGGCCCAAACAGCTGATTCCAGACAGCACCAGAGTTGATCCTCTGCTTCCTCCGACCAGCACTGGACCTGTATCCACGAGGGGGGTCTCCTGCTTGAGCTTTTGCCTGTATGCCGGGAGAAGAAACATAGCATTGTGATCGGAGTTACTGAAATGAGGGCGGGGGATGGAGCGGTAGTCCTCTTTCACAATGGTGTAGCAGTGGTCTAAAGTGTTCGGGCCCATCATGGGGCAGGTAATGTGCTGGTGGTACTTGGGCAAGGTGATGACCCAGTGGTTATATCACTAACCAATTCAGAAACTCAGCTGATGTTCCAGGATCTGGGTTGAAGTCCCACGATGGCAAATGGTGGAATATGAATTCAATTTACAAAGTCTGGAATTAAGAATCTAATGATGACCATGAAACCACTGTCAATTGTTGCTAAAGTTAATGTCCTTACCTGGTTGTCCTACATGTGACTCCAGAGAGCCACAGCAATGTGGTTGATACTTAACTGCCCTCTGGGTAATTAGGGATGGGCAATAAATGTTGGCCTACTCAGTGATACCCTCATCCTTCCAGTGAATAAAAATAAAAGTTTACTTTACTTGCTTTTGATATGCCTTAAAAAATTCTTGCTACCTATTTTTAAATTTCGAATTAACTCTCACATTCCATGTTTTAACTTCTCAACTTTTTAGTGGCCCTTTGCTGGTTTCTAAAACATTCCAAATTAGAACATAGAACATTACAGTGCAGTACAGGCCCTTCAGCCCTTGATGTTGCACCGACCTGTCATACCAATCTGAAGCCCATTTAACCTACACTATTCCATGTACATCCAAATTCTCAGACTAGAAATCTTTCTTGCAATATTTATAAAGCTTCGTTTCTCAAATAGTGCAATCCTGAAATTCCTGAGTAAGGATGAATGGTTTTTCTTGTTGGGTCACAAATTAGGAATGTTTGATATTGATGGGTCCTTGGCCATGTGGATTGGCTAATCGATAAGAAACAGAGGGTAGGTACAGATTGGCATTTCTCAGACCAGAGTTGAGTTGAATATAGTGTTTCCTGGTGATCCATGTTGTGAATTTTCTAAAAGATTTGGAGATAGGTATTAAGGGAAAGCTCTCTAAATTTGCAGACATTTATAAGATAAAGGGAATAGTGAATAGTGAGGATGATACTGAGTGACTCAGAGGCAATGACAAGTTGGCCAAATGGACAGACAATCAACAGATGAGTTTCAATGCAGAGAAAGGAGATATTGCACTTTGGTTGAAGAAACATGGAGAGATAATACTTTGGGGGGAGTGAAGGAACAAAGGTTCAATGTGGCCAGGCAAGTTGAAACAGTTAAGAGGCTTACGGGAACGTTGGGTTTATAAATAGAGGCATAGAGTATAAGAGCAAGTAAATGATGCTACACCTCTACAAATCATTGAGGTAAAAACAATGACTGCAGATGCTGGAAACCAGATTCTGGATTAGTGGTGCTGGAAGAGCACAGCAATTCAGGCAGCATCCAAGGAGCTTCGAAATCGCGTTTCAGGCAAAAGCCCTTCATCAGGAATCAAGGCAATGAGCCTGAAGCGTGGAGAGATAAGCTAGAGGAGAATAGGGGTGGGGAGAAAGTAGCATAGCGAACAATGGGTGAGTGGGGGAGGGGATGAAGGTGATAGGTCAGGGAGGAGAGGGTGGAGTGGATAGGTGGAAAAGGAGATAGGCAGGTAGGACAAGTCCAGACAAGTCATGGGGACAGTGCTGAGCTGGAAGTTTAGAACTAGGGTGAGGTGGGGAAGGGGAAATGAGGAAACTGTTGAAGTCCACATTGATGCCCTGGGGTTGAAGTGTTCCGAGGCGGAAGATGATGCGTCCTTCCTCCAGGCGTCTGGTGGTGAGGGAGCGGCGGTGAAGGAGGCCCAGGACCTCCATGTCCTCGGCAGAGTGGGAGGGGGAGTTGAAATGTTGGGCCACGGGGCAGTGTGGTTGATTGCTGCGGGTGTCCCAGAGATGTTCCCTAAAGCGCTCTGCTCGGAGGCGTCCAGTCTCCCCAATGTAGAGGAGACCGCATTGGGAGCAACGGATACAATAAATGATATTAGTGGATGTGCAAGTAAAACTTTGATGGATGTGGAAGGCTCCTTTAGGGCCTTGGATAGAGATGAGGGAGAAGGTGTGGGCGCAGGTTTTACAGTTCCTTCAGTGGCAGGGGAAAGTGCCAGGATGGGAGGGTGGGTTGTAGGGGTCGTGGACCTGACCAGGTAGTCACAGAGGGAACGGTCTTTGTGGAAGGCGGAGAGGGGTGGGGAGGGAAATATATCCCTGGTGGTGGGGTCTGTTTGGAGGTGGTGGAAATGTTGGCGGATGATTTGGTTTATGCGAAGGTTGGTAGGGTGGAAGGTGAGTGCTGCCTGAACTGCTGTGCTCTTCCAGCACCACTAATCCAGAATCTACAAATCATTGGTCAAGCCACATTTGGAGTAGTTCTGGGCACCTTGTTCAAGGAAGGATATTAAAGCCCTGCAGAGAGTGCAAAGGAGATTTATAAGAATGATGCCAAGAATGAGGGAATTTAGATACAAGGAAAGATTAGAGAAATCAGGCTTATTCTCCTTGAAACAGAGAAGGTTAAGAGGTGAGCTTAGGAAATAGTTATGAACAAATTTGTGTTTCCATTAGTTGGTATGTCAGTAACCAGGGATCACATTTTCAAGATTGCCAGTAAGAGATCCAAGACTGAGATGAGCTTCTGCACTGTAAAATTCTATGATTCCATTAGGGACCAAAGTGTTAATCTATGTGTGAAACTCAAGGACAGAGTTGAGGTTTTAAATGATCCTTTGCATCTCCATTCACTGTAGAAAAGGACAATGTTGGTCTAGAAATCAGGCAGGGAGCTATGATATATCTGAACAAATTAGCTTTGAGAACGAAGAGGGATTAGCAGTCTTGAGGGCTTAAAAGTAGATAAATCACCAGGCCCAGATGAGTTGTATCACAGAGTACTGTAGGGAGTAAGGGAGGAGATTTCAGGGCCTCTAACATTTATTTTCAAATTCTCTCTGGATACAGGAGTGATACCAGAGGACTGAAGGACAGCTGGTGTGGTAGCATTAATCAAGAAGGTTGGTAAGGATTAACCAGGAAACTACAGGGCAGTGAGTTTAACATCAGTCAGGAAACTATTGGAAAAATTTCCAAGGGCCAGAATTAACCATCGTGTCGTGTCTGAATTGCTGAATTGCTAGGAGAGGCAAGGGGTTATTAAGGATAATGAGCATAGTTTTGTCAGGAGGAGATAATTTTTGATAAATTTGATTACATTTTTTGAATGTGTGGATGAGGGTAGGGCAGTTGATGTAGTTTATTGGGATTTCAATAAGACTTTTGACAAGGTGTTACATTAGAGACTGATCAAGAAAGTAGGAGCCCATGTGACCCAGGACAATTTGGCAAATGGATCCAAAATTAGCTTATTGGTGGTAGGAAACAGAGAGTAATGGTGAAAGAGTGTTTGGAGGCCTGTGTCCAGTGGTATACCATAAGTTCAGTGTTGCATCTCTTGCTATTTATTGTGTACATTAGTGATCTGGATGTGAATGTAGGAGGATTGATCACTAAGGTCACAGATGACATGAAAATTGATGATGGAGTAGATAGCGAGGAGGAAAGCCTTAGATTGCAGGGTGATAGGTATGAGTTGGCTAGACTGCCCTATGAGCCCTGAAGAAGAGGCCTGTCCAAAACGTTGACTCTCTTGCTCCTCAGATGCTGCCTGACCTGCTGTGCTTTTCCCAGTGCCAGGCCTTATCAACTCTGACTCTCCAGCATCTGCAGTCCTCACTATCTCCTAGACTGCACTATAGGAAGGATATGATTGCACTGAGGTGGTGCAGAGGAGAACCTCTGTTGCCTAGGCCGGAGCAATTCAGCAATTCAGACACGACATAGGCTGGGGTTGTTTTCCTTACAGCAGAGGAGGCTGAGAGATGATCTAACTGAGGTGTACAAGTTGTGAGAGTCATAGACAGGGTAGATAGAGAGAAATCTTAACCATTAGCTGAGGGATCAAGATCCAGGGGATGCAGTTTTAAGGTAAGGAGCCAGAGGTTAGGGGCTTTAAGGAGTAAAGTTTTTCACTTAGAATATAGTGGGGATCTGGCACACACTGCTGTAAAGGATGATGGGGCAGGACCATTAGAGGTCTGAGTATTTAGATGATCACTTGAAATACAATAAGACACAAGGTCATGGGCTAAGTGGTCGAAAATGGGTCTGGAGTCGATACGTGCATGAACAGGCCAAGATCCTCTTTCCATGCATTAAATTTCAATTCTGCTCTGTCTCTAATAGTTTCTTGTTTAACATTCTGTCCAACTGTGGAATTACTGTTCGAAGGTCTATAAAATATGGCCAACAGTGTTTTCTAGCTCTTGTTACTGTGGTCTTGTTCCTTTTCCACCAATTCCTTGGAGTTGTTCTTTACTCTCAGGGCTACCCCTCCTGTTGTGTCTTTCCAAAATATTGTGTACTCTTGAGTATTATTCTCTCCACGAGACCATGTTCATGTAAATCTAAATCATTGATGTCTAATTTTGCCACGAGTTCATCTGTCTTATTGCAGATGCTTTGTGCATTCGGCTAAATATCATATAATTTCAGTATTTTTACCTCATTCTAGTTTTAAATTAAGAATCATCAATCAGTGGTTTCATGTTAGTTCAGCTGACACACATTATTCAATTGTGAAACACCTGCAAAATTAGCAGAATCCATGTCCATTTGGAATAAGAATCACACTATACATTGCAATTGATCTGAGCTAATACAATGTCATTGATTTGTGGTTCAGGTGGGTCTTACGTAAATATGGATCCTTCCCTGATGCCTGCATCCCCCTGAAACCTGTGTTCCACAAATTTGCCCTGACCACAATGCTAATTGTTCCTCTGAGTCCAGCACCAGCTCAGCACTCCGACCCCACCCAAACACAGTACCGTCCCGAGACCACATATTCAACCTCCAAATGCACTGCTCTTCTGGATCCAACCCTTGTCACAAAGTCAGGTTACCCTTGAAACCTGGACACAACACCAAACCCTCTTGTCCCCACCATCCTCCAACCTCCACCACATCCAAACCCAAATCAATCAATTTCTCTCTGGGGAGACTCCCTGACACTCATCATCCCTGCTTTTGCCAGAATTAATGTCACCATCGTTTGAAGCAGGCTCAAGGTGCTCAGTGAGACTGAGGGAGGTATAGAATGAGGCTAGTGTACCCCAGCTCAGAGAGCAAGGAGGATTGGCCAGCAAATTGAAGAATCATCCAAAAATTTTTAAATCCAGTTCCCAGGAGGCTGCACTTATAAGAAACTAAACAGAAAACTCTGCAAGTAAACCTGAAGCCTAACCCGAAACCTAACCCTAACCCTAATCCTAACACTAATCCTAATCCTAATCCCAATAAGCAAATCTGGAATCATCCAGCCAGACAAAATCAGCGTTAATGTTTCAGGTCATTGACTGTTATTGATGTAAATATTGAAGCAGGGAAAGGGAAGCGGAAATATACAGACAGAAAATTGTGCTGAGGATAGATTGGAATCGCACCCTCTCCATGCTACTCACATTGTTACTATCCTACTTAATGCAAATGCATCTGGTTCACTAACGTCCTTTAGGGAAAGAAATCTGCCTTCCTTCCTGGTCTGGCCAGCGTGTGACACCTGACCTAGAGCATTATGGTTAAGCTTAACTGCCCTCTGAAAAGACCTCAAGCCAGTCACTTCAAGGGCAATTAGAGATGGATAACAAAAAAAATCTGGCCTTGTCAGTGATGCTCCCATCCCATTTAAAAATAAAAAAAGGATATTTAAAGTTTATTTTTTATACTAACTGAACTGTATTTGCACCTCTCCATAAATTTCTGCAAATTTGCTCCTTTGTGTTTTTCTCATTGGTAGGTAGTCTAGAATACACTCAGTCCTTTAATGGTGTCTCATTGTTTCTGAGCTCTCACAAGATGGACTCAGTCCTTAGCCCCTCAAGGATATCCTCTCTCTCTCTCTCTCTCTCTCTTCAGCACCAGAATATTCTTAATCAATATTACACCTGCCCCTCTTATTGCTTTCCGATCTTTCCAATCATGTTATATTCAGGAAGATTTGGTTCTAATCTAGCCCTTTTTTGTTGGACAGGTCAGCGCTTTCTACATGACACCACATTTCCAAAAAAATTTCAGCATTTACAGCTCACAAGCCCGACTGCCGCACTCTACCCTGGTCTGAGAGACTAACTGACCGCACTGTACCCTGGTCTGAGAGACCAACTGACCACACTCTACCCTGGTCTGAGAGACTGACTGCACTGTATCCTGGTCTGAGACACAAACTGACCATGCTGTACCCCGGTTTGAGAGACTAATAGACCGCACTGTACCCTGGTCTGAGAGACTAACTGACCGCACAGTACCCCGGTCTGAGAGACTAACTGACTATGCTGTACCCTGGTCTGAGAGACTAACTGACCGCACTGTACCCTGGTCTGAGAGACTAACTGACCACTCTCTACCATGGTCTGAGAGACTAACTGACCGCACTTTACCCCAGTCTGAGAGACTAACTGACCACACTGTATCCTGGTCTGAGAGAGTAACTAACCACACTCTACCCTGGTCTGAGACACTAACTGACCACACTGTACCCTGATCTGAGATACTAACTGACCACACTGTACCCTGGTCTGAGAGACTAACTGACCACACTCTACTCTGGTCTGAGAGACTAACTGACCATGTTGTACCCTAGTCTGAGAGACTAACTGACCGCACTATACCCTGGTCTGAGAGACTGACTAACCACACTCGACCCTGGTCTGAGAAACTAACTGACCAAGCTGTACCCTGGTCTGAGAGACTAACTGACCGCACTGTACCATGGTCTGAGAGACTAACTGACCGCACTGTGCCCCGGTCTGAGAGATTAACTGACTGCACTGTACCCTAGTCTGAGAGACTAACTGAGCACTCCCTACCCTGGTCTGAGGGACTAACTGACCGCACTGTACCCCGGTCTGAGAGACAGACTATCCACACACTACCCTGGTCGGAGACACTAACTGACCGCACTGTATCCTGGTTGGAGACACTAACTGACCGCACTGTACCCTGGTCAGAGAGACTAACTGACCGCATTCTACCCTGGTCTGAGAGACTAACTGACCACACTGTACCCTGGTCTGACAGATTAACTGATCACGCTCTACCATGGTCTGAGACTAACTGACCGCATTGTACCCTGGTCTGAGAGACTAATTGACCGCATTGTACCCCGGTCTGAGAGACCAACTGACCATGCTGAACCCTGGTCTGAGAGACTAACTGACCGCACTGTACCCTAGTCTGAGAGACCAACTGACCGCACTGTACTCCGGTCTGAGAGACTAACAAACTGCACTGTACCCTGGTCTGAGAGACAAACTGACTGCACTGTACCCTGGTCTGAGTGACTGACTGACCGCACTGTACCCTGGTCTGAGAGACTAACTGTCCATGCTGTACGCTGGTCAGAGAGACTAACTGACCGCACCTTACACTGGTCTGGGAGACCAACTGACCACACTCTACCCTGGTCTGTGACACTAACTGACTGCACTGTACCCTGGTCTGAGAGACTAACTGACCGCATTATACCTTGATCTGAGAGACTAACTGACCATGCTGTACCCTGGTCTGAGAGACTAACTGACCGCACTCTACCCCAGTCTGAGAGACAAACTGAGTGCACTGTACCCTGGTCTGAGAGACAACTGACCGTACTGTACCCTGGTCTAAGAGACGAACTGACCATGCTGTACCCTGGTCTGAGAGACCAACTGACCGCACTGTACCCCAGTCTGAGAGACAAACTGACCGCACTGTACTCTGGTCTGAGAGACTAACTGACCGCGCTGTACCCTGGTCTGAGAGACTAACTGACCATGCATACCTTGGTCTGCGAGATAATTGACCGCACTGTACCCCGGTCTGAGAGACCAACTGACTGCACTGTACTCTGGTCAGTGAGACTAGCTGGCCGCTCTGTACCCTGGTCTGAGAGACTAACTGACCGCGCTGTACCCTGGTCTGAGAGACTAACTGACCATGCATACCTTGGTCTGAGAGATAATTGACCGCACTGTACCCCGGTCTGAGAGACCAACTGACTGCACTGTACTCTGGTCGGTGAGACTAGCTGGCCGCTCTGTACCCTGGTCTGAGAGACTAACTGACCGCATTCTACCCTGGTCTGAGAGACTAACTGAGTGCACTGTACCCTGGTGTGAGAGACTAACTGACAACTCTCTAACCTGGTATGAGAGACTAATTGACCACGCTGTACCCTGGTCTGAGAGACTAACTGACCGCACTGTACCCTGGTCTGAGAGATTAACTGATCACGCTCTACCATGGTCTGAGACTAACCGACCGCACTGTACCCTGGTCTGAGAGACTAATTGACGCATTGTACCCCAGTCTGAGAGACCAACTGACCATGCTTTACACTAGTCTGAGAGACTAAATGACTGCACTCTACCCTAGTCTGAGAGACAAACTGACCGCACTGTACTCCGGTCTGAGAGACTGATTGCACTGTACACTGGTCTGAGAGACTAACTGACCATGCTGTACCCTGGTCTGAGAGACTAACTAACCGCACTCTACCCCGGTCTGAGAGACTAACTGACAACACTGTACCCTGGTGTGAGAGACTAACTGACCACACTCTACCCTGGTCTGAGAGATTAACTGACCATGCTGTACTCTGGTCTGAGAGACTAACTGACCGCACTGTACCCCGGTCTGAGAGACTAACTGAGTGCACAGTACCCCGGTCTGAGAGACTAACTGACCACGCTGTACCCTGGTCTGAGAGACTAACTGACCACACTGTACCCTGGTCTGAGAGACTAACTGACCGCATTCTACCCCGGTCTCAGACACTGACTAACCACACTCTACCCTGGTCTGAGAGACTAACTGATCAAGCTGTACTCTGGTCTGAGAGACTAACTGACCGCACTGTACCATGGTCTGAGAGACTAACTGTCCATGCTGTACCCTAGTCTGAGAGACTAACTGACCGCACTCTACCCTGGTCTCAGACACTGACTAACCACACTCTACCCTGGTCTGAGAGACTAACTGATCAAGCTGTACTCTGGTCTGAGAGACTAACTGACCGCACTGTACCATGGTCTGAGAGACTAACTGTCCATGCTGTACCGTGGTCTGAGAGACTAACTGACCGCTCCTTACCCTGGTCTTAGAGACCAACTGACCACACTCTACCCTGGTCTGTGACACTAACTGACTGCACTGTACCCTGGTCAGAGAGACTAACTGCCCACTCTCTACCGTGGTCTGAGGGACTAACTGACTGCACTGTACCCCGGTCTGAGAGGCTGACTAACCACACACTACCCTGGTCTGAGACACTAACTGACCGCCTATACCCTGGGTCTGAGAGACTAACTGACCACACTGTACCCTGGTCTGAGAGACTAACTAACCGCACTCTACCCCGGTCTGAGAGACTAACTGAGTGCACAGTACCCCGGTCTGAGAGACTAACTGAGTGCACAGTACCCCGGTCTGAGAGACTAACTGAGTGCACAGTACCCCGGTCTGAGAGACTAACTGAGTGCACAGTACCCCGGTCTGAGAGACTAACTGAGTGCACAGTACCCCGGTCTGAGAGACTAACTGAGTGCACAGTACCCCGGTCTGAGAGACTAACTGAGTGCACAGTACCCCGGTCTGAGAGACTAACTGACCACGCTGTACCCTGGTCTGAGAGACTAACTGACCATGCTGTACTCTGCTCTGAGAGACAACTGACCGCACTGTACCCATGGTCTGAGAGGCTAACTGACCGGGTCTGAGAGACTAACTGACTGCACTCTACCCCGGTCTGAGTGACTAACTGACTGCACTGTACCCTGGTCTGAGAGACTAATTGACCATGCTGTACCCTGGTCTGAGAGACTAACTGACCATGCTGTACCCCGGTCTGAGAGACTAGCTGACCGCACTGTGTCCCGGTCTGAGAGACTGACTAACCACACTCTACCCTGGTCTGAGAGACGAAATGACCATGCTGTTCCCCGGTCTGAGAGATTAACTGACAGCACTATACCCTGGTATGAGTGACTAACTGACCACTCTGTACCCTGGTCTGAGAGACTGACTGACCGCACTGTACCCTGGTCTGAATGAGTGAAAAACCACACTCTACCCTGGTCTGAGAGACTAACTGACCATGCTTTAGTCTGTTCTGAGAGACTAACTGTCCGCACTGTACACTGGTCTGAGAGACTAACTGACCATGCTGTACCCTGGTCTGAGAGACTAACTGACCGCATTATACCCTGGCCTGAGAGACTAACTGACCATGCTGTACCCTGGTCTGAGAGACTAACTGACCATGCTGTACCCTGGTCTGAGAGACTAACTGACTGCACTCTACCCCGGTCTGAGTGACTAACTGACTGCACTGTACCCTGGTCAGAGAGAACAACTGACCGCACTGTACCCCGGTCTGAGAGACTAACTGACTGCACTGCACCCTGGTGTGAGCGACTAACTGACCACTCTCTACCCTAGTCTGAGAGACTAACTGAGCATGCTGTACCCCGGTCTGAGAGACTAACTGACTACACTGTACCCTGGTGTGAGAGACTAACTGGCCATGCTGTACCCCGGTCTGAGAGACTAGCTGACCGCACTGTGTCCCGGTCTGAGAGACTGACTAACCACACTCTACCATGGTCTGAGAGATTAACTGTCCATGCTGTACGCTGGTCTGAGAGACTAACTGACCGCACCTTACACTGGTCTGCGAGACCAACTGACCACACTCTACCCTGGTCTGTGACACTAACTGACTGCACTGTACCCTGGTCTGAGAGACTAACTGACTGCACTGTACCCTGGTCTGAGAGACTAATTGACCATGCTGTACCCTGGTCTGAGAGACTAACTGACTGCACTCTACCCCGGTCTGAGTGACTAACTGACTGCACTGTACCCTGGTCTGAGAGAACAACTGACCGCACTGTACCCCGGTCTGAGAGACTAAATGACTGCACTGCACCCTGGTGTGAGAGACTAACTGACCACTCTCTACCCTAGTCTGAGAGACTAACTGAGCATGCTGTACCCCGGTCTGAGAGACTAACTGACCGCACTGTAGCCCGGTCTGAGAGACTAATTGACCGCATTGTACCCCGGTCTGAGAGACCAACTGACCATGCTGTGCCCTGGTCTAAGAGACTAAATGACTGCACTGTACCCTAGTCTGAGAGACCAACAGACCGCACTGTACTCCGGTCAGAGAGACTAACTGACTGCACTGTACCCTGATCTGAGAGACTAACTGACTGCACTGTACCCTGATCTGAGAGACTAACTGACCATGCTGTACCCTGGTCTGAGAGACTAACTGACTGCACTCTACCCCGGTCAGAGTGACTAACTGACCGCACTGTACCTGGTCTGAGAGAACAACTGACCGCACTGTACCCCGGTCTGAGAGACTAACTGACTGCACTGTACCCTGGTGTGAGAGACTAACTGGCCATGCTGTACCCCGGTCTGAGAGACTAACTGACCGCACTGTGTCCCGGTCTGAGAGACTGACTAACCACACTCTACCCTGGTCTGAAAGACTAACTGTCCATGCTGTACCCTGGTCTGAGAGACTAACTGACCGCACCTTACACTGGTCTGCGAGACCAACTGACCACACTCTACCCTGGTCTGTGA
This sequence comes from Chiloscyllium plagiosum, assembly GCF_004010195.1. Classification (NCBI taxonomy): domain Eukaryota; kingdom Metazoa; phylum Chordata; class Chondrichthyes; order Orectolobiformes; family Hemiscylliidae; genus Chiloscyllium; species Chiloscyllium plagiosum. The sequence continues at coordinate 760,652 of NC_057734.1, read as the reverse complement.
CACTAACTGACTGCACTGTACCCTCGTCTGAGAGACTAACTGACCGCATTATACCATGATCTGAGAGACCAATTGACCGCACTGTACCCCAGTCTGAGAGACAACTGACCATGCTGTACTCTGGTCTGAGAGACTAACTGACCGCACTGTACCCATGGTCTGAGAGACTAACTGACCGCTCTGTACCCTGGTCTGAGAGACTAATTGACCACATTGTACCCTGGTCTGAGAGACTAAATGACCGCACTGTACCCTAGTCTGAGAGACCAACTGACCGCACTGTACTCCGGTCAGAGAGACTAACAAACTGCACTGTACCCTGGTCTGAGAGACTAACTGACCACTCTCTACCCTAGTCTGAGAGACTAACTGAGCATGCTGTACCCCGGTCTGAGAGACTAACTGACCGC
>NC_057734.1:726684-757905 GCF_004010195.1 Chiloscyllium plagiosum | reverse complement strand
CTGTACCCTGGTCTGAGAGACTAACTGACCATGCTTTACTCTGGTCTGAGAGACTAACTGTCCGCATTGTACACTGGTCTGGGAGACAACTGACCGTGCTGTACCCTGGTCTGAGAGACTAACTGACCATGCTTTACTCTGGTCTGAGAGACTAACTGTCCGCATTGTACACTGGTCTGGGAGACAACTGACCGTGCTGTACCCTGGTCTGAGAGACTAACTGACCGCATTATACCCTGGTCTGAGAGAGAACTGACCACCCTGTATCCTGGTCTGAGAGACTAACTGACTGCACAGTACACCGGTCTGAGAGACTAACTGACTGCACTGTACCCTGGTGTGAGAGACTAACTGACCACTCTCTACCCTGGTCTGAGAGACTAACTGACCATGCTGTACCCCGGTCTGAGAGACTAACTGACCGCACTGTACCCCGGTCTGAGAGGCTGACTAACCACACACTACCCTGGTCTGAGACACAAACTGACCGCACTGTACCCTGGTGAGAGAGACTAACTGACCATGCTGTACTCTGCTCTGAGAGACAACTGACCGCACTGTACCCTGGTCTGAGAGGCTAACTGACCGCATTCTATCCTGGTCTGAGAGACTAACTGACCGCACTGTACCCTGGTCTGAGAGACTAATTGACCGCATTGTACCCCGGTCTGAGAGACCAACTGACCATGCTGTACCCTGGTCTGAGAGACTAAATGACTGCACTGTACCCTAGTCTGAGAGACCAACTGACCGCACTGTACTCCGGTCTGAGAGACTAACTGACTGCACTGTACCCTGGTCTGAGAGACTAACTGACTGCACTGTACCCCGGTCTGAGTGACTAACTGACCGCACTGTACCCTGGTCTGAGAGACTAACTGACTGCACTGTACCCTGGTCTGAGAGACTAACTGACTGCACTTTACCCCGGTCTGAGTGACTAACTGACCGCACTGTACCCTGGTCTGAGAGAACAACTGACCGCACTGTACCCGGTCTGAGACACTAACTGACTGCACTGCACCCTGGTGTGAGAGACTAACTGACCACTCTCTACCCTGGTCTGAGGGACTAACTGACCATGCTGTACCCCGCTCTGAGAGACTAACTGACCGCAATGTACCCCGGTCTGAGAGGCTGACTAATCACACACTGCCCTGGTCTGAGACACTAACTGACCGCACTGTTCCCTGGTCTGAGAGGCTAACTGACCGCATTCTACCCTGGTCTGAGAGACTAACTGACCGCACTGTACCCTGGTCTGTGAGACTAAATGACCGCACTGTACCCTAGTCTGAGAGACCAACTGACCACACTGTACTCCGGTCTGAGAGACTAACTGACTGCACTGTACCCCGGTCTGAGAGGCTGACTAACCACACACTACCCTGGTCTGAGACACTAACTGACCGCACTATACCCTGGTCTGAGAGACTAACTGACCATGCTGTACTCTGCTCTGAGAGACAACTGACCGCACTGTACCCTGGTCTGAGAGGCTAACTGACCGCATTCTACCCTGGTCTGAGAGACTAACTGACCATGCTGTACCCTGGTCTGAGAGACTAACTGACTGCACTCTACCCCCGTTTGAGTGACTAACTGACCGCACTGTACCCTAGTCTGAGAGACCAACTGACCGCACTGTACTCCGGTCAGAGAGACTAACAAACTGCACTGTACCCTGGTCTGAGAGACTAACTGACTGCACTGTACCCTGGTCTGAGTGACTAACTGACCGCACTGTACCCTGGTCTGAGAGACTGACTGACTGCACTGTACCCTGGTCTGAGAGACTAACTGTCCATGCTGTACGCTGGTCTGAGAGACTAACTGACCGCACCTTACACTGGTCTGCGAGACCAACTGACCACACTCTACCCTGGTCTGTGACACTAACTGACTGCACTGTACCCTGGTCTGAGAGACTAACTGACCGCATTATACCTTGATCTGAGAGACTAACTGACCATGCTGTACCCCGGTCTAAGAGACCAATTGACCGCACTGTACCCCGGTCTGAGAGACCAATTGACCGCACTGTACCCTGGTCTGAGAGACAACTGACCTGGCTGTACCCCGGACTGAGAGAATAACTGACCTCATTCTACCCTGGTCTGAGAGACTAACAGACCATGCTGTACCCCGGTCTGAGAGACTAACTGACCACACTGTACCCTGGTCTGAGAGACTAACTGACTGCACTGTACCCCGGTCTGAGAGACTAACTGACCGCACTGTACCCCGGTCTGAGAGACTAACTGACCACACTGTACCCTGGTCTGAGAGACTAACTGACCGAATTATACCCTGGTCTGAGAGAGAACTGACCGCCCTGTATCCTGGTCTGAGAGACTAACTGACCGCACTGTACCCCAGTCTGAGAGACTAACTGACAGCACTATACCCTGGTAGGAGAGACTAACTGACCACTCTGTACCCTGGTCTGAGAGACGGACTGACCGCACTGTACCCTGGTCTGAATGAGTGAAAAACCACACTCTACCCTGGTCTGAGAGACTATGTGACCATGCTTTACTCTGGTCTGAGAGACTAACTGACCGCACTGTACACTGGTCTGGGAGACAACTGACCGTGCTGTCCCTGGTCTGAGAGACGAACTGACCGCATTATACACTGGTCTGAGAGAGAACTGACCACCCTGTATCCTGGTCTGAGAGACTAACTGACCGCACAGTTCCCCGGTCTGAGAGACTAACTGACAGCACTGTACCCTGGTCTGAGAGATTAACTGACCGCACTGTACCCTGGTCTGAGAGACTAACTGACAGCACTATACCCTGGTATGAGAGACTAACTGACCACTCTGTACCCTGGTCTGAGAGACGGACTGACCGCACTGTACCCTGGTCTGAATGAGTGAAAAACCACACTCTACCCTGGTCTGAGAGACTAAGTGACCATGCTTTACTCTGGTCTGAGAGACTAACTGACCGCACTGTACACTGGTCTGGGAGACAACTGACCGTGCTGTACTCTGGTCTGAGAGACTAAATGACCGCATTATACCCTGGTCTGAGAGAGAACTGACCACCCTGTATCCTGGTCTGAGAGACTAACTGACCTCACTGTACCCCGGTCTGAGAGACAACTGACCTGCTGTACCCTGGTCTGAGAGACGAACTGACCGCATTATACCCTGGTCTGAGAGAGAACTGACCACCCTGTACCCCAGTCTGAGAGACTAACTGACAGCACTGTACCCTGGTGTGAGAGATTAACTGACCATGCTGTACCCCGGTCTGAGAGACTAACTGACCGCACTGTACCCTGGTCTGAGAGACTAACTGACCATGCTGTACTCTTGTCTGATAGACTAACTGACCGCACTGTACCCCGGTGTGAGAGATTAACTGACCATGCTGTACCCCGGTCTGAGAGACTAACTGACCGCACTGTACCCTGGTCTGAGAGATTAACTGACCATGCAGTACCCCCGTCTGATAGACTAACTGACCGCACTGTACCCTGGTCTGAGAGACTAACTGACCGCACTGTACCCCGGTCTGTGAGACTGACTAACCACACTGTACTTTGGTCTGAGAGACTAACTGACCATGCTGTACCCTGGTCTGAGAGTCTAACTGACTGCACTGTACCCTGGTCTGATAGATTAAATGTCCATGCTGTATCCTGGTCTGAGAGACTAACTGACCGCACTGTACCCTGGTCTGAGAGACCAACTGACTGCACTGTATCCTGGTCTGAGAGACTAACTGACCACATTATACCCTGGTCTGAGAGACTAACTGACCATGCTGTACCCTGGTCTGAGAGACTAACTGACCATGCTGTACCCTGGTGTGTGAGACTAACTGACCATGCTGTACCCTGGTCTGAGAGACCAACTGACTGCCCTGTACCCCGGTCTTAGAGACTAACTGACTGCACTGTACCCTGGCCTGAGAGACCAACTGACCGCATGTATCCTGGTCTGAGAGACTAACTGACCATGCTGTACCCTGGTCTGTGAGACTGACTAACCACACTCTACCCTGGTCTGAGAGACTAACTGACCACACTGTACCCTGGCCTGAGAGACCAACTGACCGCACTGTACCCTGGTCTGAGAGACTAACTGACCACACTGTACCCTGGCCTGAGAGACCAACTGACCACACTGTACCCTGGTCTGAGAGACTAACTGACCGCATTCTACCCTGGTCTGAGAGACTAACTGACCATGCTGTACCCTGGTCTGAGAGACTAACTGACCATGCTGTACACTGGTGTGAGAGACTAACTGACCATACTGTACCCTGGTCTGAGAGAACAACTGACCGCCCTGTACCCCGGTCTGAGAGACTAACTGACTGCACGAGACTAACTGACCATGCTGTACACTGGTGTGAGAGACTAACTGACCATACTGTACCCTGGTCTGAGAGAACAACTGACTGCCCTGTACCCCGGTCTGAGAGACTAACTGACCGCATTCTACATTAGTCTGGGAGACTAACTGACCACATTGTCTTCCTGGTTTGAAGCTATCATACTTCACAGCTTTCCTTCTCACCCACCTGACCTCCCAATTTCCTGCTCAATTGCTTCCTTTAATGTTTTTCTAAACCCTCGTTCCCTCTCTAATGTTACATTGTGGTTCTTGCCGGGTTAGTTTTCATCGTCCCTGGCTGCAATAGCCGGAAGTGAAAACTGAAACCTAAGCTACTGTTGGTAACAACCTGACGGCTTGTCCCTGGGTCCTGCTGCTCTTCTGTAATCGAAGCACAGTGTTCTTTCACGTTTCAGAAGTTCTGTCAACACATTGTACCAAAGAAATTAACCTTAGTACTGTTAGGATCTTTAATGGCTTTCTTTATCTGAAGCCTGCACAAATTGACCTTCAAGACTATGAGAGCATTAATGTGTTGAGTAATGTTTCCATTATTATTATAAACTTTATTTTAGATCAAACTTTGTACATGATCCAAATCTTTGGTATTCATTTGGCAAATGTAACAAAGCTCAATTTGAATGAGTCAGGTTTAATGATGAATATAAAACTCGATTGGGCGATAAAATTTGGGAGATTCTTCAGATTGAAACTGAGCAGATGACGGTGAGGAGAGAGTGACAGTTCTTGACATCAAGGCCACATTCAACTGAGTGTGGCATCAAGGAGCCCGAGAAAAATTGGAATCAATAGGTCTCAGGGGGCAAACTGTATACTGGTTAGAGTTAGACCTGGCACATAGGAAGATGGTTATGGGTGTTGGGGGTCAGTCATCTCAGCTCCAGGACATCCCTGCAGAAGTTCCTCAGGGTAGTATCCCATGCCCAACTATCTTGAACTGCTTTATCAATAACCTTCCCTCCATTATAAGGTCAGAAGTGGGGATGTTAGCGGAGGAGTGTGCAATATTCAGTACCATTCGTGACTCCTCAGATACTGTGTTCCAATGCTGAAAGATCTGGACAATATCCAGGCTTCGGCTGACAAGTGGCAAGGAAATTTGTGCCACACAAATACCAGGCTGTGACCATTTCCAATAAGAGAGAATCAAATCATTTCTCCTTGACATTCAATGGTATTACCATCACTGAATCCCCCACTGTCAACATCCTGGGGGTTATCATTGACCAGAAACTCAACTGGACTCGCCACATAAACACAGAGGAGGTCAGAGGCAAGGAATACTGCAGAGTATAACTCACCTCCTGACATCCCAAAACCTGTCCATCATCTATGAGGCAGAAGTGTGATGGAAAACTCTCCACTTGCCCTGGATAAGTGCAGCTCCAACAACACTCAAAATGTTCAACATCATCCAGGTCAAAGCATCCCGCTTGATTGGCACCACATCTGCAAACATCCACTCCCTCCATCAACACTCAGGAGCAGCTGTGTGTTCTATCTAAATGATGCACTCCAGAAATTCCCCAAGACTCCTTACAGAACACCTTCCAAACCCATGACCACCTCCATCTAGAAGGACAAGGACAGCAGTTACATGGGAACACTATCACCTGCAAGTTTCACTCCAAGTCACTCACCATCCTGACTTGGAATTAGATCACCGTTCCTTTACTGTCACTGGGTCAGAAACCTGCAATTCCATCCTTAACTGCATTGTGGATCAACCCATAGCACGCAGACTACAGCAGTTCAATAAGGCAGCTCACCCCCACCTTCTCAAGGGGCAACTAGGAACAGGCAATAAAAGCTGGTCACAAATCCCATGACTGAATTGAAAGGAAAAGAGACCAGCCCAATCTGCAGAACACAGAGAGTCATAAAGATGTATAGCAGAGAAACAGACCCTTCAGTCCAACCTGCCCATGCCGAACAGATATCCTCACCTAATCTTGTCCTATTTGCTAGCATTTGGTCTATATCCCACTACGCCTATCTGATCATATACCCATGCAGAGGATTTTTAAATGCTGTAAGTGTACCGTCTTCACCACTTCCTCTGGCAGCTCATTCCACACACATACACACACGCACACACCACCATCCGTGTGAAAAAGTTGCAACTTAGGTCCCTTTTAAATCTTCCCTCTCTCACCTGAAACCAATATCTCCTAATTTTGGACTCCCCTACCCCAGGGGGAAAAGATCTTTTCTATTTATCCAATCCATTTCCCTCATAATTTTGTAAACCTCTATAAGGTCACCCCTCAGCCTCTGATGCTCCAGGGAAAACAGTCCCAGCCTTTTCAACCTCTCCCTATAGCTCAAATCCTCCAACCCTGGCAACATCCTTGTAAATCTTTTATGAACACTTTCAAGTTTCACAACATCCTTCCTATACCTGGGATACCAGAATTGAACACAATATTCCAACAGTGGCTGAATGAACATCCAGTACAGTCGTAACATGACCTCCCAACTCCTGTACTCAATACTCTGACCAATAAATGAAGCTTACGAAATGCCTACTTCACTATCCTATCTACCTGTGACTCCACTTTCAAGGAGCTATGAACCTGGACTCCAAGGTCTCTTTGTTCAGCAACTCTCCATTAAGTGTATAAGTCCTGCTAAGATTTGTTTTCCCAAAATGCAGCACCTCACATTTATCTGAATTAAACTCCATCTGCCACTTCTCAGCCCATTGGCCCACTTGGTCCAGATCCTGTTGTAATCTGAGGTAACCCTCTTCACTGTCCACTACACCTCCAATTTTAGTGTCAACAAGTGTGGAGCTGGAAAAGCACAGCCGGTCAGGCAGCATCCGAGGAGCAAGAAAGTCAACATTTTGATCATAAGCTTTTCCTCAGGAACGTGGGGTTGGGGTGGGAGGGGTGCAAGGGGGCTGAGAGATAAACAGGAGGGGGCAGGGCTGGAGGGAAAGTAGCTGGGAATGTGATAGGTAGTAGAAGGTGGAGGGGGGGGTAATGGGGATAGGTCAGAGCAGAGAGTGGAGCAGATAGATGAGAATCAAGTTGGACAGGTAGGACAGTTCAAGAGGCCAGTGCCGAGTTGGAGGGTTGGATCTGGGTTAATGTGGGGGAGGGGAGATGAGGAAACTAGTGAAATCCACATTGATCCCGTGTGGTTGGAGGGTCCCTAGGTGGAAAATGAGGCATTCTTCTACCAGGCGTCGAGTGGCTAGAATTTGGCAGTGGAGGCGGCCCAGTACTGGCATATCCTTGGTTGTGTGGGAGGGGGAGTTGAAGTGTTCAGCCACAGGGCGATGGGGTTGTTTGGTGCGTGTGCCCTGGAGATGTTCCCAGAAATACTCTGCAGGTTGGCATCCTGTCTCCCCCAATGTAGAGGAGACCATATCGAGAGCAACAGTAGAGGAGGTTTGGGTGCAGGTTTTACACCTCTTGGGGCAGCAAGGGAAAGTGCCAAGAGTGGAGGGTAGGTTGGTAGGGTCGTGGACCTAACAAGAGAGTCGTGATCTCTGCAGAATCCTGAAAGGGGTAGGGAGGGAAATATAACTCTGGTGGTGGGGTCTGACTGTAGGTGTCAGAAATGGCGGAGGATGATGCATTGTATCCAGAGGTTGGTAGGGTGGAAGATGAGGACCAGGGGGATTTTGTCCTTGTTGCGATTGGAGGGGTGGGATTCAAGGGTAGAGGTGCAGAAAGTGGAGGAGATGCACTGGAGGGCAGTATTGACCATGTGGGAGGTGAAATTGCAGTCCTTGAAGTAAGACGCCATCTGGGATGTTCTTGAGTGGAATTGGTTCTCTTGGGAGCCCTGGGAGCAGACATGGCAGAAGCAGAGGAATTGGGAGTAAGGGATCACATTTTTATGGAGGGGGGAGTCGAGTGGGAGGTGTTATAGTCCAGGTAGCTGTGGGAGTCAGTGGGTTTGATGTAGATGTCTGTGTTGAATCAGTTGGCTTAAATGGAGATGGAGAAGTCGGGTAGGGGGAGGGAGGTATCTGAGATGGTCCAGGTGAATGTGAGGCCAGGGTGGAAGTTGATAAACCTTTCAACCTCCTCGTAGGAGCACAAGGTGGTACCGATACAGCCACCATTCCCTCCGCTCCAACCCAAACCTCACCATCAAACCAACGGACAAGGGGGTTGCATTGGTCATTTGACATACTGACCTCTACATCACAAAGCCAGGTGCGAACTCACAGACACCTCCTATTACTGCCTCACTGGACCACGACCCCACCCCGCATCAACAAAACTATCATCTCCCAGACCATCCACAACCTCATCACCTCAGGGGATCTCCCTTACACAGCCTCCAACCTCATAGTCCCGGAACATCGCACTGGCCAGTTCTATCTCTTATCCAAATTCACAAACCTGACTGCCCCGGTCAACCCATCGTCTCCACCTGCTCCTGCCCCATCGAACTTATCTCCTCATATCTTGACACCATCCTGTCCCCCTTGGTCCAGGATCCCCCTACAGAAATTCGGGACACAACCCATGCCCTCCACCTCCTCCATGACATTCGGTTCCCCAGCCCTCCAGTGCCTCATCTTCTCCAGTCCCTGTACACGTCCATTCAGCATGAACAAGGCCTCTAAGCCTCCATTTTTTTCTCTCCTGCCAACCCAACCAGGACTCTTCCACCAACACACTCATTCAACTGGCTGAATTAGTCCTCACCCTAAACAAGTTCTCCTTCGAATCCTCCCACTTCCTTCAAACCAAAGGGGTAGCCATGGACACCCACAAGGGCCCCAGCCATGCCTGCCTCTTCATCGGGTATGTGGAACAGTCCATCTTCCACAGCTACACTAGCACCATCCCCTACCTATTCCTCCGTTACATCAATGACTGTATTGGTGCCACCTCGTGCTCACATGAGGAGGTTGAATAGTTCATCAACTTCACAAACACCTTCCACCCTGACCTCAAGTTCATCTGGACCATCTCATACACCTCCGTCCCCTTCCTGGACCTCCCCATCTCCATTTCCGGCAACTGACTCAACACAGGCATCTATTTCAAACCCACCGACACCCACAGCTACCTGGACTACATCTTGTCCCACCAACCCCCCCTCCTATAAAAACACTACCCCTTACTCCCAATTCCTCCGCCTCCGTCATATCTGCTCCCAGGAGGATTAATTCCATTCCAGAACATCACAGATGGCATCCTATTTCAAGGATTGCAATTTCCCCTCCAACGTGGTCAACAATGCCCTCCAGTGCATCTCCTCTACTTCCTGCACCTCCAAACTTGAACCCCACCCCTCTAAACGCAACAAGAGCAGAACCCCACGGTCCTCACCTTCCATCCCACCAATCTCTGGATACAACACATCATCCTCCACCATTTCCACCACCTACAGTCAGACCCCACACCAGAGATAGAATATAGAACATAGCAAAATACAGCGCAGTACAGGCCCTTTGGCCCTCAATGTTGCGCCGATTCCAATTCCTTATTAAACCACGGCTCCCTCACATGATCCTTTCTTCCCTGCCTGACAGGTACATATTTATCAAGGACTCTCAATAGTTGCTCCTTGAACAAGCTCCACATATCAATTGTGCCCATGCCTTGAAGCCTACCTTTACAAGCGACGCATCCTAGGTCGTGCCTCACCGCATCATAATTTCCCTGCCCCCAGCTATAACTCTTGCCCTGTAGTGCACACTTATCCCTCTCCATCACTAGAGTAAAAGTCACCGAATTATGGTCACTGTCCCCAAAGTCTTCACTGTCCTGTCTACCTCTGAATCGACTTTCAGAGAACGATGCACCTGAATTCCAAGGTATCTCTGTTCCACTGCATTCTCTATGACCCAAACAATCACCATGAAACTCTGACCTTGATTTGACTTTCAAAAATGCAAGAACTTACACTGATCTGTATTAACATCCGTTTGCCATTTTTCAGCCCACTTCCCCAGCTGATCAACGTAGTGCTGTAATTTCTGAAATTTCTGATAACCTTCCTCACTCCCCATGATGCTGCCCATTTTAGTGTCATCTTCAAACTTATAAATCATGCCTGAACATTCGCTTCTAAATCATAGATATATGAAATATGTAGTGGTCCCAGCACCAACCCTTGAGGCATTCTCCTAGTCACAGGCCTCCAGTCTGACAATCATCCTTCCAGTATTACTCTCTGCTTCCCACAATCAAGCCAATTTTGTATCCAGTTTGCCACCTCCCCCTTAATTCTATGCAATCTAACCTTCCAGAGCAGCGTACCATGTGGAAACGGATTGAAGGTTTTACTGAAATCCATATAGACTACGTATACCATTGCTTGTCACTTCATGAAAGAACACAAACAAATTTGTGAGCCATTATCTTCCAGGCACAAAGCCATGCTGACTTTGATGAATGGCTTTTGCCCAAAACAGTGATTTCATGCTCCGAAACTGCTGTGATTTCCAGTACCGCTCTGATTTTATTCATAAACACACAGTGTCTTTCCAAATGCATGGATATCTTATCTCTCAGAACCTTGTCAAGTAACCTACCTACTAGATTTTAGGTTTATTGGTCTATAGTTCTCAGAGGTTTTTTGTAGCCCTTCTTGAATTAGGGCACAGCATTCGTTAACCTCCAGTCCTCCTTGACCTTATCAGTTGGCCAGCGATGATGCAAAAGTGCCAACCAGGACAACCACAATTTCTTCTCTGTCTTCCTACAGTGTTGCTAAATACAGTGGGGTGAGGAAGGCATATGGCGTACTGGCTTTTATTGGTAGAGGAATTGAGTTTCGGAGTACTGAGGTCATGTTGCAGTTGTATAAGACTCTGGTGCGGTCGCATCTGGAGTATTGTGTGCAGTTTTGGTCGCCATACTATTGGAAGGATGTGGAGGCACTGGAACGGGTGCAGAGGATGTTTACCAGGATGTTGCCTGGTATGGTAGGAAGATTGTATGAGGAAAGGCTGAGGCACTTGGGGTTGTTTTCATTGGAGAAAAGAAGGTTTAGGGATGACTTGATAGAGGTGTACAGGATGATTAGGGGTTTAGATAGGGTTGACCATGAGAACCTTTTTCCACGTATGGAGTCAGCTATTACGAGGGGGCATAGCTTTAAATTAAGGGGTGGTAGGTATAGGACAGATGATAGGGGTAGATTCTTTACTCAGCGAGTCATGAGTTCATGGAATGCCGTGCCAGTAGTAGTGGTGGACTCTCCCTCTTTATGGGCATTTAAGCGGGCATTGGACAGGCATATGGAGGATAGTGGGCTAGTCTAGGTTAGGTGGGCTTGGATCGGCGCAACATCGAGGGCCAAAGGGCCTGTACTGCGCTGTATTTTTCTATATTCTATAATACTTGACTCTGATCTCCAGCATCTGCAGTCCCAATTTTCTCCTCCAACTTTGGTGTCAACTGCAAGCTTACTAACTAGACCACCTGTGTTCATACCTCAATCATTTATATAAATGACGAAAGCACAGGCCTCCAGTCTGAAAAGCAACTCTCCACCAACACCCTCTGCATTCTATCTGAGCCAATTCTGAATCCAAATGGCTAGTTCTCCTTGTATTCCATGAGATCTAACCTTGCTAACCAGGCTCCCGTGAGGAACCTTGTTGAACACATTACTGAAGTCGATATAGATCACATCCACCGTGCTGCTGTCATCAATCCTGTTTGTTACTCTTCAAAAAACTCAACTAACTTAGTGAGACATGATTTCCCACCCACAAAGCCATGCTGAAAATCCCCAGTCCTTGTCTTTCCAAATACATGTAAATTCTGTCCTTCAAGATCCCAACAATACTAAAATTTGGCAGGAGCTTGGGAATATGGATTGGGAGCAGCAGTTTGAAGGGAAATCCACATTTCTTGTATGGAATGTGGAAGGCTTTTATAGAGATGTTGATTAGAGTTCAGGGGAGATATGTTCCTGTGAAAATGAGGGATAGAAATGGCAAGATTAGGGAACCGTGGATGACAGGTCAAATTGTGAGACTAGCTAAGAGGAAAAAGGAAGCATACATAAGGTCTAGGTGACTGAAGACAGACAATGCTTTGGAAGAATATCGAGAAAGTAGAATCAATCTGAAATGAGGAATTATGAGGACTAAAAAGGGTCATGAGATATCTTTAGCAAGCAGGGTTAAGGAAAACCCCAAAGCCTTTTATTCGTATATAATGAGCAAGAGAGTAACTAGAGAAAGGGTTGGTCCACTCAAGGACAAAGGAAGGAAGATATGAGTGGAGTCAGAGAAAATGGGTGAGATTCTTAATGAGTACTTTACGTCGATATTCACCGAGGAGAGGGATATGGTGGATGTTGAGGTTAGGGATAGATCTTTAATTATTCTAGGTCAAGTCAACATAAGGAGGGAGGAAGTGTTGTGTATTCTAAAAAGCATTAAGGTGGACAAGTCACCAGGTTCAGATGAGATCTATCCCAGGTTACTGAGGGAAGTGAGAGAGGAAATAGCTGGGGCTTTAACAGATATCTTTGCAGCATCCTTGAACACGGATGAGGTCCCAGAGGACCGGAGAATTGCTAATGTTGTTCCCTTATTTAATAAGGGTAGCAGGGATCATCTAGGTAAGTACAGACCTGTGAGTCTGATGTCTGTGGTAGGAAAGCTATTGGAAAAGATACTAAGGGATAGCATGGTTTTGTGCAGGGAAGGTCATGTCTTACAAACCTAATAGAATTCTTTGAAGAGGTGACAAAGTTGATTGATGAGAGAAGGGATGTAGATGTCATGTACATGGACTTTAGTCGGGCATTTGATAAGGTTCCCCATGGTAGGCTGATGGAGAAAGTGAAATCACATGTGGTCCAGGGTGTTCTAGCTAGGTGGTTAGAGAACTGGTTGGGCAGCAGGAGACAGAGCGTAGGAGTGGGAGGGAGCTTCTCAAAAAGGAGAGCTGTGACCAGTGGTGTCCCACAGGAATCTGTGCTGGGACCGCTGTTGTTTGTGATATACCTAAATGATTTGGAGGAAGGTGTAGGTTGCCTCATTAGCAAGTTTGCAGATGGCACAAAGATTGATGGAGTAGCAGATAGTGAAGGGGACTGTCAGAGAATACAGCAGAATATAGATTAGAGACATGGGCAGAGAAATGGCAGATGGAGTTCAATCTGGGCAAATGTGAGGTGATGCATTTTGGAAAATGCAATTCAAGAGTGAACTATACAGTAAATGGAAAAGTCCTGGGGAAATTTGATGTACAAAGAGATCTGGGTGTTCAGGTCTATTGTTCCCTGAAGGTGGCAATGCAGATCAGTAGAGTGGTCAAGAAGGCATACAGGGTATTGAGTACAAGAGTTGGCAGGTCATGTTACAGTTGTATAAGACTTTGGTTTGGCTACGTTTGGAATACTGCATACAGTTCTGGTCGCCACACTACCAAATGGATGTGGATGCTTTGGAGAGGGTGCAGAGGAGGTTCACCAGGATGTTGCTGGTATGGAGGGTGTTAGTAATGAGAAGAGGTTGAGTAGATTAGGATTATTTTCATTAGAAAGACGGAGGTTGAGGGGGGACCTGATTGAGGTCTCCAAAATCATGAGAGTTATAGACAGGGTGGATAGCAAGACGCTTTCTCCCAGAGTGGGGAACTCAATTACTAGGTGCCAAGAGTTCAAAATGAGAAGGGAAAAGTTTAGGGGAGATATATGTGGAAAGTTCTTCATGCAGAGAGTGGTGGGTGCTGGAATGCGTTGCCAGTAGAGGTGGTAGGGGTGGGAAAGATAGTGTAATTTAAGATGTATCTAGACAGGTACATGAATGGGCAGGGAGCAAATGGATACAGATCTTTAGAAAATAGGCAACAGATTTAGAGAGAGGATCTGGATTGGTGCAGGCTTGGAGGGCCGAAGGGTCTGTTACTGTGCTGTAATGTTCTTTGTTGTTCAAGAACTTGCTATTTATTTTCTCACATTCTCTATCTTCCTTGGCCTTTTCCACAGTAAACACTGATGCAAAATACTTGTTTAATTTCTCACCCAAGTCCTGTGGTTCCACACATCGGCTGCTTTGCTGATCTTTGAGGGGCCCTGTTCTCTCCCTAGGTCCCTTTTGTCCTTAATGTATTTATAACATCCCTTCAGATTCTCCCTAACCATATTTGCTATCTCATGTCCCCATTTTGCCCTCCCAATTTCCCTCTGACATAAAACTCCTCCTGCCTTTATACTCTTTTAAGGATTCACTCGATCTATCCTGTCTATACCTGACATATGCGTCCTTCTTTTTCTTAACCAAACCCTCAATCTCTTTAGTCATCCAGCATTGCCTACACCTACCAGCCTTCCCTTGCACCCTGACAGGAATATACAGTCTCTGGATTCTCGTTATCTCATTTTTCAAGGCTTCCCATTTTCCAGCCATCCCTTTACCAATGAACATTTGCCCTCAATCAGCTTTTGAAAGTTCTTGGATTCTGGATTAGTGGTGCTGAAGAGCACAGCAGTTCAGGCAGCATCCAACGAGCAGCGAAATCGACGTTTCAGGCAAAAGCCCTTCATCAGGAATAAAGGCAGTGAGCCTGGAGCGTGGAGAGATAAGCTAGAGGAGGGTGGGAGTGGGGAGAAAATAGCATAGAGTACAATAGGTGAGTGGGGGACACATGGTAAGTGATTGTTTCACACCCGACTGATGTACCTGAATGATTTCCCCCTGACTCCCTAATAGGCCATCCTCTGAGCTAGGGCCTCTGTACATTTGCTCTCTTTGTACCTGCTAAAAGCCTCTCTTTTCCTTCTTATCCAGACCTGAGTACTCCTTGATATCCAGGATTCTCTGGCTTGTTGCTTCTACATTTCACCCTCAAGGGATATTGGGCTTGTTCTCCCAGATTGTTCTGTTGTTGGTTTACTCAAGTAGCTGCTGACAGTTTGCTTTGGTCAGATCTGATCTTATTTTAATAAAGTCTGCCTTTCACACCTCCAATGCTGGCCATATTTTTCCTTTTTCCAGACTTAAAGCACTCAATTTTGTGGTTGTTATCACTAAAACGCCCCTACTGACACCTTCAACACCAGGTTGTAAGTTTGCTCACTGAGCTGAAAGGTTTGCTCTCAGACATTTCGTCACTATGCTGGGCAACATCATCAGTGAGCCTCTGGTGAAGCGCTGGTGTTCTGTCCCGCTTTCTATTTATGTGTCTTGGTCTGTTAAGGTGGGTGATATCATTTACGAGATGTCTTTGATGTATGGTAATGTGGCCAGAGTCTCGGGCATGTTGTGTCTACTTGTTGAAGAATTGGTGGACTGTGTTCATCAGGTACCCGTTGTTCTTGAATATTCTGTTTAAGTATCTGATCCTTAACCACAGGAGCAATCATCCCAACCCCCACAAACAGAACTGCATCAGGACATTATTTAAACGGGCCACAACATACTACAGCACCCAGGAACTACGAGCAGCAGAAGAAAAATACCTGTACAATGTATTCAAGAACAATGGGTACCCGATGAACACAGTCTGCCGATTCTTAAGCAACAAACCCAAACAAGTAGACACAACATGCCCGGGACTCTAGCCACATTACCATACATCAAAAACATCTTGGAGATGGCTACCAGACTACTCCGACTTCCTAGCATCATGGTAGCCCACAAACCTACCTTCACACTGAAACACCTACTAATGAACCTAAAGGACCCTGTACCAACAGCCAGCAAATCGAATGCCATACACAAAATACCCTGCAAGGACTGCCACAAACACTATATCGAACAGACAGGCGGAAAACTAGCCACCAGGATACATGAGCACCAACTAGCCACCAAAAGACATGACCAACTATCACTAGTATCATTATACACAGATGAAGAAGGACACCAATTTGACTGGGACAACACATCCATCCTGGGACAGACTAAACAGACACATGCATGGGAATTTCTGGAGGCCTGGCATTCAAACCGGAACTCCATCAATAAGCACATTGATTTGGAGCCCATTTACCAACCTCTGAGATAAAGAACTGGAAATGATATCACCCACCTTAACACACCAAGGCACACAAATAGAAAGTGGGACAGAACACCAATGATGATGTTATCTAACATGGTAATGAAATGTCTGAGAACAAACCTACCAGCTCAGCGAGCAAATTTACAACTTGAACCTTAACCTGAGCTACAAATCTTCTCAAAAATCGCAAACCTCCAACACCTGTCTGGCTTCATTCCCCAGATTAGGCCCAGCCCTGCATCTTCCCTTGAAAGAACATCTACGCTTGGATATTAAGTCTCTCCTGAATACATTTCAAGGAATTCATCCCCTCTAATTAATGTCACAGAAGTTGAAATCCCCTTTTTAGAAATATAATGTTTGATGAGGAGAGACTGAGGAGACTTAAGAATGAGACGTAATTTCACTGAAGCTCATCAGATTCATACACAATGTGACAGGGTGGATGCAGGCAGGATATTCACCCTAGCCAGAGAGTCTTGAACTAAGGGGTATGATCTTAAGATACGGGATAAACCATTTATGACTGAGACAAGAAGAAACATCTTCACTCAGAGTGCTGAGACCATGAAATTCCCTACTCTGGCAGCATGTGGAAGCTCAAACATTGAGTATGTCCAAGTCAGAAATCAATAGTTTTCTTGAGACGAATGACATTAAGGGGTATGGAGAAAATGCGGGCAAGTGGCATTGGAGTGGAAGATCAGACATGATCTAACTGAGTAGTGGGACTGAATGGCCTCCTCCTGTTCCTGTGTTCTGAATATGGAAGTTTGATCTAATTTATTTGGGAACCTTTGGATGTACATATATCTTTTTTAAAGACAGTGAAAGCAGTCTGTTAATTATATCACAATTGTGTTTAGTTATATTAAGGTGGTGGATATTTCCTGGGGATGAAGGGAAGGGCATGCTCCTCTTTAACTGGAATCTTTGCTTGCTGGTCTAGCAGCTGTACTCTGGTTCTATCCTTCACTAATTGCTTCAATCAAAAGATGAAAGGCCAGAGAGTGTGACAGCGGAAGGACAAGGTTGGACAGGAAGGAATGTGTCAATTTAACTTCCTCCTGGACCACCTTCTACCCTTGATTCTTGGCAGCTGGTGAGATTAATGATTTTGCTTTCCTCTATATCCTCCTCTTTTGTCCATATTCTTCACTCCTCCTCCTTATCTTCATTGTCTTCTTCTCTGCCTCTATCTCCTGCTCTTCTTCCTTCTGCTCCCTCTCTCTGATGATTTTCCTCCTCCAGTTCCTACTCATTGTCAAGAAGGCTGAGTGGCCTGTTTCCATTTAGTAATTTCGATGTTAACTTGTGTTTTTTTGTTTCTCAATTCAGAATGTCCAAATCGATCCCAGCAATGGGTTTGCCTACACAGTCTGGCAGGATGTCCCAGTTCCATTCTACATGTCTGTGTATTTCTTTCACATTGAGAACCCTGAGGCAATTCTTCGCGGTGAGAAGCCGATTGTTTCACAACGTGGACCATATGTTTACCGGTATCTGCTGTTATTTAGGACATTATTCCATTGCTTATTCTTTTCATGTTTTATTCAAAATATGAACATTATTGTCCCTAGAATTGTTGATATTTATACTCAGTACTTCAGGCTTGGGTGAATAGAAAACAATAATCAAATAACAGCAACAAAAAGTGTTGGAAATACTCAGCAGCTTGGGCAGTAGCTGTTGAGAGAGAAACAGAATGAATGTTTCAGGTGAACTGAAGAGGAATAGAAATATTGGAATGATCAATCCAATGAATGAGGGAGGGGGAAGAAAAACAGAGGAGATCTGTGATAGGAGAGGGGACAGGAGAGATTAAATAGCAAAATATTTCATGATGTTACAGCCAAAGAGAGTGGCAGCAGATATCGGAAGGAACCAAAGGTCATGTTCAAAGAAGGTGTGAATAACAATCTTCCAAATTTCCCTCACATGAATTCTCCCATCCCTTACTTTAAAGTTCTCAGTACCACCCTCGTCCTGTACAATTCACTCATACATTGATCCCAGCATGATTCAGATGAAGACTGTCCCAAAGGACTCTCTTCATCTTCCCCCATCCCTGCTGCCAATGCCCAATGAATCAAACCCACCTCTCCCACCACAGTCTTATATAACATACATTCAACTCTCCAACACCATTTACCCTGTGCCAATCTGCCTATCGCTCAGACATTATTAACAATAATGTGCTTTTTTAAATAAAGCTCCTCATTGCTCATGATTCCTCAGAAGAATCTCTTTCTTAATGCTACCAATATCATAGATACTTATTACCACCATAATTGGATCAAACTTAATTCTGGCACTGGGCAGGCAGCACAGCCTTTGAAGTTCATACTTCCAGGTGTTGAGAACTGATTCCATCCGAATAACGTGGACCCCTCTGCTCAGCTAACTTGCATCCCCTGCTCACATCTGTACAAACTGCAATTACTCAGAGCAGGGGCCAGGTCTTGATAGATTGCTTCCTTCTGGACCCCTTTAACTGTCCTCCTGAGTATGGAGTATGTCTACAGACACTAGTCGGATGACTGAAACAAAGTGAGGTAGTGTCTCCTAAACCTGAATGCACCACTGTGTCTGAGCTTCAAATACCAGCTCTTCAACTCTGAGCCAAAGGTCCTTGAGCTTCAGACACTTGCTGGTGACTGCGAGACACTAACAGGAGCAGACAGAGTAGATGCAGGGAGGATGTTCCTGATGCTGGGTGTGTCCTGAACCAGGAGTCACAGTCTGAGGATTTGGGATGAACCATTTAGGGTGGAGATGAGGAGAAATTGCTACACTCAAAGAGAGGGTGAGCCTGTGGAATTAATTACCACAGGAAGTAGTTGATGCCAAAACATTGAATGTGTTCAAGAGGCGGCTAGATATAGCAGCTGGGGCGAATGGGATCAGAGGTTATGGGAAGAAAGCAGGATTAGGCTATTGAGTTGGATGATCAGCCATGATGGTGATGATGGAGGAGCAGGCTTGAA
Source organism: Chiloscyllium plagiosum (assembly GCF_004010195.1). Taxonomy (NCBI): domain Eukaryota; kingdom Metazoa; phylum Chordata; class Chondrichthyes; order Orectolobiformes; family Hemiscylliidae; genus Chiloscyllium; species Chiloscyllium plagiosum. Next base: position 738,601 of record NC_057734.1, on the reverse strand, counting down.
GGGCTGAGTGGCCTCCTCCTGCTCCTATCTGCTATGGTTTTATGTAAATATGTGTAGCCATGAATGATTGGGTCAGTAAGTGTTTTATGCACCTGGAAAAGGTAAGGTTAAAGCTTTCACAGAAGTCGTCAGCCACAAGAGCTGAGTCATTGACGCATCTTAGTCTCCTCCACGTGAGTCCTGACAACATTCCAACAATCATACAGCCCTAAAGTGTGGAACCAGCAATCCTCCAAAGAGTATCCCAACCAAACTCATTCCCCTATAACCCTGCATTTCCCATGGTTAACACACCTAGCCTAAACATCTTTGGACCATGGGAGGAAGCCAGAGCACTCAGAGAAACCCCCCACAGACATTGAAAAAATGTGAAAACTCCACACAGGCTGTCACCAGAGGCTAGGATCAAACCCCGCTCCCTGGTATTGTGAGGTAGCAGTGCTAACCACTGAGGCACTGTGCCACTTGTACTGAAGACTTGTGCTCCAGAATTTGCAGCTCCCCTAGTCAAGCTGTTTCAATATAGCATCGAAAGTGTGGTGCTGAAAAAGCACAGCAAATCAGGCAGCGTCCGAGGAGCAGGAGAATCGGTGTTTCAGGCATAAGCTCTTCATCAGGAATGAAGCTTGTGTTCCTGTTTCAATGCAGTTATCCAGCAGGTGGAAATTGCCTTGGTATGTCTCGTACACAAAAAGCAGAATAAAGTTAACCCACACAACAACTACCCCATCCATCTATTCTAAATCATCAGTGAAGTGATTGGAGACAGATGCAGAGGGACTGTTGGCAGTTCAGAAAGGGGTGCAGTGCTGACAACCTCATACGCAGTGTTTATTATCACTGAGAGAAATTACAGCTCAAGAAGTACAGTCAGAAACAAATTCCCATTTGAGTCGTCCAGCTGCACAGATTGTCGGGATGGGGCTATCTGGTTCTTTATTGGCACACTTTGATTGTCACGTGGCCAGAGGCCAGGATGAAGGATATTCGACAACAGGAAGTGAGATACAAGAAGTTGTGGTTCATGCTGGAGCCAAAGACATATAGAATATGGGTTGAGTTCCTATGAGCTGATTTTCTGGAGTTAAGACAAAGGTTAAAAAGTAGGATTGGAAATGTCGTAATGTCTGGATAACACCAAGTGTTGTGTGCTGGTGAATACAGATAAAGGCAGAGAGCACAACCCAACGCATTACTGGAGTTGTGCAGGAGTCAGGACTGCACGTTCCTGAGCATTGGTGCCAACTCTCTGGCAGAAGGCATCTGAACAAGCTGGGCAGATTGGTTCCAACCTGTTTGGCAACAATGTTATTCAGGGGAGGTGAATTGGAGGAGGGTTTAAAATAATTTGAAGGGAGAAAGGACAGCAGGACAGAAAGAGGAGGCAAGGTGTATAGATACAGGAAGCACAAACAGCAACAAAAGGAGGGATAGTGTGAAAAGAACAGGATTCAGATAGAGCAGGGCTGGGCAATTAATTCTTCCAAGGGGCCACATGAGAAACCTGAGTTGTGTTGGAGGGCCGAACCAACAATAAGTTGAACATATTTCTGCTCAGTATTAATTTTCTCCCATTGTAAAAAGTACTAAATTATATAGTTTTGCACTGAAACTTATAATCAAAAGAATAAGGATATTCTGTTACAATAAAGATATGAAATTGTGGAGTAGGTCAAATTGTGGAGTAGGCCTATCCACTTTGGGCAGCACGGTGGCACAGTGGTTAGCACTGCTGCCTCACAGCGCCAGAGACCCGGGTTCAATTCCCGCCTCAGGCGACTGACTGTGTGGAGTTTGCACGATCTCCCCGTGTCTGCATGGGTTTCCTCCGGGTGCTCCGGTTTCCTCCCACAGTCTAAAGATGTGCAGGTCAGGTGAATTGGCCATACTAAATTGCCCGTAGTGTTAGGTAAGGGGTAAATGTAGGGGTATGGGTGGGTTGCGCTTCGGCGGGTCGGTGTGGACTTGTTGGGCCGAAGGGCCTGTTTTCACACTGTAATCTAATCTAAACAGTAAAAACAATAATTTCAGTATTTCATTTTATTTTTAACATATTAATCTCACAAACCAATAATGAAAAGTAGTTTCATTATTGTTCAGTATTACAAACAACAAACAACTCTATACAAAAAGCAATAAGTGCTTTTGATGTTTTTCATTTCATTTTACTTGTTTAGTGAGAAAAATCCAGTCTGTTTTGGGCTTGAACAAGTGCACTGAAATCTGGTTGAATGTCTGAGGTGGATATGGGAAGGACAGCTGAGAGGTGATCATCAGTGATAGAGGATCAGGATTTGGATTTGTTGAACTTCATCACTGAGAATGTCTGTTCGCATATATAGGTAGATCCAAAGAGGACTAGAATCTTCTGAGCATGCCTGCTCACGTGTGGAAAGTTCTCCTCTTTGAGGGAAGAGTAAAAATCAAGCAGTGAGACTGACCTAAAGTACTCTGCCAGAAGTGTGTCAGACTGCAGGTCAATGAGTTCAAGCTGAACATCACTAGGTGCATTCTCCACATTGCTTGTAAATGGGGAAAAAAATCATGTGCATTTCATTCTCAACAGTTTTAAAGTCTTGAAATCGCCTTGAAAATTCACCATGCTTCTAACATAGATGAGTACCTGTGGAGGTGATCAACTGAAGGTTCAGCTTCCTTCAGTGTTGGCAAGTGGGTGAGAATGTTGTCCTCCATTTGGCTTGAGAGAAGCTGCAACTTTCTCATAAAAGCCTTCACCAAGTTGTACATTTCATGCACAAAGAGGCCCTTGCACTGCAGTTCCACATTTAGTTCATTCATAAGTGCAGTCACATCAACAGCAAAACCAAGGTCTGCAATCCAATCTGCATCTGAAAGCTGCGGAATGCCATTCCCTTTCTTCACACAGAAATCTTGAATCTCTTCTCTCAGGTCCCATACACTTTTCAGCATTTTGCCCAGGCTGAGCCACCTGACGGCTGTGTGGTGCCTACGTCACGATGTTCAGTCTCATTTTCCTCCAAAATTGCAACAAACTGCCTGTGATTCAAAGCTGATGAAGTTAACTATTTTAGTTACAACATCAACCACATGGTTAATTTCTAACACTGACTTACACAACACTTCCTGATGTATAATACAATGCAAAAAATACCAATTTCTGTTCAGGGTCATTTTCTGTCACTTTATCCTGCATTCTCTTTAAGAGTCCACCATTTTTCCCATTAGATTTGGACAACCATCCATTGTCAAACCCTCCAGCTTGTCCCATTTTAGTCCCAACATGTCCAAACATGCATTTACCTACGTGAACAAATCATTACCAGTTGTTGTTCCTTTCATTGACTGCATGGCTGCCAGCTCCTCCGTGATTTTAAAGTCCGTAGTTATCCCACGTACGAAGATGAGTAGCTGGGCTGTGTCACGTACGTCGCAGCTCTCATCCAAAGCCAAGGAAAAAAAGTCAAAGTTGACCGCTCTGTGCTGCAGCTGAAGCTCCAGATTTCTCGCGATGTTCCCAATCCTTCTCGTTACAGTGCGTCGGGAGAGGGGCACATTCTCAAATGCCTCCTTTTACTCCGGGCATATTAGTTCTGCAGAATCCAACAAGCACTCCTTAATAGACTCTCCATCAGAAAATGGTTTACTGTTTCTGGCGATTTTGTGGGCTATGACATAACTTGTCTTGGCGTGAGCTAACATTTTGAGGGCTAGCCAGCAAGCATCACTTTTAGCTGTTCACACACGCACATATGCGTCCATATGTAAATTTAAAAAGCATCCTTTTTCAAAACAAAAGCAACACAGTTGTATTGCGTGCATGGCATAAATACTTTTTAATTTATGTTCTAATTTAAGATTGACCTCATGTGGGCCGGACAGGAGTGGCCAAAGGGCCGGATATGGCCCATGGGCTGTAAAATACCCAGTTCTGAGATAGAGAATAAATCAAAGGCAATTGTTGGAAAGTGTGTTAATATGAGAAGTCTGGTAGATAAAGTCAACAAACTACAGTTGTCGCAGTTCCAACCTTCTTCCAGAACAGACAGCATTCCTGAGGCAGAATAAATAAAGCCTTGGACTTTGGAGTATACCTTCTTCTGAATGTTATCGATAATGAGGACAGATTATCACAGAATAAATTTGTTTTCCCCCAGCTTTAGCAGGTTTAGATCTAATTGGGGTCACAGAGTCATAGAGATGTTCAGCACAGAAATAGAGCCTTTGCTCCAACTCGTCCATGCCGATCAGATATCCCAACCCAATCTAGTCCCTTCTGCCAGCATCCGGTCCATTTCCCTCCAAACCCTTCCTATTCAGGCAAGTTTTTTTACACAGAGGGTGGTAAGTGCCTGGAATACATTGCCAGAGGAGGTGGTGGACGTGGATACAATAGCAGCGTTTAAGAGACATCTTGACAGATGCATGAATAGGCAGGGAATGGAAGAATGCGGATTGCATAGGGATAACAGATTTTTAGTTTAGAAGGGCATCATATGTTAGCACAGTCTTGATGGGTCGAAGGGCCTGTTCCTGTGCTGTACTGTTCTTTGTTTTTTTCAGTAATGCGACTGTAGCTTTAGCTGAGAAACAACTGTACTTAGTGAACATTGTTAGAGAGCTTGCATAAGCAAATGGGATAAACGCTCCTTTAATGCTTGTGAAACCTTCAGTTAATATTAAATTAAACTGTAATTATTGCTCCATTTGTCATTTTACAGAGAATACAGACCGAAAAGCAACATAACGTTTCATGAGAACTATACTGTTTCATATCGTTCATTTCGTCAGTTTCATTTTGTTCCTGAACGCTCAGTTGGGAGTGAGAATGATCAGCTGGTCTTGCCTAACATGCTCGCTCTGGTAAGTTTCAGTCAAAACAGCCTGTAAAATCTCAGCAGTGTCACATCCAATGCAGATCGTGATTAATGTTGCCACAATTTCACATTCACAAAAGATTACATTTGTTTGAGTAAATGATGAGCATCATTAAAATATTAATATATTTATAGCTGCTGAAGAAATGCTTGGATATTCAGAAGGATGTGAAGCTGATCGATCAGAATGGTTCCAACTGTGAGAGAATTACTTCAAAGCAGACAGTGTGGAAAAGTTGGGATTGTCCTCCTCAGAGCAGGAAAGGTCAGGGAAATTTTAGTCCAGCAAACAAAACCATGAAGGGTTTGAATAAAGAAAACAAGTTTCCAGTGGCAAGGGTCAGTGACTTGAAGAGAATCAGTGAAAGATCTAGAGAGGGAGGTGGGGAGATTTTTTTTGTACAGCGAGTTGTTATGAATTGGAATATGTTCCCATGGCTTTGGCAAAGACAAGGAGTGGCATTAATTGACAGTTGAAAATGAAGATGATGCTAATTCTCACATTATAAATATCTCATCTTCCTTTGTTGCAGTATTGGCTAAGGTCTCACACACTGCAGCAGTCATCCTCAATTCCTTTGGGTTCACAGATTTCTGGTTTCTGGGACAATAGGTGTTAACTGAATGCACTGAGAGCACATTTCTGGCACCAATGTTAGTGATATAAATCCACTTCCTGATTCTTGCCCCTATGGAATCTATAGAAATCCTGTGATTCTGTATTTCAAAGCATTTCCAACCTGAGACTTAATTCTTGCATTTTCTTTAGAATCCAGTGTCATATGAATTGATATCATTGACTCCCGTTTGTTTTAACATTAGGGCGGAGCAATCTTGGCTGAGAAGCTCCCACTCAAGATGAAGATCATATTCAACAGTGCCATGAAGGAGTTTAATCAAACTGCTTTCTTCAAGAAGACTGTAAAAGAGATAATGTGGGGATATGATGATGAACTTATTAACTTCCTCAAACTTTTTTTCCCAAATCTCCTTCCATTCAAGGACAAATTTGGATTGTTTGCAGATGTGAGTATTATTCACAGCTACCTATATTAATAAAATGGGTAAAACAGAATCACAGGGACAATAAACCAGAGAGTGATCAGAGTTCATTGTGTTCACTTTCTCCCATCCTGCTAATCACATGATCTGGGAGTCTGAACATTATTTACCAACCGCAGTGATCAGCCTTGATCAGTGAGTCTATAATGGACCCACTGTGCAGAATGGAATCCTGTGCTCTACTCTGAGGCGAGTATGTGATGAGGGTATGGGGGTAATTAATCAGACTCCACTCTGTCAACCTAGACAAGCAGGAGGCTGAAAGAACACAACAAGCCAGGTAGCATCAGGGAAGCAGAGACGTTGATGTTTCAGGTTCCTGCTGTCTAATTTGGATTTCAGCATCTGTAGTTTTTTTGTCTCTCTCCACTCTGTCAACAGCCACAACCAAATAGGCCTTTAAATTGATACTGACTGGAGAGCTTCCTCCTCCTGGTGCTGCTAGCCCTTTCCTGAAGAAGGGCTTATGCCCGAAACGTCGATTCTCCTGTTCCCTGGATGCTGCCGCTTTTCCAGCAACACATTTCCAGCTCTGATCTCCAGCATCTGCAGACCTCACTTTCTCCTGCTAGTATTAACCCAGGCCCAGGAGAGGAGCTCGCTGGGCAGGAAGCACACTGAGCTAATCCTGGCACTGTCAGTGGGTTGATGGAGAGGAGCCAGAGGAGTTCCCTCCCTCAAGGACAATCAGTATCTGGTTGACAAGCCCAGCATTAATGCCATCAGCAGTGCATTGGGTTCAGCCAGGTCTACTCAGCTCCTGGACTCATTACAGCCTTGGTTCAAACATGGACAGAAGAGCTGAATTCCAGAGGGGAGGGGAGAGGGACAGCCACTGATTTCAAGGTTGTATTTAACTTAGTGTGGCATCAAGGAGCCTTAGCAAAACTAGAATCAGTGGAGATTAGGCAAGCTCTCCACTGGTTGGAATCACACCTGTGACATAGCCCACAACTAGAGGCACGGTCTACAAATAAGGGGTAAACCATTCAGGACTGAGATGAGGAAAAGTTTCTTCACTCAGAGTTGTGAAACTGTGGAATTCTCTCCCACAGGAAGCTGTTGGGGCCAGTTTATTAGATATACTCAAGAGGGAGCTGAATATGAGCCTTGTGGCTAAAGGGAGTAAGGGGTGAGGGTGGGAATAGGATACTAAGAATGCATAATTAGCTATGATCATATTGAATGATGCTGCAGGCTCAAAGGGTCAAATGGCCTACTCCTGCACCTATATTTTATAGGAAGATGGTTGTGATTGTTGAAGCCAAGTTTGAATAAAAATCCATGCGGTTTCGTACGGTTTCATGCAAGACAAAGGAACATTTTGGTGCAGATTGTTACCCAACCCATAGGAAGCAGATCTTGGTTGTTGGAGGTCAGATATCTCAGCTCCAGGACATCTCTGCAGGAGTTCCTCAGAGTACTGTCCTTGGCCCAATCATCTTTAGCTGTTTCATCAATGACCTTCCCTCCATCAGAATGTAGGAAGCTGGGATGTTTGCTGATGATTGAACAATGTTCAGCACCATTTATGATTCCTCAGCTGCTGAAGCAGTCTATATTCAAATGTCACATAATATCCAGGCTTTGGTTGACAACTAGGAGAAAGTGAGGACTGCAGATGCTGGAGATCAGAGCTGAAAAATGTGTTGCTGGAAAAGCGCAGCAGGTCAGGCAGCATCAAAGAAGCAGGAGAATCGACGTTTCAGGCATAAGCCCTTCTTCAAGTGGCAACTAACTTTCACACCACCCAAATGCTAGGCAATGACCATCTCTAAAAAGAGACAAATTAACCACTGCCACTTGACATTCAATCATGTTACCAGTACTGAATCTATCAACATCTTGAGATGCCACTACAGATCCCTGTAGAACACCAGTCATGCACCTCCAGTTTGAAAAACACCCTTCCACTACTACCCTCTGTGTTCTATGGGCAAGCCAATTCTGAATCCATGCAGCCAAATCACTGTGGATCCCATGCATCTTAAGCTTTTGAATGAGGCTACAATCAGGAATATTGTTGAAAACTTTAATAAAATTGATGTAAACAATGCACTGCTCTACCCTCATTGATTACCTTCATCACCTCCTTGAACAATTCAATCAGGTTAGTAAGACCTGCCCTGCATAAGGCCATACTTTTCCAAATCCTATCCCTAAGGGACCTCTCCAGTGGCTAACGACAGTGTTGGTCAAGGCGCCAGCAATCTCCTCTCTTGCCTCTCTCAGTAACTTGAGGTAGATCCCATTGTGCCCTCAGGACTATTCAGCTTAACGTGCTTCAAGAAATCCAACAGCACTTCTTTCTTGACCACACAAATCTTACTATCCTCCATATCCTTCTCCTGGGTGAATACCATGGCAAAGTACTCATTTAGGATCTCACCAACGTCCTCGGCCATCAAGGCACAAGTTCCCCCCTTTATCCTTCTCCCCAGTTATCCTCTTGTTTTTAATGTGTGTATGAAATACCCTGAGATTTTACTTTAACCATATTTGCCAAGGACATTTCATGGTCTCTCTTTGCTCTCCTAACTTCCTGCTTGATTTCTTTCCTACTTTGTTTATATTCCTCAAGGACCCTGTCTGATTTTAGGTTTCTAAATCTTGCATCTACTTCCTTTCTCTTTTTGACTAAATTCAAAATCTCTCTCGTCGCCCAAGTGTCCTTTACCTTGCCATCCTAGTTCTTCCTCTTTACTGGAACATCCTGGTCCTGAACTCTCCTCAGTAAGCATTTTAACAATTCCTACAGTTGAGTAGCACCATATCCACAAAAAACAAAATTATCTTTATCAATTGGATTAATGGGCTGAAGAATGGCAAATGGAGTTCACTTTGGAAAAATGTGAGGTATTGCATTTTAGTAAAACAAGCAAAAACAAGACTTATACAATAAAAAGTAGGGCCTTCGGCAGTGTTGTAGAAAGGAGACCTAAAGATTCAGGTACATAATTCTTTGAAGTTTGCATCACATATAGACAGGGTTAAAAATCACACAACACCAGGTTATAGTCCAATAGGTTTAATTGGAAGCACACTAGTTTTCTGAGCATCACTCCTTCATCAGGTGGTACCCTAACCCTAACCCTATACCACCGACGCTCAGTAGCAGCAGTGTGCACTATCTACAAGATGCACTCCAGAATTTCACCAAAGATCCTTAGACAGCACCTTCCAAACCCACAACAGCTTTCATCTAGAAGGACAAGGACAGCAGATGCATGGGAACATCACCCCTTGAAAATACTCCTCCAAGCCACTCACCATCCTGACTTGCTGTTCTTTCATCGTCACTCAATCAAAATCCTGGAATTCCCTCCCTAAGGAACATTGTGCGTCAACCTACAACACACAGACTGCAGTGGTTCAAGAAACCAGCTCAGACCACCTTCTCAAGGGTAACTAGGGACAGGCAATAAATACTGACCCAGCAAGTGATACCTCCATCCCATGATTGACTTAGGGAAATACGTCCCACAAGAACCTTGGATCCTTGTTGCTGCTTGTTGGGTTTGTAATTGGTAATGCAGGTCAGACAACAACGATTCACATAGGAAAGGAAAATTAATGATGGTGTAGATGAATACAGGCTATTTGTATGTTGTTCACTAGCTCTTGAAACATGATCCTTCAAGATCAAAATAATCAGTGAATTTTCCTTTGATGAAGAGAGGAGGATCCAGTTTATGTGTGATTTAATGTAGCCCAGTTCCTATAGGAAGTTATCATGAGACAGCTCCCGAAGACTCAGATTGTGATTTTCCAGGTTCGAAGTGCTGGCCCCTGTTCTACGGGCACTCTGACTGAACTCTTTACCTCCCACAGTGCAGGACCTCACCAGAACACAGTTGAGGCTGCTTTCACATTATCAAATGAATATGATCTTAATTAATGTGCAGCAAGACTCTGCAAGATAAGTGGAGCTGAAAGTTTCTGCAGATGGGAGATGCTGTTTCAAAATAACCTTTTAATCTAATTTCCTGTCATAATATGATTAGTTTATCCTCTGCCAGTGAGGAGAATTTCCACAGTTCCTTCATGTAAAACGTAAATGATCTAACAACCTATTCTCTGATTTTGTTAACAGTTGAACAACACAGACACTGGACTATTCACAATTAATACAGGAGTTGATGACATTAATAAAGTCCATAAAATTAACACTTGGAATGGCCTTAAACAGGTACTGACCCTCTCAGCAGCTCAGTGAGTGACCAGTATATCGTGATGGAGAAGCTAATGGGCCACCCGGGATTCTTATACTCCATCACTGATATGATATTATTGATCAAATACCTTTTGATAACTTTGTTTATTATTAAATGGGATTCTTTATAAAGACCTTTCTCATATTCCAGGTAAATTTCTGGCATTCTAACCAGTGCAACATGTTGAATGGGACAGCGGGTGAAATGTGGCCTCCATTTATGGATCCATCAGATACTTTAAGGTTTTTTAGTCCTGATGCCTGTAGGTACGACTCAAATTATCATTAACAAAGATTTGTGAGAATGTAAAATTATTGTAAACAGAATGAGTGTTTGATAAAAGCTGCAAGTTGATAATATAAAGAGTGGGGCTCAGTTGGTGAAAAAGGCAATGAAGAGGTTCAGAACTTTCTGATTTTATTTGACATTATTCCCCAAAGTACAATGTTTAATGAAGACGTCATGGAATAGACATCGTGGGATATGCGTCTTGTTGCATTCATGGCAAATGCAAATTATGAAATATTTCAGAGCAAATGCAAAAAGACACAAAAATACTGAGTAATGTAAAGTCCAATAAGAATGAAAAACAGAGAAATAACAATTAATGAAAATATACTGAAGAAATCAATGTCTCAAAAAGCTGAAAAATTTCCAAAGGTGGTCATTCTTTGTATTTTAACCAACTTGCTGAGTGAATATATTACACACCTCAGGAGCAGGTGGGACTTGAACCCAGGCCTCCTGGCTCAAAGATAGGAATACTACCACTGCACCACTGAGCACATAAGGCAGCAGTGATGGGAAGACTGGACATATTGGTTTCATTCTTCCAGAATTCCCTAGGTTCTAGATCAACTCCTAAGGATTGGAATGTCAAAAATAAAACCCAAATATTTAAAGAAAGAAGGAGAAAGAAAACCATGATCAATTCAGACAGTTTTCCCAAAATCAGCAGTAAGGAAAATATCAGAATTTACTAATAGGGAGTTTTAAGTCACATACAATTGAGGAGAGTCACCACAGAGTTATGCTTGGAACCGTCTTCTCCATGTGGGTCGGTATCTGAGGACAGAATGGTCTCTGCCAACTTGCTGCTGCCTCTTAGAGACTATCTTCTCCTCCAGAAGTCTGTCGGTGCAAGACAGTGTGTTTAGTGAGGTGCCTACCACAGCTGAATAGCTGGCATGTAGAAGCTGTGATGATATGGGTATGTGAGGGTGACGTGAGGCAGTGAGTGCAGGTTTCAGTTGTGTTTGTTTGAGGTTGTTGGGACATGAACATAGGGCAGTGACTAATGGAGCAATGATTGAGATAGAGGCTCTGGAATGTATTTCACTGACTTTCATGACTGGTTTCATGCTGTTACACTTCTTGCAGCATTGTGTCCAGACCAATGGCATTGCAGTGCTGGCTTTGGTTGCCACGGTCACGACTCTCACTGCCTTGAAGGGAGGGCCTCCTGGTCCCAAGACGAGACAATCACCCTGCAGGTATCATCCCCGACATCAACAATCACTCTCCAGGTATCAGCCCTCACATTAATAATCTCTGTCCAGGTATTACTCCCTACATTAATAATCTCCCTCCAGGTATTACTCCCTACATTAATAATCTCCCTCCAGGTATCACTCCCTACATTAACAATCTCCCTCCAGGTATCACTCCCTACATTAATAATCTCCCTCCAGGTTTAACTCCCTACATTAACAATCTCCCTCCAGGTATCACTCCCTACATTAACAATCTCCCTCCAGGTTTAACTCCCTACATTAACAATCTCCC